>NC_082396.1:20196712-20519973 GCF_031168955.1 Gadus macrocephalus | reverse complement strand
TGATTTTACTCAAAACTACTTCCAAATGGTGGAGTATGGCCCTATAACCCGTTGCTGAGCTTAGTAACACGTTTGCATTGAAATTGACCGAGATATCAACGTTTCTTGTTTTTATGCCTTTAAAATGCTTTTCAGAGCGCCAGAATCACTTTTCGACCAACAACGTGTTTTTGACCTCACATTGTTGATTTCACTCAAAACGAATGTATTCCACTTCCAAATGGTTTAGTATGGCCCAATAACCCTTTAGTAAGCTTAGTAACACGTTTGAACTGAAATTGACAGAGATATCAACGTTTCTTGTTTTTATGCCCGCAAAATGCTTTTCAGAGCGCCAGAATCACTTTTTGACAGACAATGTGTTTTTGACTTTACATGGTTGATTTTGCTCAAAACTACTTCCAAATGGTGGAGTATGGCCCTATAATCCATTGCTGAGCTTAGTAACACGTTTGCATTGAAATTGACAGAGATATCAACATGTCTTGTTTTTATGCCTGCAAAATGCTTTTCAGAGCGCCAGAATCACTTTTCGACCAACAACGTGTTTTTGACTTTACATGGTTGATTTTGCTCAAAACTACTTCCAAATGGTGGAGTATGGCCCTATAACCCATTGCTGAGCTTAGTAACACGTTTGCATTGAAATTGACAGAGATATCAACGTTTCTTGTTTTTATGCCTTTAAAATGCTTTTCAGAGCGCCAGAATCACTTTTCGACCAACAACGTGTTTTTGACCTCACATTGTTGATTTCACTCAAAACGAATGTATTCCACTTCCAAATGGTTTAGTATGGCCCAATAACCCTTTAGTAAGCTTAGTAACACGTTTGAACTGAAATTGACAGAGATATCAACGTTTCTTGTTTTTATGCCCGCAAAATGCTTTTCAGAGCGCCAGAATCACTTTTTGACAGACAATGTGTTTTTGACTTTACATGGTTGATTTTACTCAAAACTACTTCCAAATGGTGGAGTATGGCCCTATAATCCATTGCTGAGCTTAGTAACACGTTTGCATTGAAATTGACAGAGATATCAACGTTTCTTGTTTTTATGCCTTTAAAATGCTTTTCAGAGCGCCAGAATCACTTTTCGACCAACAACGTGTTTTTGACCTCACATTGTTGATTTCACTCAAAACGAATGTATTCCACTTCCAAATGGTTTAGTATGGCCCAATAACCCTTTAGTAAGCTTAGTAACACGTTTGAACTGAAATTGACACAGATATCAACGTTTCTTGTTTTTATGCCCGCAAAATGCTTTTCAGAGCGCCAGAATCACTTTTTGACAGACAATGTGTTTTTGACTTTACATGGTTGATTTTACTCAAAACTACTTCCAAATGGTGGAGTATGGCCCTATAATCCATTGCTGAGCTTAGTAACACGTTTGCATTGAAATTGACAGAGATATCAACGTTTCTTGTTTTTATGCCTTTAAAATGCTTTTCAGAGCGCCAGAATCACTTTTCGACCAACAACGTGTTTTTGACCTCACATTGTTGATTTCACTCAAAACGAATGTATTCCACTTCCAAATGGTTTAGTATGGCCCAATAACCCTTTAGTAAGCTTAGTAACACGTTTGAACTGAAATTGACAGAGATATCAACGTTTCTTGTTTTTATGCCCGCAAAATGCTTTTCAGAGCGCCAGAATCACTTTTTGACAGACAATGTGTTTTTGACTTTACATGGTTGATTTTGCTCAAAACTACTTCCAAATGGTGGAGTATGGCCCTATAATCCATTGCTGAGCTTAGTAACACGTTTGCATTGAAATTGATAGAGATATCAACATGTCTTGTTTTTATGCCTGCAAAATGCTTTTCAGAGCGCCAGAATCACTTTTTGACAGACAATGTGTTTTTGACTTTACATGGTTGATTTTACTCAAAACTACTTCCAAATGGTGGAGTATGGCCCTATAATCCATTGCTGAGCTTAGTAACACGTTTGCATTGAAATTGACAGAGATATCAACATGTCTTGTTTTTATGCCTGCAAAATGCTTTTCAGAGCGCCAGAATCACTTTTCGACCAACAACGTGTTTTTGACTTTACATGGTTGATTTTGCTCAAAACTACTTCCAAATGGTGGAGTATGGCCCTATAACCCATTGCTGAGCTTAGTAACACGTTTGCATTGAAATTGACAGAGATATCAACATTTCTTGTTTTTATGCCTGCAAAATGCTTTTCAGAGCGCCAGAATCACTTTTCGACCAACAACGTGTTTTTGACCTCACATTGTTGATTTCACTCAAAACGAATGTATTCCACTTCCAAATGGTTTAGTATGGCCCAATAACCCTTTAGTAAGCTTAGTAACACGTTTGAACTGAAATTGACAGAGATATCAACGTTTCTTGTTTTTATGCCCGCAAAATGCTTTTCAGAGCGCCAGAATCACTTTTTGACAGACAATGTGTTTTTGACTTTACATGGTTGATTTTACTCAAAACTACTTCCAAATGGTGGAGTATGGCCCTATAATCCATTGCTGAGCTTAGTAACACGTTTGCATTGAAATTGACAGAGATATCAACGTTTCTTGTTTTTATGCCTTTAAAATGCTTTTCAGAGCGCCAGAATCACTTTTCGACCAACAACGTGTTTTTGACCTCACATTGTTGATTTCACTCAAAACGAATGTATTCCACTTCCAAATGGTTTAGTATGGCCCAATAACCCTTTAGTAAGCTTAGTAACACGTTTGAACTGAAATTGACAGAGATATCAACGTTTCTTGTTTTTATGCCCGCAAAATGCTTTTCAGAGCGCCAGAATCACTTTTTGACAGACAATGTGTTTTTGACTTTACATGGTTGATTTTGCTCAAAACTACTTCCAAATGGTGGAGTATGGCCCTATAATCCATTGCTGAGCTTAGTAACACGTTTGCATTGAAATTGATAGAGATATCAACATGTCTTGTTTTTATGCCTGCAAAATGCTTTTCAGAGCGCCAGAATCACTTTTTGACAGACAATGTGTTTTTGACTTTACATGGTTGATTTTACTCAAAACTACTTCCAAATGGTGGAGTATGGCCCTATAATCCATTGCTGAGCTTAGTAACACGTTTGCATTGAAATTGACAGAGATATCAACATGTCTTGTTTTTATGCCTGCAAAATGCTTTTCAGAGCGCCAGAATCACTTTTCGACCAACAACGTGTTTTTGACTTTACATGGTTGATTTTGCTCAAAACTACTTCCAAATGGTGGAGTATGGCCCTATAACCCATTGCTGAGCTTAGTAACACGTTTGCATTGAAATTGACAGAGATATCAACATTTCTTGTTTTTATGCCTGCAAAATGCTTTTCAGAGCGCCAGAATCACTTTTCGACCAACAACGTGTTTTTGACCTCACATTGTTGATTTCACTCAAAACGAATGTATTCCACTTCCAAATGGTTTAGTATGGCCCAATAACCCTTTAGTAAGCTTAGTAACACGTTTGAACTGAAATTGACAGAGATATCAACGTTTCTTGTTTTTATGCCCGCAAAATGCTTTTCAGAGCGCCAGAATCACTTTTTGACAGACAATGTGTTTTTGACTTTACATGGTTGATTTTACTCAAAACTACTTCCAAATGGTGGAGTATGGCCCTATAATCCATTGCTGAGCTTAGTAACACGTTTGCATTGAAATTGACAGAGATATCAACGTTTCTTGTTTTTATGCCTTTAAAATGCTTTTCAGAGCGCCAGAATCACTTTTCGACCAACAACGTGTTTTTGACCTCACATTGTTGATTTCACTCAAAACGAATGTATTCCACTTCCAAATGGTTTAGTATGGCCCAATAACCCTTTAGTAAGCTTAGTAACACGTTTGAACTGAAATTGACAGAGATATCAACGTTTCTTGTTTTTATGCCCGCAAAATGCTTTTCAGAGCGCCAGAATCACTTTTTGACAGACAATGTGTTTTTGACTTTACATGGTTGATTTTACTCAAAACTACTTCCAAATGGTGGAGTATGGCCCTATAATCCATTGCTGAGCTTAGTAACACGTTTGCATTGAAATTGACAGAGATATCAACATGTCTTGTTTTTATGCCTGCAAAATGCTTTTCAGAGCGCCAGAATCACTTTTCGACCAACAACGTGTTTTTGACTTTACATGGTTGATTTTGCTCAAAACTACTTCCAAATGGTGGAGTATGGCCCTATAACCCATTGCTGAGCTTAGTAACACGTTTGCATTGAAATTGACAGAGATATCAACATTTCTTGTTTTTATGCCTGCAAAATGCTTTTCAGAGCGCCAGAATCACTTTTCGACCAACAACGTGTTTTTGACCTCACATTGTTGATTTCACTCAAAACGAATGTATTCCACTTCCAAATGGTTTAGTATGGCCCAATAACCCTTTAGTAAGCTTAGTAACACGTTTGAACTGAAATTGACAGAGATATCAACGTTTCTTGTTTTAATGCCCGCAAAATGCTTTTCAGAGCGCCAGAATCACTTTTCGACCAACAACGTGTTTTTGACTTTACATGGTTGATTTTGCTCAAAACTACTTCCAAATGGTGGAGTATGGCCCTATAATCCATTGCTGAGCTTAGTAACACGTTTGCATTTAAATTGACAGAGATATCAACGTTTCTTGTTTTTATGCCTTTAAAATGCTTTTCAGAGCGCCAGAATCACTTTTCGACCAACAACGTGTTTTTGACCTCACATTGTTGATTTCACTCAAAACGAATGTATTCCACTTCCAAATGGTTTAGTATGGCCCAATAACCCTTTAGTAAGCTTAGTAACACGTTTGAACTGAAATTGACAGAGATATCAACGTTTCTTGTTTTTATGCCCGCAAAATGCTTTTCAGAGCGCCAGAATCACTTTTTGACAGACAATGTGTTTTTTACTTTACATGGTTGATTTTACTCAAAACTACTTCCAAATGGTGGAGTATGGCCCTATAATCCATTGCTGAGCTTAGTAACACGTTTGCATTGAAATTGACAGAGATATCAACGTTTCTTGTTTTTATGCCTTTAAAATGCTTTTCAGAGCGCCAGAATCACTTTTCGACCAACAACGTGTTTTTGACCTCACATTGTTGATTTCACTCAAAACGAATGTATTCCACTTCCAAATGGTTTAGTATGGCCCAATAACCCTTTAGTAAGCTTAGTAACACGTTTGAACTGAAATTGACACAGATATCAACGTTTCTTGTTTTTATGCCCGCAAAATGCTTTTCAGAGCGCCAGAATCACTTTTTGACAGACAATGTGTTTTTGACTTTACATGGTTGATTTTACTCAAAACTACTTCCAAATGGTGGAGTATGGCCCTATAATCCATTGCTGAGCTTAGTAACACGTTTGCATTGAAATTGACAGAGATATCAACGTTTCTTGTTTTTATGCCTTTAAAATGCTTTTCAGAGCGCCAGAATCACTTTTCGACCAACAACGTGTTTTTGACCTCACATTGTTGATTTCACTCAAAACGAATGTATTCCACTTCCAAATGGTTTAGTATGGCCCAATAACCCTTTAGTAAGCTTAGTAACACGTTTGAACTGAAATTGACAGAGATATCAACGTTTCTTGTTTTTATGCCCGCAAAATGCTTTTCAGAGCGCCAGAATCACTTTTTGACAGACAATGTGTTTTTGACTTTACATGGTTGATTTTGCTCAAAACTACTTCCAAATGGTGGAGTATGGCCCTATAATCCATTGCTGAGCTTAGTAACACGTTTGCATTGAAATTGACAGAGATATCAACATGTCTTGTTTTTATGCCTGCAAAATGCTTTTCAGAGCGCCAGAATCACTTTTTGACAGACAATGTGTTTTTGACTTTACATGGTTGATTTTACTCAAAACTACTTCCAAATGGTGGAGTATGGCCCTATAATCCATTGCTGAGCTTAGTAACACGTTTGCATTGAAATTGACAGAGATATCAACATGTCTTGTTTTTATGCCTGCAAAATGCTTTTCAGAGCGCCAGAATCACTTTTCGACCAACAACGTGTTTTTGACCTCACATTGTTGATTTCACTCAAAACGAATGTATTCCACTTCCAAATGGTTTAGTATGGCCCAATAACCCTTTAGTAAGCTTAGTAACACGTTTGAACTGAAATTGACAGAGATATCAACGTTTCTTGTTTTTATGCCCGCAAAATGCTTTTCAGAGCGCCAGAATCACTTTTTGACAGACAATGTGTTTTTGACTTTACATGGTTGATTTTACTCAAAACTACTTCCAAATGGTGGAGTATGGCCCTATAATCCATTGCTGAGCTTAGTAACACGTTTGCATTGAAATTGACAGAGATATCAACGTTTCTTGTTTTTATGCCTTTAAAATGCTTTTCAGAGCGCCAGAATCACTTTTCGACCAACAACGTGTTTTTGACCTCACATTGTTGATTTCACTCAAAACGAATGTATTCCACTTCCAAATGGTTTAGTATGGCCCAATAACCCTTTAGTAAGCTTAGTAACACGTTTGAACTGAAATTGACAGAGATATCAACGTTTCTTGTTTTTATGCCCGCAAAATGCTTTTCAGAGCGCCAGAATCACTTTTTGACAGACAATGTGTTTTTGACTTTACATGGTTGATTTTGCTCAAAACTACTTCCAAATGGTGGAGTATGGCCCTATAATCCATTGCTGAGCTTAGTAACACGTTTGCATTGAAATTGACAGAGATATCAACGTTTCTTGTTTTTATGCCTGCAAAATGCTTTTCAGAGCGCCAGAATCACTTTTTGACCAACAACGTGTCTTTGACTTTACATGGTTGATTTTGCTCAAAACTACTTCCAAATGGTGGAGTATGGCCCTATAACCCATTGCTGAGCTTAGTAACACGTTTGCATTGAAATTGACAGAGATATCAACGTTTCTTGTTTTTATGCCTTTAAAATGCTTTTCAGAGCGCCAGAATCACTTTTCGACCAACAACGTGTTTTTGACCTCACATTGTTGATTTCACTCAAAACGAATGTATTCCACTTCCAAATGGTTTAGTATGGCCCAATAACCCTTTAGTAAGCTTAGTAACACGTTTGAACTGAAATTGACAGAGATATCAACGTTTCTTGTTTTTATGCCCGCAAAATGCTTTTCAGAGCGCCAGAATCACTTTTTGACAGACAATGTGTTTTTGACTTTACATGGTTGATTTTGCTCAAAACTACTTCCAAATGGTGGAGTATGGCCCTATAATCCATTGCTGAGCTTAGTAACACGTTTGCATTGAAATTGACAGAGATATCAACATGTCTTGTTTTTATGCCTGCAAAATGCTTTTCAGAGCGCCAGAATCACTTTTCGACCAACAACGTGTTTTTGACTTTACATGGTTGATTTTGCTCAAAACTACTTCCAAATGGTGGAGTATGGCCCTATAACCCATTGCTGAGCTTAGTAACACGTTTGCATTGAAATTGACAGAGATATCAACGTTTCTTGTTTTTATGCCTTTAAAATGCTTTTCAGAGCGCCAGAATCACTTTTCGACCAACAACGTGTTTTTGACCTCACATTGTTGATTTCACTCAAAACGAATGTATTCCACTTCCAAATGGTTTAGTATGGCCCAATAACCCTTTAGTAAGCTTAGTAACACGTTTGAACTGAAATTGACAGAGATATCAACGTTTCTTGTTTTTATGCCCGCAAAATGCTTTTCAGAGCGCCAGAATCACTTTTTGACAGACAATGTGTTTTTGACTTTACATGGTTGATTTTGCTCAAAACTACTTCCAAATGGTGGAGTATGGCCCTATAATCCATTGCTGAGCTTAGTAACACGTTTGCATTGAAATTGACAGAGATATCAACATGTCTTGTTTTTATGCCTGCAAAATGCTTTTCAGAGCGCCAGAATCACTTTTCGACCAACAACGTGTTTTTGACTTTACATGGTTGATTTTGCTCAAAACTACTTCCAAATGGTGGAGTATGGCCCTATAACCCATTGCTGAGCTTAGTAACACGTTTGCATTGAAATTGACAGAGATATCAACATTTCTTGTTTTTATGCCTGCAAAATGCTTTTCAGAGCGCCAGAATCACTTTTCGACCAACAACGTGTTTTTGACCTCACATTGTTGATTTCACTCAAAACGAATGTATTCCACTTCCAAATGGTTTAGTATGGCCCAATAACCCTTTAGTAAGCTTAGTAACACGTTTGAACTGAAATTGACAGAGATATCAACGTTTCTTGTTTTTATGCCCGCAAAATGCTTTTCAGAGCGCCAGAATCACTTTTCGACCAACAACGTGTTTTTGACTTTACATGGTTGATTTTGCTCAAAACTACTTCCAAATGGTGGAGTATGGCCCTATAATCCATTGCTGAGCTTAGTAACACGTTTGCATTGAAATTGACAGAGATATCAACGTTTCTTGTTTTTATGCCTTTAAAATGCTTTTCAGAGCGCCAGAATCACTTTTCGACCAACAACGTGTTTTTGACCTCACATTGTTGATTTCACTCAAAACGAATGTATTCCACTTCCAAATGGTTTAGTATGGCCCAATAACCCTTTAGTAAGCTTAGTAACACGTTTGAACTGAAATTGACAGAGATATCAACGTTTCTTGTTTTTATGCCCGCAAAATGCTTTTCAGAGCGCCAGAATCACTTTTTGACAGACAATGTGTTTTTGACTTTACATGGTTGATTTTACTCAAAACTACTTCCAAATGGTGGAGTATGGCCCTATAATCCATTGCTGAGCTTAGTAACACGTTTGCATTGAAATTGACAGAGATATCAACGTTTCTTGTTTTTATGCCCGCAAAATGCTTTTCAGAGCGCCAGAATCACTTTTCGACCAACAACGTGTTTTTGACCTCACATTGTTGATTTCACTCAAAACGAATGTATTCCACTTCCAAATGGTTTAGTATGGCCCAATAACCCTTTAGTAAGCTTAGTAACACGTTTGAACTGAAATTGACACAGATATCAACGTTTCTTGTTTTTATGCCCGCAAAATGCTTTTCAGAGCGCCAGAATCACTTTTTGACAGACAATGTGTTTTTGACTTTACATGGTTGATTTTACTCAAAACTACTTCCAAATGGTGGAGTATGGCCCTATAATCCATTGCTGAGCTTAGTAACACGTTTGCATTGAAATTGACAGAGATATCAACGTTTCTTGTTTTTATGCCTTTAAAATGCTTTTCAGAGCGCCAGAATCACTTTTCGACCAACAACGTGTTTTTGACCTCACATTGTTGATTTCACTCAAAACGAATGTATTCCACTTCCAAATGGTTTAGTATGGCCCAATAACCCTTTAGTAAGCTTAGTAACACGTTTGAACTGAAATTGACAGAGATATCAACGTTTCTTGTTTTTATGCCCGCAAAATGCTTTTCAGAGCGCCAGAATCACTTTTTGACAGACAATGTGTTTTTGACTTTACATGGTTGATTTTGCTCAAAACTACTTCCAAATGGTGGAGTATGGCCCTATAATCCATTGCTGAGCTTAGTAACACGTTTGCATTGAAATTGACAGAGATATCAACATGTCTTGTTTTTATGCCTGCAAAATGCTTTTCAGAGCGCCAGAATCACTTTTTGACAGACAATGTGTTTTTGACTTTACATGGTTGATTTTACTCAAAACTACTTCCAAATGGTGGAGTATGGCCCTATAATCCATTGCTGTGCTTAGTAACACGTTTGCATTGAAATTGACAGAGATATCAACATTTCTTGTTTTTATGCCTGCAAAATGCTTTTCAGAGCGCCAGAATCACTTTTCGACCAACAACGTGTTTTTGACCTCACATTGTTGATTTCACTCAAAACGAATGTATTCCACTTCCAAATGGTTTAGTATGGCCCAATAACCCTTTAGTAAGCTTAGTAACACGTTTGAACTGAAATTGACAGAGATATCAACGTTTCTTGTTTTTATGCCCGCAAAATGCTTTTCAGAGCGCCAGAATCACTTTTTGACAGACAATGTGTTTTTGACTTTACATGGTTGATTTTACTCAAAACTACTTCCAAATGGTGGAGTATGGCCCTATAATCCATTGCTGAGCTTAGTAACACGTTTGCATTGAAATTGACAGAGATATCAACGTTTCTTGTTTTTATGCCTTTAAAATGCTTTTCAGAGCGCCAGAATCACTTTTCGACCAACAACGTGTTTTTGACCTCACATTGTTGATTTCACTCAAAACGAATGTATTCCACTTCCAAATGGTTTAGTATGGCCCAATAACCCTTTAGTAAGCTTAGTAACACGTTTGAACTGAAATTGACAGAGATATCAACGTTTCTTGTTTTTATGCCCGCAAAATGCTTTTCAGAGCGCCAGAATCACTTTTTGACAGACAATGTGTTTTTGACTTTACATGGTTGATTTTACTCAAAACTACTTCCAAATGGTGGAGTATGGCCCTATAATCCATTGCTGAGCTTAGTAACACGTTTGCATTGAAATTGACAGAGATATCAACGTTTCTTGTTTTTATGCCTTTAAAATGCTTTTCAGAGCGCCAGAATCACTTTTCGACCAACAACGTGTTTTTGACCTCACATTGTTGATTTCACTCAAAACGAATGTATTCCACTTCCAAATGGTTTAGTATGGCCCAATAACCCTTTAGTAAGCTTAGTAACACGTTTGAACTGAAATTGACACAGATATCAACGTTTCTTGTTTTTATGCCCGCAAAATGCTTTTCAGAGCGCCAGAATCACTTTTTGACAGACAATGTGTTTTTGACTTTACATGGTTGATTTTACTCAAAACTACTTCCAAATGGTGGAGTATGGCCCTATAATCCATTGCTGAGCTTAGTAACACGTTTGCATTGAAATTGACAGAGATATCAACGTTTCTTGTTTTTATGCCTTTAAAATGCTTTTCAGAGCGCCAGAATCACTTTTCGACCAACAACGTGTTTTTGACCTCACATTGTTGATTTCACTCAAAACGAATGTATTCCACTTCCAAATGGTTTAGTATGGCCCAATAACCCTTTAGTAAGCTTAGTAACACGTTTGAACTGAAATTGACAGAGATATCAACGTTTCTTGTTTTTATGCCCGCAAAATGCTTTTCAGAGCGCCAGAATCACTTTTCGACCAACAACGTGTTTTTGACTTTACATGGTTGATTTTGCTCAAAACTACTTCCAAATGGTGGAGTATGGCCCTATAACCCATTGCTGAGCTTAGTAACACGTTTGCATTGAAATTGACAGAGATATCAACATTTCTTGTTTTTATGCCTGCAAAATGCTTTTCAGAGCGCCAGAATCACTTTTCGACCAACAACGTGTTTTTGACCTCACATTGTTGATTTCACTCAAAACGAATGTATTCCACTTCCAAATGGTTTAGTATGGCCCAATAACCCTTTAGTAAGCTTAGTAACACGTTTGAACTGAAATTGACAGAGATATCAACGTTTCTTGTTTTTATGCCCGCAAAATGCTTTTCAGAGCGCCAGAATCACTTTTTGACAGACAATGTGTTTTTGACTTTACATGGTTGATTTTACTCAAAACTACTTCCAAATGGTGGAGTATGGCCCTATAATCCATTGCTGAGCTTAGTAACACGTTTGCATTGAAATTGACAGAGATATCAACGTTTCTTGTTTTTATGCCTTTAAAATGCTTTTCAGAGCGCCAGAATCACTTTTCGACCAACAACGTGTTTTTGACCTCACATTGTTGATTTCACTCAAAACGAATGTATTCCACTTCCAAATGGTTTAGTATGGCCCAATAACCCTTTAGTAAGCTTAGTAACACGTTTGAACTGAAATTGACACAGATATCAACGTTTCTTGTTTTTATGCCCGCAAAATGCTTTTCAGAGCGCCAGAATCACTTTTTGACAGACAATGTGTTTTTGACTTTACATGGTTGATTTTACTCAAAACTACTTCCAAATGGTGGAGTATGGCCCTATAATCCATTGCTGAGCTTAGTAACACGTTTGCATTGAAATTGACAGAGATATCAACGTTTCTTGTTTTTATGCCTTTAAAATGCTTTTCAGAGCGCCAGAATCACTTTTCGACCAACAACGTGTTTTTGACCTCACATTGTTGATTTCACTCAAAACGAATGTATTCCACTTCCAAATGGTTTAGTATGGCCCAATAACCCTTTAGTAAGCTTAGTAACACGTTTGAACTGAAATTGACAGAGATATCAACGTTTCTTGTTTTTATGCCCGCAAAATGCTTTTCAGAGCGCCAGAATCACTTTTTGACAGACAATGTGTTTTTGACTTTACATGGTTGATTTTACTCAAAACTACTTCCAAATGGTGGAGTATGGCCCTATAATCCATTGCTGAGCTTAGTAACACGTTTGCATTGAAATTGACAGAGATATCAACGTTTCTTGTTTTTATGCCCGCAAAATGCTTTTCAGAGCGCCAGAATCACTTTTCGACCAACAACGTGTTTTTGACCTCACATTGTTGATTTCACTCAAAACGAATGTATTCCACTTCCAAATGGTTTAGTATGGCCCAATAACCCTTTAGTAAGCTTAGTAACACGTTTGAACTGAAATTGACACAGATATCAACGTTTCTTGTTTTTATGCCCGCAAAATGCTTTTCAGAGCGCCAGAATCACTTTTTGACAGACAATGTGTTTTTGACTTTACATGGTTGATTTTACTCAAAACTACTTCCAAATGGTGGAGTATGGCCCTATAATCCATTGCTGAGCTTAGTAACACGTTTGCATTGAAATTGACAGAGATATCAACGTTTCTTGTTTTTATGCCTTTAAAATGCTTTTCAGAGCGCCAGAATCACTTTTCGACCAACAACGTGTTTTTGACCTCACATTGTTGATTTCACTCAAAACGAATGTATTCCACTTCCAAATGGTTTAGTATGGCCCAATAACCCTTTAGTAAGCTTAGTAACACGTTTGAACTGAAATTGACAGAGATATCAACGTTTCTTGTTTTTATGCCCGCAAAATGCTTTTCAGAGCGCCAGAATCACTTTTTGACAGACAATGTGTTTTTGACTTTACATGGTTGATTTTGCTCAAAACTACTTCCAAATGGTGGAGTATGGCCCTATAATCCATTGCTGAGCTTAGTAACACGTTTGCATTGAAATTGACAGAGATATCAACATGTCTTGTTTTTATGCCTGCAAAATGCTTTTCAGAGCGCCAGAATCACTTTTTGACAGACAATGTGTTTTTGACTTTACATGGTTGATTTTACTCAAAACTACTTCCAAATGGTGGAGTATGGCCCTATAATCCATTGCTGTGCTTAGTAACACGTTTGCATTGAAATTGACAGAGATATCAACATTTCTTGTTTTTATGCCTGCAAAATGCTTTTCAGAGCGCCAGAATCACTTTTCGACCAACAACGTGTTTTTGACCTCACATTGTTGATTTCACTCAAAACGAATGTATTCCACTTCCAAATGGTTTAGTATGGCCCAATAACCCTTTAGTAAGCTTAGTAACACGTTTGAACTGAAATTGACAGAGATATCAACGTTTCTTGTTTTTATGCCCGCAAAATGCTTTTCAGAGCGCCAGAATCACTTTTTGACAGACAATGTGTTTTTGACTTTACATGGTTGATTTTACTCAAAACTACTTCCAAATGGTGGAGTATGGCCCTATAATCCATTGCTGAGCTTAGTAACACGTTTGCATTGAAATTGACAGAGATATCAACGTTTCTTGTTTTTATGCCTTTAAAATGCTTTTCAGAGCGCCAGAATCACTTTTCGACCAACAACGTGTTTTTGACCTCACATTGTTGATTTCACTCAAAACGAATGTATTCCACTTCCAAATGGTTTAGTATGGCCCAATAACCCTTTAGTAAGCTTAGTAACACGTTTGAACTGAAATTGACAGAGATATCAACGTTTCTTGTTTTTATGCCCGCAAAATGCTTTTCAGAGCGCCAGAATCACTTTTTGACAGACAATGTGTTTTTGACTTTACATGGTTGATTTTACTCAAAACTACTTCCAAATGGTGGAGTATGGCCCTATAATCCATTGCTGAGCTTAGTAACACGTTTGCATTGAAATTGACAGAGATATCAACGTTTCTTGTTTTTATGCCTTTAAAATGCTTTTCAGAGCGCCAGAATCACTTTTCGACCAACAACGTGTTTTTGACCTCACATTGTTGATTTCACTCAAAACGAATGTATTCCACTTCCAAATGGTTTAGTATGGCCCAATAACCCTTTAGTAAGCTTAGTAACACGTTTGAACTGAAATTGACACAGATATCAACGTTTCTTGTTTTTATGCCCGCAAAATGCTTTTCAGAGCGCCAGAATCACTTTTTGACAGACAATGTGTTTTTGACTTTACATGGTTGATTTTACTCAAAACTACTTCCAAATGGTGGAGTATGGCCCTATAATCCATTGCTGAGCTTAGTAACACGTTTGCATTGAAATTGACAGAGATATCAACGTTTCTTGTTTTTATGCCTTTAAAATGCTTTTCAGAGCGCCAGAATCACTTTTCGACCAACAACGTGTTTTTGACCTCACATTGTTGATTTCACTCAAAACGAATGTATTCCACTTCCAAATGGTTTAGTATGGCCCAATAACCCTTTAGTAAGCTTAGTAACACGTTTGAACTGAAATTGACAGAGATATCAACGTTTCTTGTTTTTATGCCCGCAAAATGCTTTTCAGAGCGCCAGAATCACTTTTCGACCAACAACGTGTTTTTGACTTTACATGGTTGATTTTGCTCAAAACTACTTCCAAATGGTGGAGTATGGCCCTATAACCCATTGCTGAGCTTAGTAACACGTTTGCATTGAAATTGACAGAGATATCAACATTTCTTGTTTTTATGCCTGCAAAATGCTTTTCAGAGCGCCAGAATCACTTTTCGACCAACAACGTGTTTTTGACCTCACATTGTTGATTTCACTCAAAACGAATGTATTCCACTTCCAAATGGTTTAGTATGGCCCAATAACCCTTTAGTAAGCTTAGTAACACGTTTGAACTGAAATTGACAGAGATATCAACGTTTCTTGTTTTTATGCCCGCAAAATGCTTTTCAGAGCGCCAGAATCACTTTTTGACAGACAATGTGTTTTTGACTTTACATGGTTGATTTTACTCAAAACTACTTCCAAATGGTGGAGTATGGCCCTATAATCCATTGCTGAGCTTAGTAACACGTTTGCATTGAAATTGACAGAGATATCAACGTTTCTTGTTTTTATGCCTTTAAAATGCTTTTCAGAGCGCCAGAATCACTTTTCGACCAACAACGTGTTTTTGACCTCACATTGTTGATTTCACTCAAAACGAATGTATTCCACTTCCAAATGGTTTAGTATGGCCCAATAACCCTTTAGTAAGCTTAGTAACACGTTTGAACTGAAATTGACACAGATATCAACGTTTCTTGTTTTTATGCCCGCAAAATGCTTTTCAGAGCGCCAGAATCACTTTTTGACAGACAATGTGTTTTTGACTTTACATGGTTGATTTTACTCAAAACTACTTCCAAATGGTGGAGTATGGCCCTATAATCCATTGCTGAGCTTAGTAACACGTTTGCATTGAAATTGACAGAGATATCAACGTTTCTTGTTTTTATGCCTTTAAAATGCTTTTCAGAGCGCCAGAATCACTTTTCGACCAACAACGTGTTTTTGACCTCACATTGTTGATTTCACTCAAAACGAATGTATTCCACTTCCAAATGGTTTAGTATGGCCCAATAACCCTTTAGTAAGCTTAGTAACACGTTTGAACTGAAATTGACAGAGATATCAACGTTTCTTGTTTTTATGCCCGCAAAATGCTTTTCAGAGCGCCAGAATCACTTTTTGACAGACAATGTGTTTTTGACTTTACATGGTTGATTTTGCTCAAAACTACTTCCAAATGGTGGAGTATGGCCCTATAATCCATTGCTGAGCTTAGTAACACGTTTGCATTGAAATTGACAGAGATATCAACATTTCTTGTTTTTATGCCTGCAAAATGCTTTTCAGAGCGCCAGAATCACTTTTCGACCAACAACGTGTTTTTGACCTCACATTGTTGATTTCACTCAAAACGAATGTATTCCACTTCCAAATGGTTTAGTATGGCCCAATAACCCTTTAGTAAGCTTAGTAACACGTTTGAACTGAAATTGACAGAGATATCAACGTTTCTTGTTTTTATGCCCGCAAAATGCTTTTCAGAGCGCCAGAATCACTTTTTGACAGACAATGTGTTTTTGACTTTACATGGTTGATTTTACTCAAAACTACTTCCAAATGGTGGAGTATGGCCCTATAATCCATTGCTGAGCTTAGTAACACGTTTGCATTGAAATTGACAGAGATATCAACGTTTCTTGTTTTTATGCCTTTAAAATGCTTTTCAGAGCGCCAGAATCACTTTTCGACCAACAACGTGTTTTTGACCTCACATTGTTGATTTCACTCAAAACGAATGTATTCCACTTCCAAATGGTTTAGTATGGCCCAATAACCCTTTAGTAAGCTTAGTAACACGTTTGAACTGAAATTGACAGAGATATCAACGTTTCTTGTTTTTATGCCCGCAAAATGCTTTTCAGAGCGCCAGAATCACTTTTTGACAGACAATGTGTTTTTGACTTTACATGGTTGATTTTACTCAAAACTACTTCCAAATGGTGGAGTATGGCCCTATAATCCATTGCTGAGCTTAGTAACACGTTTGCATTGAAATTGACAGAGATATCAACGTTTCTTGTTTTTATGCCTTTAAAATGCTTTTCAGAGCGCCAGAATCACTTTTCGACCAACAACGTGTTTTTGACCTCACATTGTTGATTTCACTCAAAACGAATGTATTCCACTTCCAAATGGTTTAGTATGGCCCAATAACCCTTTAGTAAGCTTAGTAACACGTTTGAACTGAAATTGACACAGATATCAACGTTTCTTGTTTTTATGCCCGCAAAATGCTTTTCAGAGCGCCAGAATCACTTTTTGACAGACAATGTGTTTTTGACTTTACATGGTTGATTTTACTCAAAACTACTTCCAAATGGTGGAGTATGGCCCTATAATCCATTGCTGAGCTTAGTAACACGTTTGCATTGAAATTGACAGAGATATCAACGTTTCTTGTTTTTATGCCTTTAAAATGCTTTTCAGAGCGCCAGAATCACTTTTCGACCAACAACGTGTTTTTGACCTCACATTGTTGATTTCACTCAAAACGAATGTATTCCACTTCCAAATGGTTTAGTATGGCCCAATAACCCTTTAGTAAGCTTAGTAACACGTTTGAACTGAAATTGACAGAGATATCAACGTTTCTTGTTTTTATGCCCGCAAAATGCTTTTCAGAGCGCCAGAATCACTTTTCGACCAACAACGTGTTTTTGACTTTACATGGTTGATTTTGCTCAAAACTACTTCCAAATGGTGGAGTATGGCCCTATAACCCATTGCTGAGCTTAGTAACACGTTTGCATTGAAATTGACAGAGATATCAACATTTCTTGTTTTTATGCCTGCAAAATGCTTTTCAGAGCGCCAGAATCACTTTTCGACCAACAACGTGTTTTTGACCTCACATTGTTGATTTCACTCAAAACGAATGTATTCCACTTCCAAATGGTTTAGTATGGCCCAATAACCCTTTAGTAAGCTTAGTAACACGTTTGAACTGAAATTGACAGAGATATCAACGTTTCTTGTTTTTATGCCCGCAAAATGCTTTTCAGAGCGCCAGAATCACTTTTTGACAGACAATGTGTTTTTGACTTTACATGGTTGATTTTACTCAAAACTACTTCCAAATGGTGGAGTATGGCCCTATAATCCATTGCTGAGCTTAGTAACACGTTTGCATTGAAATTGACAGAGATATCAACGTTTCTTGTTTTTATGCCTTTAAAATGCTTTTCAGAGCGCCAGAATCACTTTTCGACCAACAACGTGTTTTTGACCTCACATTGTTGATTTCACTCAAAACGAATGTATTCCACTTCCAAATGGTTTAGTATGGCCCAATAACCCTTTAGTAAGCTTAGTAACACGTTTGAACTGAAATTGACAGAGATATCAACGTTTCTTGTTTTTATGCCCGCAAAATGCTTTTCAGAGCGCCAGAATCACTTTTCGACCAACAACGTGTTTTTGACTTTACATGGTTGATTTTGCTCAAAACTACTTCCAAATGGTGGAGTATGGCCCTATAACCCATTGCTGAGCTTAGTAACACGTTTGCATTGAAATTGACAGAGATATCAACATTTCTTGTTTTTATGCCTGCAAAATGCTTTTCAGAGCGCCAGAATCACTTTTCGACCAACAACGTGTTTTTGACCTCACATTGTTGATTTCACTCAAAACGAATGTATTCCACTTCCAAATGGTTTAGTATGGCCCAATAACCCTTTAGTAAGCTTAGTAACACGTTTGAACTGAAATTGACAGAGATATCAACGTTTCTTGTTTTTATGCCCGCAAAATGCTTTTCAGAGCGCCAGAATCACTTTTTGACAGACAATGTGTTTTTGACTTTACATGGTTGATTTTACTCAAAACTACTTCCAAATGGTGGAGTATGGCCCTATAATCCATTGCTGAGCTTAGTAACACGTTTGCATTGAAATTGACAGAGATATCAACGTTTCTTGTTTTTATGCCTTTAAAATGCTTTTCAGAGCGCCAGAATCACTTTTCGACCAACAACGTGTCTTTGACTTTACATGGTTGATTTTGCTCAAAACTACTTCCAAATGGTGGAGTATGGCCCTATAACCCATTGCTGAGCTTAGTAACACGTTTGCATTGAAATTGACAGAGATATCAACATTTCTTGTTTTTATGCCTGCAAAATGCTTTTCAGAGCGCCAGAATCACTTTTCGACCAACAACGTGTTTTTGACCTCACATTGTTGATTTCACTCAAAACGAATGTATTCCACTTCCAAATGGTTTAGTATGGCCCAATAACCCTTTAGTAAGCTTAGTAACACGTTTGAACTGAAATTGACAGAGAT
This sequence comes from Gadus macrocephalus, assembly GCF_031168955.1. Classification (NCBI taxonomy): domain Eukaryota; kingdom Metazoa; phylum Chordata; class Actinopteri; order Gadiformes; family Gadidae; genus Gadus; species Gadus macrocephalus. The sequence continues at coordinate 20,500,939 of NC_082396.1, read as the reverse complement.
ATCAACGTTTCTTGTTTTTATGCCCGCAAAATGCTTTTCAGAGCGCCAGAATCACTTTTCGACCAACAACGTGTTTTTGACTTTACATGGTTGATTTTGCTCAAAACTACTTCCAAATGGTGGAGTATGGCCCTATAATCCATTGCTGAGCTTAGTAACACGTTTGCATTTAAATTGACAGAGATATCAACGTTTCTTGTTTTTATGCCTTTAAAATGCTTTTCAGAGCGCCAGAATCACTTTTCGACCAACAACGTGTTTTTGACCTCACATTGTTGATTTCACTCAAAACGAATGTATTCCACTTCCAAATGGTTTAGTATGGCCCAATAACCCTTTAGTAAGCTTAGTAACACGTTTGAACTGAAATTGACAGAGATATCAACGTTTCTTGTTTTTATGCCCGCAAAATGCTTTTCAGAGCGCCAGAATCACTTTTTGACAGACAATGTGTTTTTGACTTTACATGGTTGATTTTACTCAAAACTACTTCCAAATGGTGGAGTATGGCCCTATAATCCATTGCTGAGCTTAGTAACACGTTTGCATTGAAATTGACAGAGATATCAACGTTTCTTGTTTTTATGCCTTTAAAATGCTTTTCAGAGCGCCAGAATCACTTTTCGACCAACAACGTGTTTTTGACCTCACATTGTTGATTTCACTCAAAACGAATGTATTCCACTTCCAAATGGTTTAGTATGGCCCAATAACCCTTTAGTAAGCTTAGTAACACGTTTGAACTGAAATTGACACAGATATCAACGTTTCTTGTTTTTATGCCCGCAAAATGCTTTTCAGAGCGCCAGAATCACTTTTTGACAGACAATGTGTTTTTGACTTTACATGGTTGATTTTACTCAAAACTACTTCCAAATGGTGGAGTATGGCCCTATAATCCATTGCTGAGCTTAGTAACACGTTTGCATTGAAATTGACAGAGATATCAACGTTTCTTGTTTTTATGCCTTTAAAATGCTTTTCAGAGCGCCAGAATCACTTTTCGACCAACAACGTGTTTTTGACCTCACATTGTTGATTTCACTCAAAACGAATGTATTCCACTTCCAAATGGTTTAGTATGGCCCAATAACCCTTTAGTAAGCTTAGTAACACGTTTGAACTGAAATTGACAGAGATATCAACGTTTCTTGTTTTTATGCCCGCAAAATGCTTTTCAGAGCGCCAGAATCACTTTTTGACAGACAATGTGTTTTTGACTTTACATGGTTGATTTTGCTCAAAACTACTTCCAAATGGTGGAGTATGGCCCTATAATCCATTGCTGAGCTTAGTAACACGTTTGCATTGAAATTGACAGAGATATCAACATGACTTGTTTTTATGCCTGCAAAATGCTTTTCAGAGCGCCAGAATCACTTTTTGACAGACAATGTGTTTTTGACTTTACATGGTTGATTTTACTCAAAACTACTTCCAAATGGTGGAGTATGGCCCTATAATCCATTGCTGAGCTTAGTAACACGTTTGCATTGAAATTGACAGAGATATCAACATTTCTTGTTTTTATGCCTGCAAAATGCTTTTCAGAGCGCCAGAATCACTTTTCGACCAACAACGTGTTTTTGACCTCACATTGTTGATTTCACTCAAAACGAATGAATTCCACTTCCAAATGGTTTAGTATGGCCCAATAACCCTTTAGTAAGCTTAGTAACACGTTTGAACTGAAATTGACAGAGATATCAACGTTTCTTGTTTTTATGCCCGCAAAATGCTTTTCAGAGCGCCAGAATCACTTTTTGACAGACAATGTGTTTTTGACTTTACATGGTTGATTTTACTCAAAACTACTTCCAAATGGTGGAGTATGGCCCTATAATCCATTGCTGAGCTTAGTAACACGTTTGCATTGAAATTGACAGAGATATCAACGTTTCTTGTTTTTATGCCTTTAAAATGCTTTTCAGAGCGCCAGAATCACTTTTCGACCAACAACGTGTTTTTGACCTCACATTGTTGATTTCACTCAAAACGAATGTATTCCACTTCCAAATGGTTTAGTATGGCCCAATAACCCTTTAGTAAGCTTAGTAACACGTTTGAACTGAAATTGACACAGATATCAACGTTTCTTGTTTTTATGCCCGCAAAATGCTTTTCAGAGCGCCAGAATCACTTTTTGACAGACAATGTGTTTTTGACTTTACATGGTTGATTTTACTCAAAACTACTTCCAAATGGTGGAGTATGGCCCTATAATCCATTGCTGAGCTTAGTAACACGTTTGCATTGAAATTGACAGAGATATCAACGTTTCTTGTTTTTATGCCTTTAAAATGCTTTTCAGAGCGCCAGAATCACTTTTCGACCAACAACGTGTTTTTGACCTCACATTGTTGATTTCACTCAAAACGAATGTATTCCACTTCCAAATGGTTTAGTATGGCCCAATAACCCTTTAGTAAGCTTAGTAACACGTTTGAACTGAAATTGACAGAGATATCAACGTTTCTTGTTTTTATGCCCGCAAAATGCTTTTCAGAGCGCCAGAATCACTTTTTGACAGACAATGTGTTTTTGACTTTACATGGTTGATTTTGCTCAAAACTACTTCCAAATGGTGGAGTATGGCCCTATAATCCATTGCTGAGCTTAGTAACACGTTTGCATTGAAATTGATAGAGATATCAACATGTCTTGTTTTTATGCCTGCAAAATGCTTTTCAGAGCGCCAGAATCACTTTTTGACAGACAATGTGTTTTTGACTTTACATGGTTGATTTTACTCAAAACTACTTCCAAATGGTGGAGTATGGCCCTATAACCCGTTGCTGAGCTTAGTAACACGTTTGCATTGAAATTGACCGAGATATCAACGTTTCTTGTTTTTATGCCTTTAAAATGCTTTTCAGAGCGCCAGAATCACTTTTCGACCAACAACGTGTTTTTGACCTCACATTGTTGATTTCACTCAAAACGAATGTATTCCACTTCCAAATGGTTTAGTATGGCCCAATAACCCTTTAGTAAGCTTAGTAACACGTTTGAACTGAAATTGACAGAGATATCAACGTTTCTTGTTTTTATGCCCGCAAAATGCTTTTCAGAGCGCCAGAATCACTTTTTGACAGACAATGTGTTTTTGACTTTACATGGTTGATTTTGCTCAAAACTACTTCCAAATGGTGGAGTATGGCCCTATAATCCATTGCTGAGCTTAGTAACACGTTTGCATTGAAATTGACAGAGATATCAACATGTCTTGTTTTTATGCCTGCAAAATGCTTTTCAGAGCGCCAGAATCACTTTTCGACCAACAACGTGTTTTTGACTTTACATGGTTGATTTTGCTCAAAACTACTTCCAAATGGTGGAGTATGGCCCTATAACCCATTGCTGAGCTTAGTAACACGTTTGCATTGAAATTGACAGAGATATCAACGTTTCTTGTTTTTATGCCTTTAAAATGCTTTTCAGAGCGCCAGAATCACTTTTCGACCAACAACGTGTTTTTGACCTCACATTGTTGATTTCACTCAAAACGAATGTATTCCACTTCCAAATGGTTTAGTATGGCCCAATAACCCTTTAGTAAGCTTAGTAACACGTTTGAACTGAAATTGACAGAGATATCAACGTTTCTTGTTTTTATGCCCGCAAAATGCTTTTCAGAGCGCCAGAATCACTTTTTGACAGACAATGTGTTTTTGACTTTACATGGTTGATTTTACTCAAAACTACTTCCAAATGGTGGAGTATGGCCCTATAATCCATTGCTGAGCTTAGTAACACGTTTGCATTGAAATTGACAGAGATATCAACGTTTCTTGTTTTTATGCCTTTAAAATGCTTTTCAGAGCGCCAGAATCACTTTTCGACCAACAACGTGTTTTTGACCTCACATTGTTGATTTCACTCAAAACGAATGTATTCCACTTCCAAATGGTTTAGTATGGCCCAATAACCCTTTAGTAAGCTTAGTAACACGTTTGAACTGAAATTGACACAGATATCAACGTTTCTTGTTTTTATGCCCGCAAAATGCTTTTCAGAGCGCCAGAATCACTTTTTGACAGACAATGTGTTTTTGACTTTACATGGTTGATTTTACTCAAAACTACTTCCAAATGGTGGAGTATGGCCCTATAATCCATTGCTGAGCTTAGTAACACGTTTGCATTGAAATTGACAGAGATATCAACGTTTCTTGTTTTTATGCCTTTAAAATGCTTTTCAGAGCGCCAGAATCACTTTTCGACCAACAACGTGTTTTTGACCTCACATTGTTGATTTCACTCAAAACGAATGTATTCCACTTCCAAATGGTTTAGTATGGCCCAATAACCCTTTAGTAAGCTTAGTAACACGTTTGAACTGAAATTGACAGAGATATCAACGTTTCTTGTTTTTATGCCCGCAAAATGCTTTTCAGAGCGCCAGAATCACTTTTTGACAGACAATGTGTTTTTGACTTTACATGGTTGATTTTGCTCAAAACTACTTCCAAATGGTGGAGTATGGCCCTATAATCCATTGCTGAGCTTAGTAACACGTTTGCATTGAAATTGATAGAGATATCAACATGTCTTGTTTTTATGCCTGCAAAATGCTTTTCAGAGCGCCAGAATCACTTTTTGACAGACAATGTGTTTTTGACTTTACATGGTTGATTTTACTCAAAACTACTTCCAAATGGTGGAGTATGGCCCTATAATCCATTGCTGAGCTTAGTAACACGTTTGCATTGAAATTGACAGAGATATCAACATGTCTTGTTTTTATGCCTGCAAAATGCTTTTCAGAGCGCCAGAATCACTTTTCGACCAACAACGTGTTTTTGACTTTACATGGTTGATTTTGCTCAAAACTACTTCCAAATGGTGGAGTATGGCCCTATAACCCATTGCTGAGCTTAGTAACACGTTTGCATTGAAATTGACAGAGATATCAACATTTCTTGTTTTTATGCCTGCAAAATGCTTTTCAGAGCGCCAGAATCACTTTTCGACCAACAACGTGTTTTTGACCTCACATTGTTGATTTCACTCAAAACGAATGTATTCCACTTCCAAATGGTTTAGTATGGCCCAATAACCCTTTAGTAAGCTTAGTAACACGTTTGAACTGAAATTGACAGAGATATCAACGTTTCTTGTTTTTATGCCCGCAAAATGCTTTTCAGAGCGCCAGAATCACTTTTTGACAGACAATGTGTTTTTGACTTTACATGGTTGATTTTACTCAAAACTACTTCCAAATGGTGGAGTATGGCCCTATAATCCATTGCTGAGCTTAGTAACACGTTTGCATTGAAATTGACAGAGATATCAACGTTTCTTGTTTTTATGCCTTTAAAATGCTTTTCAGAGCGCCAGAATCACTTTTCGACCAACAACGTGTTTTTGACCTCACATTGTTGATTTCACTCAAAACGAATGTATTCCACTTCCAAATGGTTTAGTATGGCCCAATAACCCTTTAGTAAGCTTAGTAACACGTTTGAACTGAAATTGACAGAGATATCAACGTTTCTTGTTTTTATGCCCGCAAAATGCTTTTCAGAGCGCCAGAATCACTTTTTGACAGACAATGTGTTTTTGACTTTACATGGTTGATTTTGCTCAAAACTACTTCCAAATGGTGGAGTATGGCCCTATAATCCATTGCTGAGCTTAGTAACACGTTTGCATTGAAATTGATAGAGATATCAACATGTCTTGTTTTTATGCCTGCAAAATGCTTTTCAGAGCGCCAGAATCACTTTTTGACAGACAATGTGTTTTTGACTTTACATGGTTGATTTTACTCAAAACTACTTCCAAATGGTGGAGTATGGCCCTATAATCCATTGCTGAGCTTAGTAACACGTTTGCATTGAAATTGACAGAGATATCAACATGTCTTGTTTTTATGCCTGCAAAATGCTTTTCAGAGCGCCAGAATCACTTTTCGACCAACAACGTGTTTTTGACTTTACATGGTTGATTTTGCTCAAAACTACTTCCAAATGGTGGAGTATGGCCCTATAACCCATTGCTGAGCTTAGTAACACGTTTGCATTGAAATTGACAGAGATATCAACATTTCTTGTTTTTATGCCTGCAAAATGCTTTTCAGAGCGCCAGAATCACTTTTCGACCAACAACGTGTTTTTGACCTCACATTGTTGATTTCACTCAAAACGAATGTATTCCACTTCCAAATGGTTTAGTATGGCCCAATAACCCTTTAGTAAGCTTAGTAACACGTTTGAACTGAAATTGACAGAGATATCAACGTTTCTTGTTTTTATGCCCGCAAAATGCTTTTCAGAGCGCCAGAATCACTTTTTGACAGACAATGTGTTTTTGACTTTACATGGTTGATTTTACTCAAAACTACTTCCAAATGGTGGAGTATGGCCCTATAATCCATTGCTGAGCTTAGTAACACGTTTGCATTGAAATTGACAGAGATATCAACGTTTCTTGTTTTTATGCCTTTAAAATGCTTTTCAGAGCGCCAGAATCACTTTTCGACCAACAACGTGTTTTTGACCTCACATTGTTGATTTCACTCAAAACGAATGTATTCCACTTCCAAATGGTTTAGTATGGCCCAATAACCCTTTAGTAAGCTTAGTAACACGTTTGAACTGAAATTGACAGAGATATCAACGTTTCTTGTTTTTATGCCCGCAAAATGCTTTTCAGAGCGCCAGAATCACTTTTTGACAGACAATGTGTTTTTGACTTTACATGGTTGATTTTACTCAAAACTACTTCCAAATGGTGGAGTATGGCCCTATAATCCATTGCTGAGCTTAGTAACACGTTTGCATTGAAATTGACAGAGATATCAACATGTCTTGTTTTTATGCCTGCAAAATGCTTTTCAGAGCGCCAGAATCACTTTTCGACCAACAACGTGTTTTTGACTTTACATGGTTGATTTTGCTCAAAACTACTTCCAAATGGTGGAGTATGGCCCTATAACCCATTGCTGAGCTTAGTAACACGTTTGCATTGAAATTGACAGAGATATCAACATTTCTTGTTTTTATGCCTGCAAAATGCTTTTCAGAGCGCCAGAATCACTTTTCGACCAACAACGTGTTTTTGACCTCACATTGTTGATTTCACTCAAAACGAATGTATTCCACTTCCAAATGGTTTAGTATGGCCCAATAACCCTTTAGTAAGCTTAGTAACACGTTTGAACTGAAATTGACAGAGATATCAACGTTTCTTGTTTTAATGCCCGCAAAATGCTTTTCAGAGCGCCAGAATCACTTTTCGACCAACAACGTGTTTTTGACTTTACATGGTTGATTTTGCTCAAAACTACTTCCAAATGGTGGAGTATGGCCCTATAATCCATTGCTGAGCTTAGTAACACGTTTGCATTTAAATTGACAGAGATATCAACGTTTCTTGTTTTTATGCCTTTAAAATGCTTTTCAGAGCGCCAGAATCACTTTTCGACCAACAACGTGTTTTTGACCTCACATTGTTGATTTCACTCAAAACGAATGTATTCCACTTCCAAATGGTTTAGTATGGCCCAATAACCCTTTAGTAAGCTTAGTAACACGTTTGAACTGAAATTGACAGAGATATCAACGTTTCTTGTTTTTATGCCCGCAAAATGCTTTTCAGAGCGCCAGAATCACTTTTTGACAGACAATGTGTTTTTTACTTTACATGGTTGATTTTACTCAAAACTACTTCCAAATGGTGGAGTATGGCCCTATAATCCATTGCTGAGCTTAGTAACACGTTTGCATTGAAATTGACAGAGATATCAACGTTTCTTGTTTTTATGCCTTTAAAATGCTTTTCAGAGCGCCAGAATCACTTTTCGACCAACAACGTGTTTTTGACCTCACATTGTTGATTTCACTCAAAACGAATGTATTCCACTTCCAAATGGTTTAGTATGGCCCAATAACCCTTTAGTAAGCTTAGTAACACGTTTGAACTGAAATTGACACAGATATCAACGTTTCTTGTTTTTATGCCCGCAAAATGCTTTTCAGAGCGCCAGAATCACTTTTTGACAGACAATGTGTTTTTGACTTTACATGGTTGATTTTACTCAAAACTACTTCCAAATGGTGGAGTATGGCCCTATAATCCATTGCTGAGCTTAGTAACACGTTTGCATTGAAATTGACAGAGATATCAACGTTTCTTGTTTTTATGCCTTTAAAATGCTTTTCAGAGCGCCAGAATCACTTTTCGACCAACAACGTGTTTTTGACCTCACATTGTTGATTTCACTCAAAACGAATGTATTCCACTTCCAAATGGTTTAGTATGGCCCAATAACCCTTTAGTAAGCTTAGTAACACGTTTGAACTGAAATTGACAGAGATATCAACGTTTCTTGTTTTTATGCCCGCAAAATGCTTTTCAGAGCGCCAGAATCACTTTTTGACAGACAATGTGTTTTTGACTTTACATGGTTGATTTTGCTCAAAACTACTTCCAAATGGTGGAGTATGGCCCTATAATCCATTGCTGAGCTTAGTAACACGTTTGCATTGAAATTGACAGAGATATCAACATGTCTTGTTTTTATGCCTGCAAAATGCTTTTCAGAGCGCCAGAATCACTTTTTGACAGACAATGTGTTTTTGACTTTACATGGTTGATTTTACTCAAAACTACTTCCAAATGGTGGAGTATGGCCCTATAATCCATTGCTGAGCTTAGTAACACGTTTGCATTGAAATTGACAGAGATATCAACATGTCTTGTTTTTATGCCTGCAAAATGCTTTTCAGAGCGCCAGAATCACTTTTCGACCAACAACGTGTTTTTGACCTCACATTGTTGATTTCACTCAAAACGAATGTATTCCACTTCCAAATGGTTTAGTATGGCCCAATAACCCTTTAGTAAGCTTAGTAACACGTTTGAACTGAAATTGACAGAGATATCAACGTTTCTTGTTTTTATGCCCGCAAAATGCTTTTCAGAGCGCCAGAATCACTTTTTGACAGACAATGTGTTTTTGACTTTACATGGTTGATTTTACTCAAAACTACTTCCAAATGGTGGAGTATGGCCCTATAATCCATTGCTGAGCTTAGTAACACGTTTGCATTGAAATTGACAGAGATATCAACGTTTCTTGTTTTTATGCCTTTAAAATGCTTTTCAGAGCGCCAGAATCACTTTTCGACCAACAACGTGTTTTTGACCTCACATTGTTGATTTCACTCAAAACGAATGTATTCCACTTCCAAATGGTTTAGTATGGCCCAATAACCCTTTAGTAAGCTTAGTAACACGTTTGAACTGAAATTGACAGAGATATCAACGTTTCTTGTTTTTATGCCCGCAAAATGCTTTTCAGAGCGCCAGAATCACTTTTTGACAGACAATGTGTTTTTGACTTTACATGGTTGATTTTGCTCAAAACTACTTCCAAATGGTGGAGTATGGCCCTATAATCCATTGCTGAGCTTAGTAACACGTTTGCATTGAAATTGACAGAGATATCAACGTTTCTTGTTTTTATGCCTGCAAAATGCTTTTCAGAGCGCCAGAATCACTTTTTGACCAACAACGTGTCTTTGACTTTACATGGTTGATTTTGCTCAAAACTACTTCCAAATGGTGGAGTATGGCCCTATAACCCATTGCTGAGCTTAGTAACACGTTTGCATTGAAATTGACAGAGATATCAACGTTTCTTGTTTTTATGCCTTTAAAATGCTTTTCAGAGCGCCAGAATCACTTTTCGACCAACAACGTGTTTTTGACCTCACATTGTTGATTTCACTCAAAACGAATGTATTCCACTTCCAAATGGTTTAGTATGGCCCAATAACCCTTTAGTAAGCTTAGTAACACGTTTGAACTGAAATTGACAGAGATATCAACGTTTCTTGTTTTTATGCCCGCAAAATGCTTTTCAGAGCGCCAGAATCACTTTTTGACAGACAATGTGTTTTTGACTTTACATGGTTGATTTTGCTCAAAACTACTTCCAAATGGTGGAGTATGGCCCTATAATCCATTGCTGAGCTTAGTAACACGTTTGCATTGAAATTGACAGAGATATCAACATGTCTTGTTTTTATGCCTGCAAAATGCTTTTCAGAGCGCCAGAATCACTTTTCGACCAACAACGTGTTTTTGACTTTACATGGTTGATTTTGCTCAAAACTACTTCCAAATGGTGGAGTATGGCCCTATAACCCATTGCTGAGCTTAGTAACACGTTTGCATTGAAATTGACAGAGATATCAACGTTTCTTGTTTTTATGCCTTTAAAATGCTTTTCAGAGCGCCAGAATCACTTTTCGACCAACAACGTGTTTTTGACCTCACATTGTTGATTTCACTCAAAACGAATGTATTCCACTTCCAAATGGTTTAGTATGGCCCAATAACCCTTTAGTAAGCTTAGTAACACGTTTGAACTGAAATTGACAGAGATATCAACGTTTCTTGTTTTTATGCCCGCAAAATGCTTTTCAGAGCGCCAGAATCACTTTTTGACAGACAATGTGTTTTTGACTTTACATGGTTGATTTTGCTCAAAACTACTTCCAAATGGTGGAGTATGGCCCTATAATCCATTGCTGAGCTTAGTAACACGTTTGCATTGAAATTGACAGAGATATCAACATGTCTTGTTTTTATGCCTGCAAAATGCTTTTCAGAGCGCCAGAATCACTTTTCGACCAACAACGTGTTTTTGACTTTACATGGTTGATTTTGCTCAAAACTACTTCCAAATGGTGGAGTATGGCCCTATAACCCATTGCTGAGCTTAGTAACACGTTTGCATTGAAATTGACAGAGATATCAACATTTCTTGTTTTTATGCCTGCAAAATGCTTTTCAGAGCGCCAGAATCACTTTTCGACCAACAACGTGTTTTTGACCTCACATTGTTGATTTCACTCAAAACGAATGTATTCCACTTCCAAATGGTTTAGTATGGCCCAATAACCCTTTAGTAAGCTTAGTAACACGTTTGAACTGAAATTGACAGAGATATCAACGTTTCTTGTTTTTATGCCCGCAAAATGCTTTTCAGAGCGCCAGAATCACTTTTCGACCAACAACGTGTTTTTGACTTTACATGGTTGATTTTGCTCAAAACTACTTCCAAATGGTGGAGTATGGCCCTATAATCCATTGCTGAGCTTAGTAACACGTTTGCATTGAAATTGACAGAGATATCAACGTTTCTTGTTTTTATGCCTTTAAAATGCTTTTCAGAGCGCCAGAATCACTTTTCGACCAACAACGTGTTTTTGACCTCACATTGTTGATTTCACTCAAAACGAATGTATTCCACTTCCAAATGGTTTAGTATGGCCCAATAACCCTTTAGTAAGCTTAGTAACACGTTTGAACTGAAATTGACAGAGATATCAACGTTTCTTGTTTTTATGCCCGCAAAATGCTTTTCAGAGCGCCAGAATCACTTTTTGACAGACAATGTGTTTTTGACTTTACATGGTTGATTTTACTCAAAACTACTTCCAAATGGTGGAGTATGGCCCTATAATCCATTGCTGAGCTTAGTAACACGTTTGCATTGAAATTGACAGAGATATCAACGTTTCTTGTTTTTATGCCCGCAAAATGCTTTTCAGAGCGCCAGAATCACTTTTCGACCAACAACGTGTTTTTGACCTCACATTGTTGATTTCACTCAAAACGAATGTATTCCACTTCCAAATGGTTTAGTATGGCCCAATAACCCTTTAGTAAGCTTAGTAACACGTTTGAACTGAAATTGACACAGATATCAACGTTTCTTGTTTTTATGCCCGCAAAATGCTTTTCAGAGCGCCAGAATCACTTTTTGACAGACAATGTGTTTTTGACTTTACATGGTTGATTTTACTCAAAACTACTTCCAAATGGTGGAGTATGGCCCTATAATCCATTGCTGAGCTTAGTAACACGTTTGCATTGAAATTGACAGAGATATCAACGTTTCTTGTTTTTATGCCTTTAAAATGCTTTTCAGAGCGCCAGAATCACTTTTCGACCAACAACGTGTTTTTGACCTCACATTGTTGATTTCACTCAAAACGAATGTATTCCACTTCCAAATGGTTTAGTATGGCCCAATAACCCTTTAGTAAGCTTAGTAACACGTTTGAACTGAAATTGACAGAGATATCAACGTTTCTTGTTTTTATGCCCGCAAAATGCTTTTCAGAGCGCCAGAATCACTTTTTGACAGACAATGTGTTTTTGACTTTACATGGTTGATTTTGCTCAAAACTACTTCCAAATGGTGGAGTATGGCCCTATAATCCATTGCTGAGCTTAGTAACACGTTTGCATTGAAATTGACAGAGATATCAACATGTCTTGTTTTTATGCCTGCAAAATGCTTTTCAGAGCGCCAGAATCACTTTTTGACAGACAATGTGTTTTTGACTTTACATGGTTGATTTTACTCAAAACTACTTCCAAATGGTGGAGTATGGCCCTATAATCCATTGCTGTGCTTAGTAACACGTTTGCATTGAAATTGACAGAGATATCAACATTTCTTGTTTTTATGCCTGCAAAATGCTTTTCAGAGCGCCAGAATCACTTTTCGACCAACAACGTGTTTTTGACCTCACATTGTTGATTTCACTCAAAACGAATGTATTCCACTTCCAAATGGTTTAGTATGGCCCAATAACCCTTTAGTAAGCTTAGTAACACGTTTGAACTGAAATTGACAGAGATATCAACGTTTCTTGTTTTTATGCCCGCAAAATGCTTTTCAGAGCGCCAGAATCACTTTTTGACAGACAATGTGTTTTTGACTTTACATGGTTGATTTTACTCAAAACTACTTCCAAATGGTGGAGTATGGCCCTATAATCCATTGCTGAGCTTAGTAACACGTTTGCATTGAAATTGACAGAGATATCAACGTTTCTTGTTTTTATGCCTTTAAAATGCTTTTCAGAGCGCCAGAATCACTTTTCGACCAACAACGTGTTTTTGACCTCACATTGTTGATTTCACTCAAAACGAATGTATTCCACTTCCAAATGGTTTAGTATGGCCCAATAACCCTTTAGTAAGCTTAGTAACACGTTTGAACTGAAATTGACAGAGATATCAACGTTTCTTGTTTTTATGCCCGCAAAATGCTTTTCAGAGCGCCAGAATCACTTTTTGACAGACAATGTGTTTTTGACTTTACATGGTTGATTTTACTCAAAACTACTTCCAAATGGTGGAGTATGGCCCTATAATCCATTGCTGAGCTTAGTAACACGTTTGCATTGAAATTGACAGAGATATCAACGTTTCTTGTTTTTATGCCTTTAAAATGCTTTTCAGAGCGCCAGAATCACTTTTCGACCAACAACGTGTTTTTGACCTCACATTGTTGATTTCACTCAAAACGAATGTATTCCACTTCCAAATGGTTTAGTATGGCCCAATAACCCTTTAGTAAGCTTAGTAACACGTTTGAACTGAAATTGACACAGATATCAACGTTTCTTGTTTTTATGCCCGCAAAATGCTTTTCAGAGCGCCAGAATCACTTTTTGACAGACAATGTGTTTTTGACTTTACATGGTTGATTTTACTCAAAACTACTTCCAAATGGTGGAGTATGGCCCTATAATCCATTGCTGAGCTTAGTAACACGTTTGCATTGAAATTGACAGAGATATCAACGTTTCTTGTTTTTATGCCTTTAAAATGCTTTTCAGAGCGCCAGAATCACTTTTCGACCAACAACGTGTTTTTGACCTCACATTGTTGATTTCACTCAAAACGAATGTATTCCACTTCCAAATGGTTTAGTATGGCCCAATAACCCTTTAGTAAGCTTAGTAACACGTTTGAACTGAAATTGACAGAGATATCAACGTTTCTTGTTTTTATGCCCGCAAAATGCTTTTCAGAGCGCCAGAATCACTTTTCGACCAACAACGTGTTTTTGACTTTACATGGTTGATTTTGCTCAAAACTACTTCCAAATGGTGGAGTATGGCCCTATAACCCATTGCTGAGCTTAGTAACACGTTTGCATTGAAATTGACAGAGATATCAACATTTCTTGTTTTTATGCCTGCAAAATGCTTTTCAGAGCGCCAGAATCACTTTTCGACCAACAACGTGTTTTTGACCTCACATTGTTGATTTCACTCAAAACGAATGTATTCCACTTCCAAATGGTTTAGTATGGCCCAATAACCCTTTAGTAAGCTTAGTAACACGTTTGAACTGAAATTGACAGAGATATCAACGTTTCTTGTTTTTATGCCCGCAAAATGCTTTTCAGAGCGCCAGAATCACTTTTTGACAGACAATGTGTTTTTGACTTTACATGGTTGATTTTACTCAAAACTACTTCCAAATGGTGGAGTATGGCCCTATAATCCATTGCTGAGCTTAGTAACACGTTTGCATTGAAATTGACAGAGATATCAACGTTTCTTGTTTTTATGCCTTTAAAATGCTTTTCAGAGCGCCAGAATCACTTTTCGACCAACAACGTGTTTTTGACCTCACATTGTTGATTTCACTCAAAACGAATGTATTCCACTTCCAAATGGTTTAGTATGGCCCAATAACCCTTTAGTAAGCTTAGTAACACGTTTGAACTGAAATTGACACAGATATCAACGTTTCTTGTTTTTATGCCCGCAAAATGCTTTTCAGAGCGCCAGAATCACTTTTTGACAGACAATGTGTTTTTGACTTTACATGGTTGATTTTACTCAAAACTACTTCCAAATGGTGGAGTATGGCCCTATAATCCATTGCTGAGCTTAGTAACACGTTTGCATTGAAATTGACAGAGATATCAACGTTTCTTGTTTTTATGCCTTTAAAATGCTTTTCAGAGCGCCAGAATCACTTTTCGACCAACAACGTGTTTTTGACCTCACATTGTTGATTTCACTCAAAACGAATGTATTCCACTTCCAAATGGTTTAGTATGGCCCAATAACCCTTTAGTAAGCTTAGTAACACGTTTGAACTGAAATTGACAGAGATATCAACGTTTCTTGTTTTTATGCCCGCAAAATGCTTTTCAGAGCGCCAGAATCACTTTTTGACAGACAATGTGTTTTTGACTTTACATGGTTGATTTTGCTCAAAACTACTTCCAAATGGTGGAGTATGGCCCTATAATCCATTGCTGAGCTTAGTAACACGTTTGCATTGAAATTGACAGAGATATCAACATGTCTTGTTTTTATGCCTGCAAAATGCTTTTCAGAGCGCCAGAATCACTTTTTGACAGACAATGTGTTTTTGACTTTACATGGTTGATTTTACTCAAAACTACTTCCAAATGGTGGAGTATGGCCCTATAATCCATTGCTGAGCTTAGTAACACGTTTGCATTGAAATTGACAGAGATATCAACATGTCTTGTTTTTATGCCTGCAAAATGCTTTTCAGAGCGCCAGAATCACTTTTCGACCAACAACGTGTTTTTGACCTCACATTGTTGATTTCACTCAAAACGAATGTATTCCACTTCCAAATGGTTTAGTATGGCCCAATAACCCTTTAGTAAGCTTAGTAACACGTTTGAACTGAAATTGACAGAGATATCAACGTTTCTTGTTTTTATGCCCGCAAAATGCTTTTCAGAGCGCCAGAATCACTTTTTGACAGACAATGTGTTTTTGACTTTACATGGTTGATTTTACTCAAAACTACTTCCAAATGGTGGAGTATGGCCCTATAATCCATTGCTGAGCTTAGTAACACGTTTGCATTGAAATTGACAGAGATATCAACGTTTCTTGTTTTTATGCCTTTAAAATGCTTTTCAGAGCGCCAGAATCACTTTTCGACCAACAACGTGTTTTTGACCTCACATTGTTGATTTCACTCAAAACGAATGTATTCCACTTCCAAATGGTTTAGTATGGCCCAATAACCCTTTAGTAAGCTTAGTAACACGTTTGAACTGAAATTGACAGAGATATCAACGTTTCTTGTTTTTATGCCCGCAAAATGCTTTTCAGAGCGCCAGAATCACTTTTTGACAGACAATGTGTTTTTGACTTTACATGGTTGATTTTGCTCAAAACTACTTCCAAATGGTGGAGTATGGCCCTATAATCCATTGCTGAGCTTAGTAACACGTTTGCATTGAAATTGACAGAGATATCAACGTTTCTTGTTTTTATGCCTGCAAAATGCTTTTCAGAGCGCCAGAATCACTTTTTGACCAACAACGTGTCTTTGACTTTACATGGTTGATTTTGCTCAAAACTACTTCCAAATGGTGGAGTATGGCCCTATAACCCATTGCTGAGCTTAGTAACACGTTTGCATTGAAATTGACAGAGATATCAACGTTTCTTGTTTTTATGCCTTTAAAATGCTTTTCAGAGCGCCAGAATCACTTTTCGACCAACAACGTGTTTTTGACCTCACATTGTTGATTTCACTCAAAACGAATGTATTCCACTTCCAAATGGTTTAGTATGGCCCAATAACCCTTTAGTAAGCTTAGTAACACGTTTGAACTGAAATTGACAGAGATATCAACGTTTCTTGTTTTTATGCCCGCAAAATGCTTTTCAGAGCGCCAGAATCACTTTTTGACAGACAATGTGTTTTTGACTTTACATGGTTGATTTTGCTCAAAACTACTTCCAAATGGTGGAGTATGGCCCTATAATCCATTGCTGAGCTTAGTAACACGTTTGCATTGAAATTGACAGAGATATCAACATGTCTTGTTTTTATGCCTGCAAAATGCTTTTCAGAGCGCCAGAATCACTTTTCGACCAACAACGTGTTTTTGACTTTACATGGTTGATTTTGCTCAAAACTACTTCCAAATGGTGGAGTATGGCCCTATAACCCATTGCTGAGCTTAGTAACACGTTTGCATTGAAATTGACAGAGATATCAACGTTTCTTGTTTTTATGCCTTTAAAATGCTTTTCAGAGCGCCAGAATCACTTTTCGACCAACAACGTGTTTTTGACCTCACATTGTTGATTTCACTCAAAACGAATGTATTCCACTTCCAAATGGTTTAGTATGGCCCAATAACCCTTTAGTAAGCTTAGTAACACGTTTGAACTGAAATTGACAGAGATATCAACGTTTCTTGTTTTTATGCCCGCAAAATGCTTTTCAGAGCGCCAGAATCACTTTTTGACAGACAATGTGTTTTTGACTTTACATGGTTGATTTTGCTCAAAACTACTTCCAAATGGTGGAGTATGGCCCTATAATCCATTGCTGAGCTTAGTAACACGTTTGCATTGAAATTGACAGAGATATCAACATGTCTTGTTTTTATGCCTGCAAAATGCTTTTCAGAGCGCCAGAATCACTTTTCGACCAACAACGTGTTTTTGACTTTACATGGTTGATTTTGCTCAAAACTACTTCCAAATGGTGGAGTATGGCCCTATAACCCATTGCTGAGCTTAGTAACACGTTTGCATTGAAATTGACAGAGATATCAACATTTCTTGTTTTTATGCCTGCAAAATGCTTTTCAGAGCGCCAGAATCACTTTTCGACCAACAACGTGTTTTTGACCTCACATTGTTGATTTCACTCAAAACGAATGTATTCCACTTCCAAATGGTTTAGTATGGCCCAATAACCCTTTAGTAAGCTTAGTAACACGTTTGAACTGAAATTGACAGAGATATCAACGTTTCTTGTTTTTATGCCCGCAAAATGCTTTTCAGAGCGCCAGAATCACTTTTCGACCAACAACGTGTTTTTGACTTTACATGGTTGATTTTGCTCAAAACTACTTCCAAATGGTGGAGTATGGCCCTATAATCCATTGCTGAGCTTAGTAACACGTTTGCATTGAAATTGACAGAGATATCAACGTTTCTTGTTTTTATGCCTTTAAAATGCTTTTCAGAGCGCCAGAATCACTTTTCGACCAACAACGTGTTTTTGACCTCACATTGTTGATTTCACTCAAAACGAATGTATTCCACTTCCAAATGGTTTAGTATGGCCCAATAACCCTTTAGTAAGCTTAGTAACACGTTTGAACTGAAATTGACAGAGATATCAACGTTTCTTGTTTTTATGCCCGCAAAATGCTTTTCAGAGCGCCAGAATCACTTTTTGACAGACAATGTGTTTTTGACTTTACATGGTTGATTTTACTCAAAACTACTTCCAAATGGTGGAGTATGGCCCTATAATCCATTGCTGAGCTTAGTAACACGTTTGCATTGAAATTGACAGAGATATCAACGTTTCTTGTTTTTATGCCCGCAAAATGCTTTTCAGAGCGCCAGAATCACTTTTCGACCAACAACGTGTTTTTGACCTCACATTGTTGATTTCACTCAAAACGAATGTATTCCACTTCCAAATGGTTTAGTATGGCCCAATAACCCTTTAGTAAGCTTAGTAACACGTTTGAACTGAAATTGACACAGATATCAACGTTTCTTGTTTTTATGCCCGCAAAATGCTTTTCAGAGCGCCAGAATCACTTTTTGACAGACAATGTGTTTTTGACTTTACATGGTTGATTTTACTCAAAACTACTTCCAAATGGTGGAGTATGGCCCTATAATCCATTGCTGAGCTTAGTAACACGTTTGCATTGAAATTGACAGAGATATCAACGTTTCTTGTTTTTATGCCTTTAAAATGCTTTTCAGAGCGCCAGAATCACTTTTCGACCAACAACGTGTTTTTGACCTCACATTGTTGATTTCACTCAAAACGAATGTATTCCACTTCCAAATGGTTTAGTATGGCCCAATAACCCTTTAGTAAGCTTAGTAACACGTTTGAACTGAAATTGACAGAGATATCAACGTTTCTTGTTTTTATGCCCGCAAAATGCTTTTCAGAGCGCCAGAATCACTTTTTGACAGACAATGTGTTTTTGACTTTACATGGTTGATTTTGCTCAAAACTACTTCCAAATGGTGGAGTATGGCCCTATAATCCATTGCTGAGCTTAGTAACACGTTTGCATTGAAATTGACAGAGATATCAACATGTCTTGTTTTTATGCCTGCAAAATGCTTTTCAGAGCGCCAGAATCACTTTTTGACAGACAATGTGTTTTTGACTTTACATGGTTGATTTTACTCAAAACTACTTCCAAATGGTGGAGTATGGCCCTATAATCCATTGCTGTGCTTAGTAACACGTTTGCATTGAAATTGACAGAGATATCAACATTTCTTGTTTTTATGCCTGCAAAATGCTTTTCAGAGCGCCAGAATCACTTTTCGACCAACAACGTGTTTTTGACCTCACATTGTTGATTTCACTCAAAACGAATGTATTCCACTTCCAAATGGTTTAGTATGGCCCAATAACCCTTTAGTAAGCTTAGTAACACGTTTGAACTGAAATTGACAGAGATATCAACGTTTCTTGTTTTTATGCCCGCAAAATGCTTTTCAGAGCGCCAGAATCACTTTTTGACAGACAATGTGTTTTTGACTTTACATGGTTGATTTTACTCAAAACTACTTCCAAATGGTGGAGTATGGCCCTATAATCCATTGCTGAGCTTAGTAACACGTTTGCATTGAAATTGACAGAGATATCAACGTTTCTTGTTTTTATGCCTTTAAAATGCTTTTCAGAGCGCCAGAATCACTTTTCGACCAACAACGTGTTTTTGACCTCACATTGTTGATTTCACTCAAAACGAATGTATTCCACTTCCAAATGGTTTAGTATGGCCCAATAACCCTTTAGTAAGCTTAGTAACACGTTTGAACTGAAATTGACAGAGATATCAACGTTTCTTGTTTTTATGCCCGCAAAATGCTTTTCAGAGCGCCAGAATCACTTTTTGACAGACAATGTGTTTTTGACTTTACATGGTTGATTTTACTCAAAACTACTTCCAAATGGTGGAGTATGGCCCTATAATCCATTGCTGAGCTTAGTAACACGTTTGCATTGAAATTGACAGAGATATCAACGTTTCTTGTTTTTATGCCTTTAAAATGCTTTTCAGAGCGCCAGAATCACTTTTCGACCAACAACGTGTTTTTGACCTCACATTGTTGATTTCACTCAAAACGAATGTATTCCACTTCCAAATGGTTTAGTATGGCCCAATAACCCTTTAGTAAGCTTAGTAACACGTTTGAACTGAAATTGACAGAGATATCAACGTTTCTTGTTTTTATGCCCGCAAAATGCTTTTCAGAGCGCCAGAATCACTTTTTGACAGACAATGTGTTTTTGACTTTACATGGTTGATTTTACTCAAAACTACTTCCAAATGGTGGAGTATGGCCCTATAATCCATTGCTGAGCTTAGTAACACGTTTGCATTGAAATTGACAGAGATATCAACGTTTCTTGTTTTTATGCCTTTAAAATGCTTTTCAGAGCGCCAGAATCACTTTTCGACCAACAACGTGTTTTTGACCTCACATTGTTGATTTCACTCAAAACGAATGTATTCCACTTCCAAATGGTTTAGTATGGCCCAATAACCCTTTAGTAAGCTTAGTAACACGTTTGAACTGAAATTGACAGAGATATCAACGTTTCTTGTTTTTATGCCCGCAAAATGCTTTTCAGAGCGCCAGAATCACTTTTCGACCAACAACGTGTTTTTGACTTTACATGGTTGATTTTGCTCAAAACTACTTCCAAATGGTGGAGTATGGCCCTATAACCCATTGCTGAGCTTAGTAACACGTTTGCATTGAAATTGACAGAGATATCAACATTTCTTGTTTTTATGCCTGCAAAATGCTTTTCAGAGCGCCAGAATCACTTTTCGACCAACAACGTGTTTTTGACCTCACATTGTTGATTTCACTCAAAACGAATGTATTCCACTTCCAAATGGTTTAGTATGGCCCAATAACCCTTTAGTAAGCTTAGTAACACGTTTGAACTGAAATTGACAGAGATATCAACGTTTCTTGTTTTTATGCCCGCAAAATGCTTTTCAGAGCGCCAGAATCACTTTTTGACAGACAATGTGTTTTTGACTTTACATGGTTGATTTTACTCAAAACTACTTCCAAATGGTGGAGTATGGCCCTATAATCCATTGCTGAGCTTAGTAACACGTTTGCATTGAAATTGACAGAGATATCAACGTTTCTTGTTTTTATGCCTTTAAAATGCTTTTCAGAGCGCCAGAATCACTTTTCGACCAACAACGTGTTTTTGACCTCACATTGTTGATTTCACTCAAAACGAATGTATTCCACTTCCAAATGGTTTAGTATGGCCCAATAACCCTTTAGTAAGCTTAGTAACACGTTTGAACTGAAATTGACAGAGATATCAACGTTTCTTGTTTTTATGCCCGCAAAATGCTTTTCAGAGCGCCAGAATCACTTTTCGACCAACAACGTGTTTTTGACTTTACATGGTTGATTTTGCTCAAAACTACTTCCAAATGGTGGAGTATGGCCCTATAACCCATTGCTGAGCTTAGTAACACGTTTGCATTGAAATTGACAGAGATATCAACATTTCTTGTTTTTATGCCTGCAAAATGCTTTTCAGAGCGCCAGAATCACTTTTCGACCAACAACGTGTTTTTGACCTCACATTGTTGATTTCACTCAAAACGAATGTATTCCACTTCCAAATGGTTTAGTATGGCCCAATAACCCTTTAGTAAGCTTAGTAACACGTTTGAACTGAAATTGACAGAGATATCAACGTTTCTTGTTTTTATGCCCGCAAAATGCTTTTCAGAGCGCCAGAATCACTTTTTGACAGACAATGTGTTTTTGACTTTACATGGTTGATTTTACTCAAAACTACTTCCAAATGGTGGAGTATGGCCCTATAATCCATTGCTGAGCTTAGTAACACGTTTGCATTGAAATTGACAGAGATATCAACGTTTCTTGTTTTTATGCCTGCAAAATGCTTTTCAGAGCGCCAGAATCACTTTTTGACCATCAACGTGTCTTTGACTTTACATGGTTGATTTTGCTCAAAACTACTTCCAAATGGTGGAGTATGGCCCTATAACCCATTGCTGAGCTTAGTAACACGTTTGCATTGAAATTGACAGAGATATCAACGTTTCTTGTTTTTATGCCTTTAAAATGCTTTTCAGAGCGCCAGAATCACTTTTCGACCAACAACGTGTTTTTGACCTCACATTGTTGATTTCACTCAAAACGAATGTATTCCACTTCCAAATGGTTTAGTATGGCCCAATAACCCTTTAGTAAGCTTAGTAACACGTTTGAACTGAAATTGACAGAGATATCAACGTTTCTTGTTTTTATGCCCGCAAAATGCTTTTCAGAGCGCCAGAATCACTTTTTGACAGACAATGTGTTTTTGACTTTACATGGTTGATTTTGCTCAAAACTACTTCCAAATGGTGGAGTATGGCCCTATAATCCATTGCTGAGCTTAGTAACACGTTTGCATTGAAATTGACAGAGATATCAACATGTCTTGTTTTTATGCCTGCAAAATGCTTTTCAGAGCGCCAGAATCACTTTTCGACCAACAACGTGTTTTTGACTTTACATGGTTGATTTTGCTCAAAACTACTTCCAAATGGTGGAGTATGGCCCTATAACCCATTGCTGAGCTTAGTAACACGTTTGCATTGAAATTGACAGAGATATCAACGTTTCTTGTTTTTATGCCTTTAAAATGCTTTTCAGAGCGCCAGAATCACTTTTCGACCAACAACGTGTTTTTGACCTCACATTGTTGATTTCACTCAAAACGAATGTATTCCACTTCCAAATGGTTTAGTATGGCCCAATAACCCTTTAGTAAGCTTAGTAACACGTTTGAACTGAAATTGACAGAGATATCAACGTTTCTTGTTTTTATGCCCGCAAAATGCTTTTCAGAGCGCCAGAATCACTTTTTGACAGACAATGTGTTTTTGACTTTACATGGTTGATTTTGCTCAAAACTACTTCCAAATGGTGGAGTATGGCCCTATAATCCATTGCTGAGCTTAGTAACACGTTTGCATTGAAATTGACAGAGATATCAACATGTCTTGTTTTTATGCCTGCAAAATGCTTTTCAGAGCGCCAGAATCACTTTTCGACCAACAACGTGTTTTTGACTTTACATGGTTGATTTTGCTCAAAACTACTTCCAAATGGTGGAGTATGGCCCTATAACCCATTGCTGAGCTTAGTAACACGTTTGCATTGAAATTGACAGAGATATCAACATTTCTTGTTTTTATGCCTGCAAAATGCTTTTCAGAGCGCCAGAATCACTTTTCGACCAACAACGTGTTTTTGACCTCACATTGTTGATTTCACTCAAAACGAATGTATTCCACTTCCAAATGGTTTAGTATGGCCCAATAACCCTTTAGTAAGCTTAGTAACACGTTTGAACTGAAATTGACAGAGATATCAACGTTTCTTGTTTTTATGCCCGCAAAATGCTTTTCAGAGCGCCAGAATCACTTTTCGACCAACAACGTGTTTTTGACTTTACATGGTTGATTTTGCTCAAAACTACTTCCAAATGGTGGAGTATGGCCCTATAATCCATTGCTGAGCTTAGTAACACGTTTGCATTGAAATTGACAGAGATATCAACGTTTCTTGTTTTTATGCCTTTAAAATGCTTTTCAGAGCGCCAGAATCACTTTTCGACCAACAACGTGTTTTTGACCTCACATTGTTGATTTCACTCAAAACGAATGTATTCCACTTCCAAATGGTTTAGTATGGCCCAATAACCCTTTAGTAAGCTTAGTAACACGTTTGAACTGAAATTGACAGAGATATCAACGTTTCTTGTTTTTATGCCCGCAAAATGCTTTTCAGAGCGCCAGAATCACTTTTTGACAGACAATGTGTTTTTGACTTTACATGGTTGATTTTACTCAAAACTACTTCCAAATGGTGGAGTATGGCCCTATAATCCATTGCTGAGCTTAGTAACACGTTTGCATTGAAATTGACAGAGATATCAACGTTTCTTGTTTTTATGCCCGCAAAATGCTTTTCAGAGCGCCAGAATCACTTTTCGACCAACAACGTGTTTTTGACCTCACATTGTTGATTTCACTCAAAACGAATGTATTCCACTTCCAAATGGTTTAGTATGGCCCAATAACCCTTTAGTAAGCTTAGTAACACGTTTGAACTGAAATTGACACAGATATCAACGTTTCTTGTTTTTATGCCCGCAAAATGCTTTTCAGAGCGCCAGAATCACTTTTTGACAGACAATGTGTTTTTGACTTTACATGGTTGATTTTACTCAAAACTACTTCCAAATGGTGGAGTATGGCCCTATAATCCATTGCTGAGCTTAGTAACACGTTTGCATTGAAATTGACAGAGATATCAACGTTTCTTGTTTTTATGCCTTTAAAATGCTTTTCAGAGCGCCAGAATCACTTTTCGACCAACAACGTGTTTTTGACCTCACATTGTTGATTTCACTCAAAACGAATGTATTCCACTTCCAAATGGTTTAGTATGGCCCAATAACCCTTTAGTAAGCTTAGTAACACGTTTGAACTGAAATTGACAGAGATATCAACGTTTCTTGTTTTTATGCCCGCAAAATGCTTTTCAGAGCGCCAGAATCACTTTTTGACAGACAATGTGTTTTTGACTTTACATGGTTGATTTTGCTCAAAACTACTTCCAAATGGTGGAGTATGGCCCTATAATCCATTGCTGAGCTTAGTAACACGTTTGCATTGAAATTGACAGAGATATCAACATGTCTTGTTTTTATGCCTGCAAAATGCTTTTCAGAGCGCCAGAATCACTTTTTGACAGACAATGTGTTTTTGACTTTACATGGTTGATTTTACTCAAAACTACTTCCAAATGGTGGAGTATGGCCCTATAATCCATTGCTGAGCTTAGTAACACGTTTGCATTGAAATTGACAGAGATATCAACATTTCTTGTTTTTATGCCTGCAAAATGCTTTTCAGAGCGCCAGAATCACTTTTCGACCAACAACGTGTTTTTGACCTCACATTGTTGATTTCACTCAAAACGAATGTATTCCACTTCCAAATGGTTTAGTATGGCCCAATAACCCTTTAGTAAGCTTAGTAACACGTTTGAACTGAAATTGACAGAGATATCAACGTTTCTTGTTTTTATGCCCGCAAAATGCTTTTCAGAGCGCCAGAATCACTTTTTGACAGACAATGTGTTTTTGACTTTACATGGTTGATTTTACTCAAAACTACTTCCAAATGGTGGAGTATGGCCCTATAATCCATTGCTGAGCTTAGTAACACGTTTGCATTGAAATTGACAGAGATATCAACGTTTCTTGTTTTTATGCCTTTAAAATGCTTTTCAGAGCGCCAGAATCACTTTTCGACCAACAACGTGTTTTTGACCTCACATTGTTGATTTCACTCAAAACGAATGTATTCCACTTCCAAATGGTTTAGTATGGCCCAATAACCCTTTAGTAAGCTTAGTAACACGTTTGAACTGAAATTGACACAGATATCAACGTTTCTTGTTTTTATGCCCGCAAAATGCTTTTCAGAGCGCCAGAATCACTTTTTGACAGACAATGTGTTTTTGACTTTACATGGTTGATTTTACTCAAAACTACTTCCAAATGGAGGAGTATGGCCCTATAATCCATTGCTGAGCTCAGTAACACGTTTGCATTGAAATTGACAGAGATATCAACGTTTCTTGTTTTTATGCCTTTAAAATGCTTTTCAGAGCGCCAGAATCACTTTTCGACCAACAACGTGTTTTTGACCTCACATTGTTGATTTCACTCAAAACGAATGTATTCCACTTCCAAATGGTTTAGTATGGCCCAATAACCCTTTAGTAAGCTTAGTAACACGTTTGAACTGAAATTGACACAGATATCAACGTTTCTTGTTTTTATGCCCGCAAAATGCTTTTCAGAGCGCCAGAATCACTTTTTGACAGACAATGTGTTTTTGACTTTACATGGTTGATTTTACTCAAAACTACTTCCAAATGGTGGAGTATGGCCCTATAATCCATTGCTGAGCTTAGTAACACGTTTGCATTGAAATTGACAGAGATATCAACGTTTCTTGTTTTTATGCCTTTAAAATGCTTTTCAGAGCGCCAGAATCACTTTTCGACCAACAACGTGTTTTTGACCTCACATTGTTGATTTCACTCAAAACGAATGTATTCCACTTCCAAATGGTTTAGTATGGCCCAATAACCCTTTAGTAAGCTTAGTAACACGTTTGAACTGAAATTGACAGAGATATCAACGTTTCTTGTTTTTATGCCCGCAAAATGCTTTTCAGAGCGCCAGAATCACTTTTTGACAGACAATGTGTTTTTGACTTTACATGGTTGATTTTGCTCAAAACTACTTCCAAATGGTGGAGTATGGCCCTATAATCCATTGCTGAGCTTAGTAACACGTTTGCATTGAAATTGACAGAGATATCAACATGTCTTGTTTTTATGCCTGCAAAATGCTTTTCAGAGCGCCAGAATCACTTTTTGACAGACAATGTGTTTTTGACTTTACATGGTTGATTTTACTCAAAACTACTTCCAAATGGTGGAGTATGGCCCTATAATCCATTGCTGAGCTTAGTAACACGTTTGCATTGAAATTGACAGAGATATCAACATGTCTTGTTTTTATGCCTGCAAAATGCTTTTCAGAGCGCCAGAATCACTTTTCGACCAACAACGTGTTTTTGACTTTACATGGTTGATTTTGCTCAAAACTACTTCCAAATGGTGGAGTATGGCCCTATAACCCATTGCTGAGCTTAGTAACACGTTTGCATTGAAATTGACAGAGATATCAACATTTCTTGTTTTTATGCCTGCAAAATGCTTTTCAGAGCGCCAGAATCACTTTTCGACCAACAACGTGTTTTTGACCTCACATTGTTGATTTCACTCAAAACGAATGTATTCCACTTCCAAATGGTTTAGTATGGCCCAATAACCCTTTAGTAAGCTTAGTAACACGTTTGAACTGAAATTGACAGAGATATCAACGTTTCTTGTTTTTATGCCCGCAAAATGCTTTTCAGAGCGCCAGAATCACTTTTTGACAGACAATGTGTTTTTGACTTTACATGGTTGATTTTACTCAAAACTACTTCCAAATGGTGGAGTATGGCCCTATAATCCATTGCTGAGCTTAGTAACACGTTTGCATTGAAATTGACAGAGATATCAACGTTTCTTGTTTTTATGCCTTTAAAATGCTTTTCAGAGCGCCAGAATCACTTTTCGACCAACAACGTGTCTTTGACTTTACATGGTTGATTTTGCTCAAAACTACTTCCAAATGGTGGAGTATGGCCCTATAACCCATTGCTGAGCTTAGTAACACGTTTGCATTGAAATTGACAGAGATATCAACATTTCTTGTTTTTATGCCTGCAAAATGCTTTTCAGAGCGCCAGAATCACTTTTCGACCAACAACGTGTTTTTGACCTCACATTGTTGATTTCACTCAAAACGAATGTATTCCACTTCCAAATGGTTTAGTATGGCCCAATAACCCTTTAGTAAGCTTAGTAACACGTTTGAACTGAAATTGACAGAGATATCAACGTTTCTTGTTTTTATGCCCGCAAAATGCTTTTCAGAGCGCCAGAATCACTTTTCGACCAACAACGTGTTTTTGACTTTACATGGTTGATTTTGCTCAAAACTACTTCCAAATGGTGGAGTATGGCCCTATAATCCATTGCTGAGCTTAGTAACACGTTTGCATTTAAATTGACAGAGATATCAACGTTTCTTGTTTTTATGCCTTTAAAATGCTTTTCAGAGCGCCAGAATCACTTTTCGACCAACAACGTGTTTTTGACCTCACATTGTTGATTTCACTCAAAACGAATGTATTCCACTTCCAAATGGTTTAGTATGGCCCAATAACCCTTTAGTAAGCTTAGTAACACGTTT
This sequence comes from Gadus macrocephalus, assembly GCF_031168955.1. Classification (NCBI taxonomy): domain Eukaryota; kingdom Metazoa; phylum Chordata; class Actinopteri; order Gadiformes; family Gadidae; genus Gadus; species Gadus macrocephalus. The sequence goes on along the minus strand of NC_082396.1, from coordinate 20,473,154 downwards.
GAACTGAAATTGACAGAGATATCAACGTTTCTTGTTTTTATGCCCGCAAAATGCTTTTCAGAGCGCCAGAATCACTTTTTGACAGACAATGTGTTTTTGACTTTACATGGTTGATTTTACTCAAAACTACTTCCAAATGGTGGAGTATGGCCCTATAATCCATTGCTGAGCTTAGTAACACGTTTGCATTGAAATTGACAGAGATATCAACGTTTCTTGTTTTTATGCCTTTAAAATGCTTTTCAGAGCGCCAGAATCACTTTTCGACCAACAACGTGTTTTTGACCTCGCATTGTTGATTTCACTCAAAACGAATGTATTCCACTTCCAAATGGTTTAGTATGGCCCAATAACCCTTTAGTAAGCTTAGTAACACGTTTGAACTGAAATTGACACAGATATCAACGTTTCTTGTTTTTATGCCCGCAAAATGCTTTTCAGAGCGCCAGAATCACTTTTTGACAGACAATGTGTTTTTGACTTTACATGGTTGATTTTACTCAAAACTACTTCCAAATGGTGGAGTATGGCCCTATAATCCATTGCTGAGCTTAGTAACACGTTTGCATTGAAATTGACAGAGATATCAACGTTTCTTGTTTTTATGCCTTTAAAATGCTTTTCAGAGCGCCAGAATCACTTTTCGACCAACAACGTGTTTTTGACCTCACATTGTTGATTTCACTCAAAACGAATGTATTCCACTTCCAAATGGTTTAGTATGGCCCAATAACCCTTTAGTAAGCTTAGTAACACGTTTGAACTGAAATTGACAGAGATATCAACGTTTCTTGTTTTTATGCCCGCAAAATGCTTTTCAGAGCGCCAGAATCACTTTTTGACAGACAATGTGTTTTTGACTTTACATGGTTGATTTTGCTCAAAACTACTTCCAAATGGTGGAGTATGGCCCTATAATCCATTGCTGAGCTTAGTAACACGTTTGCATTGAAATTGATAGAGATATCAACATGTCTTGTTTTTATGCCTGCAAAATGCTTTTCAGAGCGCCAGAATCACTTTTCGACCAACAACGTGTTTTTGACTTTACATGGTTGATTTTGCTCAAAACTACTTCCAAATGGTGGAGTATGGCCCTATAACCCATTGCTGAGCTTAGTAACACGTTTGCATTGAAATTGACAGAGATATCAACATTTCTTGTTTTTATGCCTGCAAAATGCTTTTCAGAGCGCCAGAATCACTTTTCGACCAACAACGTGTTTTTGACCTCACATTGTTGATTTCACTCAAAACGAATGTATTCCACTTCCAAATGGTTTAGTATGGCCCAATAACCCTTTAGTAAGCTTAGTAACACGTTTGAACTGAAATTGACAGAGATATCAACGTTTCTTGTTTTTATGCCCGCAAAATGCTTTTCAGAGCGCCAGAATCACTTTTTGACAGACAATGTGTTTTTGACTTTACATGGTTGATTTTACTCAAAACTACTTCCAAATGGTGGAGTATGGCCCTATAATCCATTGCTGAGCTTAGTAACACGTTTGCATTGAAATTGACAGAGATATCAACGTTTCTTGTTTTTATGCCTTTAAAATGCTTTTCAGAGCGCCAGAATCACTTTTCGACCAACAACGTGTCTTTGACTTTACATGGTTGATTTTGCTCAAAACTACTTCCAAATGGTGGAGTATGGCCCTATAACCCATTGCTGAGCTTAGTAACACGTTTGCATTGAAATTGACAGAGATATCAACATTTCTTGTTTTTATGCCTGCAAAATGCTTTTCAGAGCGCCAGAATCACTTTTCGACCAACAACGTGTTTTTGACCTCACATTGTTGATTTCACTCAAAACGAATGTATTCCACTTCCAAATGGTTTAGTATGGCCCAATAACCCTTTAGTAAGCTTAGTAACACGTTTGAACTGAAATTGACAGAGATATCAACGTTTCTTGTTTTTATGCCCGCAAAATGCTTTTCAGAGCGCCAGAATCACTTTTCGACCAACAACGTGTTTTTGACTTTACATGGTTGATTTTGCTCAAAACTACTTCCAAATGGTGGAGTATGGCCCTATAATCCATTGCTGAGCTTAGTAACACGTTTGCATTTAAATTGACAGAGATATCAACGTTTCTTGTTTTTATGCCTTTAAAATGCTTTTCAGAGCGCCAGAATCACTTTTCGACCAACAACGTGTTTTTGACCTCACATTGTTGATTTCACTCAAAACGAATGTATTCCACTTCCAAATGGTTTAGTATGGCCCAATAACCCTTTAGTAAGCTTAGTAACACGTTTGAACTGAAATTGACAGAGATATCAACGTTTCTTGTTTTTATGCCCGCAAAATGCTCTTCAGAGCGCCAGAATCACTTTTTGACAGACAATGTGTTTTTGACTTTACATGGTTGATTTTACTCAAAACTACTTCCAAATGGTGGAGTATGGCCCTATAATCCATTGCTGAGCTTAGTAACACGTTTGCATTGAAATTGACAGAGATATCAACGTTTCTTGTTTTTATGCCTTTAAAATGCTTTTCAGAGCGCCAGAATCACTTTTCGACCAACAACGTGTTTTTGACCTCACATTGTTGATTTCACTCAAAACGAATGTATTCCACTTCCAAATGGTTTAGTATGGCCCAATAACCCTTTAGTAAGCTTAGTAACACGTTTGAACTGAAATTGACACAGATATCAACGTTTCTTGTTTTTATGCCCGCAAAATGCTTTTCAGAGCGCCAGAATCACTTTTTGACAGACAATGTGTTTTTGACTTTACATGGTTGATTTTACTCAAAACTACTTCCAAATGGTGGAGTATGGCCCTATAATCCATTGCTGAGCTTAGTAACACGTTTGCATTGAAATTGACAGAGATATCAACGTTTCTTGTTTTTATGCCTTTAAAATGCTTTTCAGAGCGCCAGAATCACTTTTCGACCAACAACGTGTTTTTGACCTCACATTGTTGATTTCACTCAAAACGAATGTATTCCACTTCCAAATGGTTTAGTATGGCCCAATAACCCTTTAGTAAGCTTAGTAACACGTTTGAACTGAAATTGACAGAGATATCAACGTTTCTTGTTTTTATGCCCGCAAAATGCTTTTCAGAGCGCCAGAATCACTTTTTGACAGACAATGTGTTTTTGACTTTACATGGTTGATTTTGCTCAAAACTACTTCCAAATGGTGGAGTATGGCCCTATAATCCATTGCTGAGCTTAGTAACACGTTTGCATTGAAATTGATAGAGATATCAACATGTCTTGTTTTTATGCCTGCAAAATGCTTTTCAGAGCGCCAGAATCACTTTTTGACAGACAATGTGTTTTTGACTTTACATGGTTGATTTTACTCAAAACTACTTCCAAATGGTGGAGTATGGCCCTATAATCCATTGCTGAGCTTAGTAACACGTTTGCATTGAAATTGACAGAGATATCAACATGTCTTGTTTTTATGCCTGCAAAATGCTTTTCAGAGCGCCAGAATCACTTTTCGACCAACAACGTGTTTTTGACTTTACATGGTTGATTTTGCTCAAAACTACTTCCAAATGGTGGAGTATGGCCCTATAACCCATTGCTGAGCTTAGTAACACGTTTGCATTGAAATTGACAGAGATATCAACATTTCTTGTTTTTATGCCTGCAAAATGCTTTTCAGAGCGCCAGAATCACTTTTCGACCAACAACGTGTTTTTGACCTCACATTGTTGATTTCACTCAAAACGAATGTATTCCACTTCCAAATGGTTTAGTATGGCCCAATAACCCTTTAGTAAGCTTAGTAACACGTTTGAACTGAAATTGACACAGATATCAACGTTTCTTGTTTTTATGCCCGCAAAATGCTTTTCAGAGCGCCAGAATCACTTTTTGACAGACAATGTGTTTTTGACTTTACATGGTTGATTTTACTCAAAACTACTTCCAAATGGTGGAGTATGGCCCTATAATCCATTGCTGAGCTTAGTAACACGTTTGCATTGAAATTGACAGAGATATCAACGTTTCTTGTTTTTATGCCTTTAAAATGCTTTTCAGAGCGCCAGAATCACTTTTCGACCAACAACGTGTTTTTGACCTCACATTGTTGATTTCACTCAAAACGAATGTATTCCACTTCCAAATGGTTTAGTATGGCCCAATAACCCTTTAGTAAGCTTAGTAACACGTTTGAACTGAAATTGACAGAGATATCAACGTTTCTTGTTTTCATGCCCGCAAAATGCTTTTCAGAGCGCCAGAATCACTTTTTGACAGACAATGTGTTTTTGACTTTACATGGTTGATTTTGCTCAAAACTACTTCCAAATGGTGGAGTATGGCCCTATAATCCATTGCTGAGCTTAGTAACACGTTTGCATTGAAATTGACAGAGATATCAACATGTCTTGTTTTTATGCCTGCAAAATGCTTTTCAGAGCGCCAGAATCACTTTTTGACAGACAATGTGTTTTTGACTTTACATGGTTGATTTTACTCAAAACTACTTCCAAATGGTGGAGTATGGCCCTATAATCCATTGCTGAGCTTAGTAACACGTTTGCATTGAAATTGACAGAGATATCAACATGTCTTGTTTTTATGCCTGCAAAATGCTTTTCAGAGCGCCAGAATCACTTTTCGACCAACAACGTGTTTTTGACTTTACATGGTTGATTTTGCTCAAAACTACTTCCAAATGGTGGAGTATGGCCCTATAACCCATTGCTGAGCTTAGTAACACGTTTGCATTGAAATTGACAGAGATATCAACATTTCTTGTTTTTATGCCTGCAAAATGCTTTTCAGAGCGCCAGAATCACTTTTCGACCAACAACGTGTTTTTGACCTCACATTGTTGATTTCACTCAAAACGAATGTATTCCACTTCCAAATGGTTTAGTATGGCCCAATAACCCTTTAGTAAGCTTAGTAACACGTTTGAACTGAAATTGACAGAGATATCAACGTTTCTTGTTTTTATGCCCGCAAAATGCTTTTCAGAGCGCCAGAATCACTTTTTGACAGACAATGTGTTTTTGACTTTACATGGTTGATTTTGCTCAAAACTACTTCCAAATGGTGGAGTATGGCCCTATAATCCATTGCTGAGCTTAGTAACACGTTTGCATTGAAATTGACAGAGATATCAACATGTCTTGTTTTTATGCCTGCAAAATGCTTTTCAGAGCGCCAGAATCACTTTTCGACCAACAACGTGTTTTTGACTTTACATGGTTGATTTTGCTCAAAACTACTTCCAAATGGTGGAGTATGGCCCTATAACCCATTGCTGAGCTTAGTAACACGTTTGCATTGAAATTGACAGAGATATCAACATTTCTTGTTTTTATGCCTGCAAAATGCTTTTCAGAGCGCCAGAATCACTTTTCGACCAACAACGTGTTTTTGACCTCACATTGTTGATTTCACTCAAAACGAATGTATTCCACTTCCAAATGGTTTAGTATGGCCCAATAACCCTTTAGTAAGCTTAGTAACACGTTTGAACTGAAATTGACAGAGATATCAACGTTTCTTGTTTTTATGCCCGCAAAATGCTTTTCAGAGCGCCAGAATCACTTTTCGACCAACAACGTGTTTTTGACTTTACATGGTTGATTTTGCTCAAAACTACTTCCAAATGGTGGAGTATGGCCCTATAATCCATTGCTGAGCTTAGTAACACGTTTGCATTGAAATTGACAGAGATATCAACGTTTCTTGTTTTTATGCCTTTAAAATGCTTTTCAGAGCGCCAGAATCACTTTTCGACCAACAACGTGTTTTTGACCTCACATTGTTGATTTCACTCAAAACGAATGTATTCCACTTCCAAATGGTTTAGTATGGCCCAATAACCCTTTAGTAAGCTTAGTAACACGTTTGAACTGAAATTGACAGAGATATCAACGTTTCTTGTTTTTATGCCCGCAAAATGCTTTTCAGAGCGCCAGAATCACTTTTTGACAGACAATGTGTTTTTGACTTTACATGGTTGATTTTACTCAAAACTACTTCCAAATGGTGGAGTATGGCCCTATAATCCATTGCTGAGCTTAGTAACACGTTTGCATTGAAATTGACAGAGATATCAACGTTTCTTGTTTTTATGCCCGCAAAATGCTTTTCAGAGCGCCAGAATCACTTTTCGACCAACAACGTGTTTTTGACCTCACATTGTTGATTTCACTCAAAACGAATGTATTCCACTTCCAAATGGTTTAGTATGGCCCAATAACCCTTTAGTAAGCTTAGTAACACGTTTGAACTGAAATTGACACAGATATCAACGTTTCTTGTTTTTATGCCCGCAAAATGCTTTTCAGAGCGCCAGAATCACTTTTTGACAGACAATGTGTTTTTGACTTTACATGGTTGATTTTACTCAAAACTACTTCCAAATGGTGGAGTATGGCCCTATAATCCATTGCTGAGCTTAGTAACACGTTTGCATTGAAATTGACAGAGATATCAACGTTTCTTGTTTTTATGCCTTTAAAATGCTTTTCAGAGCGCCAGAATCACTTTTCGACCAACAACGTGTTTTTGACCTCACATTGTTGATTTCACTCAAAACGAATGTATTCCACTTCCAAATGGTTTAGTATGGCCCAATAACCCTTTAGTAAGCTTAGTAACACGTTTGAACTGAAATTGACAGAGATATCAACGTTTCTTGTTTTTATGCCCGCAAAATGCTTTTCAGAGCGCCAGAATCACTTTTTGACAGACAATGTGTTTTTGACTTTACATGGTTGATTTTGCTCAAAACTACTTCCAAATGGTGGAGTATGGCCCTATAATCCATTGCTGAGCTTAGTAACACGTTTGCATTGAAATTGACAGAGATATCAACATGTCTTGTTTTTATGCCTGCAAAATGCTTTTCAGAGCGCCAGAATCACTTTTTGACAGACAATGTGTTTTTGACTTTACATGGTTGATTTTACTCAAAACTACTTCCAAATGGTGGAGTATGGCCCTATAATCCATTGCTGAGCTTAGTAACACGTTTGCATTGAAATTGACAGAGATATCAACATTTCTTGTTTTTATGCCTGCAAAATGCTTTTCAGAGCGCCAGAATCACTTTTCGACCAACAACGTGTTTTTGACCTCACATTGTTGATTTCACTCAAAACGAATGTATTCCACTTCCAAATGGTTTAGTATGGCCCAATAACCCTTTAGTAAGCTTAGTAACACGTTTGAACTGAAATTGACAGAGATATCAACGTTTCTTGTTTTTATGCCCGCAAAATGCTTTTCAGAGCGCCAGAATCACTTTTTGACAGACAATGTGTTTTTGACTTTACATGGTTGATTTTACTCAAAACTACTTCCAAATGGTGGAGTATGGCCCTATAATCCATTGCTGAGCTTAGTAACACGTTTGCATTGAAATTGACAGAGATATCAACGTTTCTTGTTTTTATGCCTTTAAAATGCTTTTCAGAGCGCCAGAATCACTTTTCGACCAACAACGTGTTTTTGACCTCACATTGTTGATTTCACTCAAAACGAATGTATTCCACTTCCAAATGGTTTAGTATGGCCCAATAACCCTTTAGTAAGCTTAGTAACACGTTTGAACTGAAATTGACAGAGATATCAACGTTTCTTGTTTTTATGCCCGCAAAATGCTTTTCAGAGCGCCAGAATCACTTTTCGACCAACAACGTGTTTTTGACCTCACATTGTTGATTTCACTCAAAACGAATGTATTCCACTTCCAAATGGTTTAGTATGGCCCAATAACCCTTTAGTAAGCTTAGTAACACGTTTGAACTGAAATTGACAGAGATATCAACGTTTCTTGTTTTTATGCCCGCAAAATGCTTTTCAGAGCGCCAGAATCTTTTTTTGACAGACAATGTGTTTTTGACTTTACATGGTTGATTTTACTCAAAACTACTTCCAAATGGTGGAGTATGGCCCTATAATCCATTGCTGAGCTTAGTAACACGTTTGCATTGAAATTGACAGAGATATCAACGTTTCTTGTTTTTATGCCTTTAAAATGCTTTTCAGAGCGCCAGAATCACTTTTCGACCAACAACGTGTTTTTGACCTCACATTGTTGATTTCACTCAAAACGAATGTATTCCACTTCCAAATGGTTTAGTATGGCCCAATAACCCTTTAGTAAGCTTAGTAACACGTTTGAACTGAAATTGACACAGATATCAACGTTTCTTGTTTTTATGCCCGCAAAATGCTTTTCAGAGCGCCAGAATCACTTTTTGACAGACAATGTGTTTTTGACTTTACATGGTTGATTTTACTCAAAACTACTTCCAAATGGTGGAGTATGGCCCTATAATCCATTGCTGAGCTTAGTAACACGTTTGCATTGAAATTGACAGAGATATCAACGTTTCTTGTTTTTATGCCTTTAAAATGCTTTTCAGAGCGCCAGAATCACTTTTCGACCAACAACGTGTTTTTGACCTCACATTGTTGATTTCACTCAAAACGAATGTATTCCACTTCCAAATGGTTTAGTATGGCCCAATAACCCTTTAGTAAGCTTAGTAACACGTTTGAACTGAAATTGACAGAGATATCAACGTTTCTTGTTTTTATGCCCGCAAAATGCTTTTCAGAGCGCCAGAATCACTTTTCGACCAACAACGTGTTTTTGACTTTACATGGTTGATTTTGCTCAAAACTACTTCCAAATGGTGGAGTATGGCCCTATAACCCATTGCTGAGCTTAGTAACACGTTTGCATTGAAATTGACAGAGATATCAACATTTCTTGTTTTTATGCCTGCAAAATGCTTTTCAGAGCGCCAGAATCACTTTTCGACCAACAACGTGTTTTTGACCTCACATTGTTGATTTCACTCAAAACGAATGTATTCCACTTCCAAATGGTTTAGTATGGCCCAATAACCCTTTAGTAAGCTTAGTAACACGTTTGAACTGAAATTGACAGAGATATCAACGTTTCTTGTTTTTATGCCCGCAAAATGCTTTTCAGAGCGCCAGAATCACTTTTTGACAGACAATGTGTTTTTGACTTTACATGGTTGATTTTACTCAAAACTACTTCCAAATGGTGGAGTATGGCCCTATAATCCATTGCTGAGCTTAGTAACACGTTTGCATTGAAATTGACAGAGATATCAACGTTTCTTGTTTTTATGCCTTTAAAATGCTTTTCAGAGCGCCAGAATCACTTTTCGACCAACAACGTGTCTTTGACTTTACATGGTTGATTTTGCTCAAAACTACTTCCAAATGGTGGAGTATGGCCCTATAACCCATTGCTGAGCTTAGTAACACGTTTGCATTGAAATTGACAGAGATATCAACATTTCTTGTTTTTATGCCTGCAAAATGCTTTTCAGAGCGCCAGAATCACTTTTCGACCAACAACGTGTTTTTGACCTCACATTGTTGATTTCACTCAAAACGAATGTATTCCACTTCCAAATGGTTTAGTATGGCCCAATAACCCTTTAGTAAGCTTAGTAACACGTTTGAACTGAAATTGACAGAGATATCAACGTTTCTTGTTTTTATGCCCGCAAAATGCTTTTCAGAGCGCCAGAATCACTTTTCGACCAACAACGTGTTTTTGACTTTACATGGTTGATTTTGCTCAAAACTACTTCCAAATGGTGGAGTATGGCCCTATAATCCATTGCTGAGCTTAGTAACACGTTTGCATTTAAATTGACAGAGATATCAACGTTTCTTGTTTTTATGCCTTTAAAATGCTTTTCAGAGCGCCAGAATCACTTTTCGACCAACAACGTGTTTTTGACCTCACATTGTTGATTTCACTCAAAACGAATGTATTCCACTTCCAAATGGTTTAGTATGGCCCAATAACCCTTTAGTAAGCTTAGTAACACGTTTGAACTGAAATTGACAGAGATATCAACGTTTCTTGTTTTTATGCCCGCAAAATGCTTTTCAGAGCGCCAGAATCACTTTTTGACAGACAATGTGTTTTTGACTTTACATGGTTGATTTTACTCAAAACTACTTCCAAATGGTGGAGTATGGCCCTATAATCCATTGCTGAGCTTAGTAACACGTTTGCATTGAAATTGACAGAGATATCAACGTTTCTTGTTTTTATGCCTTTAAAATGCTTTTCAGAGCGCCAGAATCACTTTTCGACCAACAACGTGTTTTTGACCTCACATTGTTGATTTCACTCAAAACGAATGTATTCCACTTCCAAATGGTTTAGTATGGCCCAATAACCCTTTAGTAAGCTTAGTAACACGTTTGAACTGAAATTGACACAGATATCAACGTTTCTTGTTTTTATGCCCGCAAAATGCTTTTCAGAGCGCCAGAATCACTTTTTGACAGACAATGTGTTTTTGACTTTACATGGTTGATTTTACTCAAAACTACTTCCAAATGGTGGAGTATGGCCCTATAATCCATTGCTGAGCTTAGTAACACGTTTGCATTGAAATTGACAGAGATATCAACGTTTCTTGTTTTTATGCCTTTAAAATGCTTTTCAGAGCGCCAGAATCACTTTTCGACCAACAACGTGTTTTTGACCTCACATTGTTGATTTCACTCAAAACGAATGTATTCCACTTCCAAATGGTTTAGTATGGCCCAATAACCCTTTAGTAAGCTTAGTAACACGTTTGAACTGAAATTGACAGAGATATCAACGTTTCTTGTTTTTATGCCCGCAAAATGCTTTTCAGAGCGCCAGAATCACTTTTTGACAGACAATGTGTTTTTGACTTTACATGGTTGATTTTGCTCAAAACTACTTCCAAATGGTGGAGTATGGCCCTATAATCCATTGCTGAGCTTAGTAACACGTTTGCATTGAAATTGATAGAGATATCAACATGTCTTGTTTTTATGCCTGCAAAATGCTTTTCAGAGCGCCAGAATCACTTTTTGACAGACAATGTGTTTTTGACTTTACATGGTTGATTTTACTCAAAACTACTTCCAAATGGTGGAGTATGGCCCTATAATCCATTGCTGAGCTTAGTAACACGTTTGCATTGAAATTGACAGAGATATCAACATGTCTTGTTTTTATGCCTGCAAAATGCTTTTCAGAGCGCCAGAATCACTTTTCGACCAACAACGTGTTTTTGACTTTACATGGTTGATTTTGCTCAAAACTACTTCCAAATGGTGGAGTATGGCCCTATAACCCATTGCTGAGCTTAGTAACACGTTTGCATTGAAATTGACAGAGATATCAACGTTTCTTGTTTGTATGCCTTTAAAATGCTTTTCAGAGCGCCAGAATCACTTTTCGACCAACAACGTGTTTTTGACCTCACATTGTTGATTTCACTCAAAACGAATGTATTCCACTTCCAAATGGTTTAGTATGGCCCAATAACCCTTTTGTAAGCTTAGTAACACGTTTGAACTGAAATTGACACAGATATCAACGTTTCTTGTTTTTATGCCCGCAAAATGCTTTTCAGAGCGCCAGAATCACTTTTTGACAGACAATGTGTTTTTGACTTTACATGGTTGATTTTACTCAAAACTACTTCCAAATGGTGGAGTATGGCCCTATAACCCGTTGCTGAGCTTAGTAACACGTTTGCATTGAAATTGACCGAGATATCAACGTTTCTTGTTTTTATGCCTTTAAAATGCTTTTCAGAGCGCCAGAATCACTTTTCGACCAACAACGTGTTTTTGACCTCACATTGTTGATTTCACTCAAAACGAATGTATTCCACTTCCAAATGGTTTAGTATGGCCCAATAACCCTTTAGTAAGCTTAGTAACACGTTTGAACTGAAATTGACAGAGATATCAACGTTTCTTGTTTTTATGCCCGCAAAATGCTTTTCAGAGCGCCAGAATCACTTTTTGACAGACAATGTGTTTTTGACTTTACATGGTTGATTTTACTCAAAACTACTTCCAAATGGTGGAGTATGGCCCTATAATCCATTGCTGAGCTTAGTAACACGTTTGCATTGAAATTGACAGAGATATCAACGTTTCTTGTTTTTATGCCTTTAAAATGCTTTTCAGAGCGCCAGAATCACTTTTCGACCAACAACGTGTTTTTGACCTCACATTGTTGATTTCACTCAAAACGAATGTATTCCACTTCCAAATGGTTTAGTATGGCCCAATAACCCTTTAGTAAGCTTAGTAACACGTTTGAACTGAAATTGACAGAGATATCAACGTTTCTTGTTTTTATGCCCGCAAAATGCTTTTCAGAGCGCCAGAATCACTTTTTGACAGACAATGTGTTTTTGACTTTACATGGTTGATTTTGCTCAAAACTACTTCCAAATGGTGGAGTATGGCCCTATAATCCATTGCTGAGCTTAGTAACACGTTTGCATTGAAATTGACAGAGATATCAACATGTCTTGTTTTTATGCCTGCAAAATGCTTTTCAGAGCGCCAGAATCACTTTTTGACAGACAATGTGTTTTTGACTTTACATGGTTGATTTTACTCAAAACTACTTCCAAATGGTGGAGTATGGCCCTATAATCCATTGCTGAGCTTAGTAACACGTTTGCATTGAAATTGACAGAGATATCAACATGTCTTGTTTTTATGCCTGCAAAATGCTTTTCAGAGCGCCAGAATCACTTTTCGACCAACAACGTGTTTTTGACCTCACATTGTTGATTTCACTCAAAACGAATGTATTCCACTTCCAAATGGTTTAGTATGGCCCAATAACCCTTTAGTAAGCTTAGTAACACGTTTGAACTGAAATTGACAGAGATATCAACGTTTCTTGTTTTTATGCCCGCAAAATGCTTTTCAGAGCGCCAGAATCACTTTTTGACAGACAATGTGTTTTTGACTTTACATGGTTGATTTTACTCAAAACTACTTCCAAATGGTGGAGTATGGCCCTATAATCCATTGCTGAGCTTAGTAACACGTTTGCATTGAAATTGACAGAGATATCAACGTTTCTTGTTTTTATGCCTTTAAAATGCTTTTCAGAGCGCCAGAATCACTTTTCGACCAACAACGTGTTTTTGACCTCACATTGTTGATTTCACTCAAAACGAATGTATTCCACTTCCAAATGGTTTAGTATGGCCCAATAACCCTTTAGTAAGCTGAGTAACACGTTTGAACTGAAATTGACAGAGATATCAACGTTTCTTGTTTTTATGCCCGCAAAATGCTTTTCAGAGCGCCAGAATCACTTTTTGACAGACAATGTGTTTTTGACTTTACATGGTTGATTTTGCTCAAAACTACTTCCAAATGGTGGAGTATGGCCCTATAATCCATTGCTGAGCTTAGTAACACGTTTGCATTGAAATTGACAGAGATATCAACGTTTCTTGTTTTTATGCCTGCAAAATGCTTTTCAGAGCGCCAGAATCACTTTTTGACCATCAACGTGTCTTTGACTTTACATGGTTGATTTTGCTCAAAACTACTTCCAAATGGTGGAGTATGGCCCTATAACCCATTGCTGAGCTTAGTAACACGTTTGCATTGAAATTGACAGAGATATCAACGTTTCTTGTTTTTATGCCTTTAAAATGCTTTTCAGAGCGCCAGAATCACTTTTCGACCAACAACGTGTTTTTGACCTCACATTGTTGATTTCACTCAAAACGAATGTATTCCACTTCCAAATGGTTTAGTATGGCCCAATAACCCTTTAGTAAGCTTAGTAACACGTTTGAACTGAAATTGACAGAGATATCAACGTTTCTTGTTTTTATGCCCGCAAAATGCTTTTCAGAGCGCCAGAATCACTTTTTGACAGACAATGTGTTTTTGACTTTACATGGTTGATTTTGCTCAAAACTACTTCCAAATGGTGGAGTATGGCCCTATAATCCATTGCTGAGCTTAGTAACACGTTTGCATTGAAATTGACAGAGATATCAACATGTCTTGTTTTTATGCCTGCAAAATGCTTTTCAGAGCGCCAGAATCACTTTTCGACCAACAACGTGTTTTTGACTTTACATGGTTGATTTTGCTCAAAACTACTTCCAAATGGTGGAGTATGGCCCTATAACCCATTGCTGAGCTTAGTAACACGTTTGCATTGAAATTGACAGAGATATCAACGTTTCTTGTTTTTATGCCTTTAAAATGCTTTTCAGAGCGCCAGAATCACTTTTCGACCAACAACGTGTTTTTGACCTCACATTGTTGATTTCACTCAAAACGAATGTATTCCACTTCCAAATGGTTTAGTATGGCCCAATAACCCTTTAGTAAGCTTAGTAACACGTTTGAACTGAAATTGACAGAGATATCAACGTTTCTTGTTTTTATGCCCGCAAAATGCTTTTCAGAGCGCCAGAATCACTTTTTGACAGACAATGTGTTTTTGACTTTACATGGTTGATTTTGCTCAAAACTACTTCCAAATGGTGGAGTATGGCCCTATAATCCATTGCTGAGCTTAGTAACACGTTTGCATTGAAATTGACAGAGATATCAACATGTCTTGTTTTTATGCCTGCAAAATGCTTTTCAGAGCGCCAGAATCACTTTTCGACCAACAACGTGTTTTTGACTTTACATGGTTGATTTTGCTCAAAACTACTTCCAAATGGTGGAGTATGGCCCTATAACCCATTGCTGAGCTTAGTAACACGTTTGCATTGAAATTGACAGAGATATCAACATTTCTTGTTTTTATGCCTGCAAAATGCTTTTCAGAGCGCCAGAATCACTTTTCGACCAACAACGTGTTTTTGACCTCACATTGTTGATTTCACTCAAAACGAATGTATTCCACTTCCAAATGGTTTAGTATGGCCCAATAACCCTTTAGTAAGCTTAGTAACACGTTTGAACTGAAATTGACAGAGATATCAACGTTTCTTGTTTTTATGCCCGCAAAATGCTTTTCAGAGCGCCAGAATCACTTTTCGACCAACAACGTGTTTTTGACTTTACATGGTTGATTTTGCTCAAAACTACTTCCAAATGGTGGAGTATGGCCCTATAATCCATTGCTGAGCTTAGTAACACGTTTGCATTGAAATTGACAGAGATATCAACGTTTCTTGTTTTTATGCCTTTAAAATGCTTTTCAGAGCGCCAGAATCACTTTTCGACCAACAACGTGTTTTTGACCTCACATTGTTGATTTCACTCAAAACGAATGTATTCCACTTCCAAATGGTTTAGTATGGCCCAATAACCCTTTAGTAAGCTTAGTAACACGTTTGAACTGAAATTGACAGAGATATCAACGTTTCTTGTTTTTATGCCCGCAAAATGCTTTTCAGAGCGCCAGAATCACTTTTTGACAGACAATGTGTTTCTGACTTTACATGGTTGATTTTACTCAAAACTACTTCCAAATGGTGGAGTATGGCCCTATAATCCATTGCTGAGCTTAGTAACACGTTTGCATTGAAATTGACAGAGATATCAACGTTTCTTGTTTTTATGCCCGCAAAATGCTTTTCAGAGCGCCAGAATCACTTTTCGACCAACAACGTGTTTTTGACCTCACATTGTTGATTTCACTCAAAACGAATGTATTCCACTTCCAAATGGTTTAGTATGGCCCAATAACCCTTTAGTAAGCTTAGTAACACGTTTGAACTGAAATTGACACAGATATCAACGTTTCTTGTTTTTATGCCCGCAAAATGCTTTTCAGAGCGCCAGAATCACTTTTTGACAGACAATGTGTTTTTGACTTTACATGGTTGATTTTACTCAAAACTACTTCCAAATGGTGGAGTATGGCCCTATAATCCATTGCTGAGCTTAGTAACACGTTTGCATTGAAATTGACAGAGATATCAACGTTTCTTGTTTTTATGCCTTTAAAATGCTTTTCAGAGCGCCAGAATCACTTTTCGACCAACAACGTGTTTTTGACCTCACATTGTTGATTTCACTCAAAACGAATGTATTCCACTTCCAAATGGTTTAGTATGGCCCAATAACCCTTTAGTAAGCTTAGTAACACGTTTGAACTGAAATTGACAGAGATATCAACGTTTCTTGTTTTTATGCCCGCAAAATGCTTTTCAGAGCGCCAGAATCACTTTTTGACAGACAATGTGTTTTTGACTTTACATGGTTGATTTTGCTCAAAACTACTTCCAAATGGTGGAGTATGGCCCTATAATCCATTGCTGAGCTTAGTAACACGTTTGCATTGAAATTGACAGAGATATCAACATGTCTTGTTTTTATGCCTGCAAAATGCTTTTCAGAGCGCCAGAATCACTTTTTGACAGACAATGTGTTTTTGACTTTACATGGTTGATTTTACTCAAAACTACTTCCAAATGGTGGAGTATGGCCCTATAATCCATTGCTGAGCTTAGTAACACGTTTGCATTGAAATTGACAGAGATATCAACATTTCTTGTTTTTATGCCTGCAAAATGCTTTTCAGAGCGCCAGAATCACTTTTCGACCAACAACGTGTTTTTGACCTCACATTGTTGATTTCACTCAAAACGAATGTATTCCACTTCCAAATGGTTTAGTATGGCCCAATAACCCTTTAGTAAGCTTAGTAACACGTTTGAACTGAAATTGACAGAGATATCAACGTTTCTTGTTTTTATGCCCGCAAAATGCTTTTCAGAGCGCCAGAATCACTTTTTGACAGACAATGTGTTTTTGACTTTACATGGTTGATTTTACTCAAAACTACTTCCAAATGGTGGAGTATGGCCCTATAATCCATTGCTGAGCTTAGTAACACGTTTGCATTGAAATTGACAGAGATATCAACGTTTCTTGTTTTTATGCCTTTAAAATGCTTTTCAGAGCGCCAGAATCACTTTTCGACCAACAACGTGTTTTTGACCTCACATTGTTGATTTCACTCAAAACGAATGTATTCCACTTCCAAATGGTTTAGTATGGCCCAATAACCCTTTAGTAAGCTTAGTAACACGTTTGAACTGAAATTGACAGAGATATCAACGTTTCTTGTTTTTATGCCCGCAAAATGCTTTTCAGAGCGCCAGAATCACTTTTTGACAGACAATGTGTTTTTGACTTTACATGGTTGATTTTACTCAAAACTACTTCCAAATGGTGGAGTATGGCCCTATAATCCATTGCTGAGCTCAGTAACACGTTTGCATTGAAATTGACAGAGATATCAACGTTTCTTGTTTTTATGCCTTTAAAATGCTTTTCAGAGCGCCAGAATCACTTTTCGACCAACAACGTGTTTTTGACCTCACATTGTTGATTTCACTCAAAACGAATGTATTCCACTTCCAAATGGTTTAGTATGGCCCAATAACCCTTTAGTAAGCTTAGTAACACGTTTGAACTGAAATTGACACAGATATCAACGTTTCTTGTTTTTATGCCCGCAAAATGCTTTTCAGAGCGCCAGAATCACTTTTTGACAGACAATGTGTTTTTGACTTTACATGGTTGATTTTACTCAAAACTACTTCCAAATGGTGGAGTATGGCCCTATAATCCATTGCTGAGCTTAGTAACACGTTTGCATTGAAATTGACAGAGATATCAACGTTTCTTGTTTTTATGCCTTTAAAATGCTTTTCAGAGCGCCAGAATCACTTTTCGACCAACAACGTGTTTTTGACCTCACATTGTTGATTTCACTCAAAACGAATGTATTCCACTTCCAAATGGTTTAGTATGGCCCAATAACCCTTTAGTAAGCTTAGTAACACGTTTGAACTGAAATTGACAGAGATATCAACGTTTCTTGTTTTTATGCCCGCAAAATGCTTTTCAGAGCGCCAGAATCACTTTTTGACAGACAATGTGTTTTTGACTTTACATGGTTGATTTTGCTCAAAACTACTTCCAAATGGTGGAGTATGGCCCTATAATCCATTGCTGAGCTTAGTAACACGTTTGCATTGAAATTGACAGAGATATCAACATGTCTTGTTTTTATGCCTGCAAAATGCTTTTCAGAGCGCCAGAATCACTTTTTGACAGACAATGTGTTTTTGACTTTACATGGTTGATTTTACTCAAAACTACTTCCAAATGGTGGAGTATGGCCCTATAATCCATTGCTGAGCTTAGTAACACGTTTGCATTGAAATTGACAGAGATATCAACATGTCTTGTTTTTATGCCTGCAAAATGCTTTTCAGAGCGCCAGAATCACTTTTCGACCAACAACGTGTTTTTGACTTTACATGGTTGATTTTGCTCAAAACTACTTCCAAATGGTGGAGTATGGCCCTATAACCCATTGCTGAGCTTAGTAACACGTTTGCATTGAAATTGACAGAGATATCAACATTTCTTGTTTTTATGCCTGCAAAATGCTTTTCAGAGCGCCAGAATCACTTTTCGACCAACAACGTGTTTTTGACCTCACATTGTTGATTTCACTCAAAACGAATGTATTCCACTTCCAAATGGTTTAGTATGGCCCAATAACCCTTTAGTAAGCTTAGTAACACGTTTGAACTGAAATTGACAGAGATATCAACGTTTCTTGTTTTTATGCCCGCAAAATGCTTTTCAGAGCGCCAGAATCACTTTTTGACAGACAATGTGTTTTTGACTTTACATGGTTGATTTTACTCAAAACTACTTCCAAATGGTGGAGTATGGCCCTATAATCCATTGCTGAGCTTAGTAACACGTTTGCATTGAAATTGACAGAGATATCAACGTTTCTTGTTTTTATGCCTTTAAAATGCTTTTCAGAGCGCCAGAATCACTTTTCGACCAACAACGTGTCTTTGACTTTACATGGTTGATTTTGCTCAAAACTACTTCCAAATGGTGGAGTATGGCCCTATAACCCATTGCTGAGCTTAGTAACACGTTTGCATTGAAATTGACAGAGATATCAACATTTCTTGTTTTTATGCCTGCAAAATGCTTTTCAGAGCGCCAGAATCACTTTTCGACCAACAACGTGTTTTTGACCTCACATTGTTGATTTCACTCAAAACGAATGTATTCCACTTCCAAATGGTTTAGTATGGCCCAATAACCCTTTAGTAAGCTTAGTAACACGTTTGAACTGAAATTGACAGAGATATCAACGTTTCTTGTTTTTATGCCCGCAAAATGCTTTTCAGAGCGCCAGAATCAATTTTCGACCAACAACGTGTTTTTGACTTTACATGGTTGATTTTGCTCAAAACTACTTCCAAATGGTGGAGTATGGCCCTATAATCCATTGCTGAGCTTAGTAACACGTTTGCATTTAAATTGACAGAGATATCAACGTTTCTTGTTTTTATGCCTTTAAAATGCTTTTCAGAGCGCCAGAATCACTTTTCGACCAACAACGTGTTTTTGACCTCACATTGTTGATTTCACTCAAAACGAATGTATTCCACTTCCAAATGGTTTAGTATGGCCCAATAACCCTTTAGTAAGCTTAGTAACACGTTTGAACTGAAATTGACAGAGATATCAACGTTTCTTGTTTTTATGCCCGCAAAATGCTTTTCAGAGCGCCAGAATCACTTTTTGACAGACAATGTGTTTTTGACTTTACATGGTTGATTTTACTCAAAACTACTTCCAAATGGTGGAGTATGGCCCTATAATCCATTGCTGAGCTTAGTAACACGTTTGCATTGAAATTGACAGAGATATCAACGTTTCTTGTTTTTATGCCTTTAAAATGCTTTTCAGAGCGCCAGAATCACTTTTCGACCAACAACGTGTTTTTGACCTCACATTGTTGATTTCACTCAAAACGAATGTATTCCACTTCCAAATGGTTTAGTATGGCCCAATAACCCTTTAGTAAGCTTAGTAACACGTTTGAACTGAAATTGACACAGATATCAACGTTTCTTGTTTTTATGCCCGCAAAATGCTTTTCAGAGCGCCAGAATCACTTTTTGACAGACAATGTGTTTTTGACTTTACATGGTTGATTTTACTCAAAACTACTTCCAAATGGTGGAGTATGGCCCTATAATCCATTGCTGAGCTTAGTAACACGTTTGCATTGAAATTGACAGAGATATCAACGTTTCTTGTTTTTATGCCTTTAAAATGCTTTTCAGAGCGCCAGAATCACTTTTCGACCAACAACGTGTTTTTGACCTCACATTGTTGATTTCACTCAAAACGAATGTATTCCACTTCCAAATGGTTTAGTATGGCCCAATAACCCTTTAGTAAGCTTAGTAACACGTTTGAACTGAAATTGACAGAGATATCAACGTTTCTTGTTTTTATGCCCGCAAAATGCTTTTCAGAGCGCCAGAATCACTTTTTGACAGACAATGTGTTTTTGACTTTACATGGTTGATTTTGCTCAAAACTACTTCCAAATGGTGGAGTATGGCCCTATAATCCATTGCTGAGCTTAGTAACACGTTTGCATTGAAATTGATAGAGATATCAACATGTCTTGTTTTTATGCCTGCAAAATGCTTTTCAGAGCGCCAGAATCACTTTTTGACAGACAATGTGTTTTTGACTTTACATGGTTGATTTTACTCAAAACTACTTCCAAATGGTGGAGTATGGCCCTATAATCCATTGCTGAGCTTAGTAACACGTTTGCATTGAAATTGACAGAGATATCAACATGTCTTGTTTTTATGCCTGCAAAATGCTTTTCAGAGCGCCAGAATCACTTTTCGACCAACAACGTGTTTTTGACTTTACATGGTTGATTTTGCTCAAAACTACTTCCAAATGGTGGAGTATGGCCCTATAACCCATTGCTGAGCTTAGTAACACGTTTGCATTGAAATTGACAGAGATATCAACATTTCTTGTTTTTATGCCTGCAAAATGCTTTTCAGAGCGCCAGAATCACTTTTCGACCAACAACGTGTTTTTGACCTCACATTGTTGATTTCACTCAAAACGAATGTATTCCACTTCCAAATGGTTTAGTATGGCCCAATAACCCTTTAGTAAGCTTAGTAACACGTTTGAACTGAAATTGACAGAGATATCAACGTTTCTTGTTTTTATGCCCGCAAAATGCTTTTCAGAGCGCCAGAATCACTTTTTGACAGACAATGTGTTTTTGACTTTACATGGTTGATTTTACTCAAAACTACTTCCAAATGGTGGAGTATGGCCCTATAATCCATTGCTGAGCTTAGTAACACGTTTGCATTGAAATTGACAGAGATATCAACGTTTCTTGTTTTTATGCCTTTAAAATGCTTTTCAGAGCGCCAGAATCACTTTTCGACCAACAACGTGTCTTTGACTTTACATGGTTGATTTTGCTCAAAACTACTTCCAAATGGTGGAGTATGGCCCTATAACCCATTGCTGAGCTTAGTAACACGTTTGCATTGAAATTGACAGAGATATCAACATTTCTTGTTTTTATGCCTGCAAAATGCTTTTCAGAGCGCCAGAATCACTTTTCGACCAACAACGTGTTTTTGACCTCACATTGTTGATTTCACTCAAAACGAATGTATTCCACTTCCAAATGGTTTAGTATGGCCCAATAACCCTTTAGTAAGCTTAGTAACACGTTTGAACTGAAATTGACAGAGATATCAACGTTTCTTGTTTTTATGCCCGCAAAATGCTTTTCAGAGCGCCAGAATCACTTTTCGACCAACAACGTGTTTTTGACTTTACATGGTTGATTTTGCTCAAAACTACTTCCAAATGGTGGAGTATGGCCCTATAATCCATTGCTGAGTTTAGTAACACGTTTGCATTTAAATTGACAGAGATATCAACGTTTCTTGTTTTTATGCCTTTAAAATGCTTTTCAGAGCGCCAGAATCACTTTTCGACCAACAACGTGTTTTTGACCTCACATTGTTGATTTCACTCAAAACGAATGTATTCCACTTCCAAATGGTTTAGTATGGCCCAATAACCCTTTAGTAAGCTTAGTAACACGTTTGAACTGAAATTGACAGAGATATCAACGTTTCTTGTTTTTATGCCCGCAAAATGCTCTTCAGAGCGCCAGAATCACTTTTTGACAGACAATGTGTTTTTGACTTTACATGGTTGATTTTACTCAAAACTACTTCCAAATGGTGGAGTATGGCCCTATAATCCATTGCTGAGCTTAGTAACACGTTTGCATTGAAATTGACAGAGATATCAACGTTTCTTGTTTTTATGCCTTTAAAATGCTTTTCAGAGCGCCAGAATCACTTTTCGACCAACAACGTGTTTTTGACCTCACATTGTTGATTTCACTCAAAACGAATGTATTCCACTTCCAAATGGTTTAGTATGGCCCAATAACCCTTTAGTAAGCTTAGTAACACGTTTGAACTGAAATTGACACAGATATCAACGTTTCTTGTTTTTATGCCCGCAAAATGCTTTTCAGAGCGCCAGAATCACTTTTTGACAGACAATGTGTTTTTGACTTTACATGGTTGATTTTACTCAAAACTACTTCCAAATGGTGGAGTATGGCCCTATAATCCATTGCTGAGCTTAGTAACACGTTTGCATTGAAATTGACAGAGATATCAACGTTTCTTGTTTTTATGCCTTTAAAATGCTTTTCAGAGCGCCAGAATCACTTTTCGACCAACAACGTGTTTTTGACCTCACATTGTTGATTTCACTCAAAACGAATGTATTCCACTTCCAAATGGTTTAGTATGGCCCAATAACCCTTTAGTAAGCTTAGTAACACGTTTGAACTGAAATTGACAGAGATATCAACGTTTCTTGTTTTTATGCCCGCAAAATGCTTTTCAGAGCGCCAGAATCACTTTTTGACAGACAATGTGTTTTTGACTTTACATGGTTGATTTTGCTCAAAACTACTTCCAAATGGTGGAGTATGGCCCTATAATCCATTGCTGAGCTTAGTAACACGTTTGCATTGAAATTGATAGAGATATCAACATGTCTTGTTTTTATGCCTGCAAAATGCTTTTCAGAGCGCCAGAATCACTTTTTGACAGACAATGTGTTTTTGACTTTACATGGTTGATTTTACTCAAAACTACTTCCAAATGGTGGAGTATGGCCCTATAATCCATTGCTGAGCTTAGTAACACGTTTGCATTGAAATTGACAGAGATATCAACATGTCTTGTTTTTATGCCTGCAAAATGCTTTTCAGAGCGCCAGAATCACTTTTCGACCAACAACGTGTTTTTGACTTTACATGGTTGATTTTGCTCAAAACTACTTCCAAATGGTGGAGTATGGCCCTATAACCCATTGCTGAGCTTAGTAACACGTTTGCATTGAAATTGACAGAGATATCAACATTTCTTGTTTTTATGCCTGCAAAATGCTTTTCAGAGCGCCAGAATCACTTTTCGACCAACAACGTGTTTTTGACCTCACATTGTTGATTTCACTCAAAACGAATGTATTCCACTTCCAAATGGTTTAGTATGGCCCAATAACCCTTTAGTAAGCTTAGTAACACGTTTGAACTGAAATTGACAGAGATATCAACGTTTCTTGTTTTTATGCCCGCAAAATGCTTTTCAGAGCGCCAGAATCACTTTTTGACAGACAATGTGTTTTTGACTTTACATGGTTGATTTTACTCAAAACTACTTCCAAATGGTGGAGTATGGCCCTATAATCCATTGCTGAGCTTAGTAACACGTTTGCATTGAAATTGACAGAGATATCAACGTTTCTTGTTTTTATGCCTTTAAAATGCTTTTCAGAGCGCCAGAATCACTTTTCGACCAACAACGTGTTTTTGACCTCACATTGTTGATTTCACTCAAAACGAATGTATTCCACTTCCAAATGGTTTAGTATGGCCCAATAACCCTTTAGTAAGCTTAGTAACACGTTTGAACTGAAATTGACAGAGATATCAACGTTTCTTGTTTTTATGCCCGCAAAATGCTTTTCAGAGCGCCAGAATCACTTTTTGACAGACAATGTGTTTTTGACTTTACATGGTTGATTTTACTCAAAACTACTTCCAAATGGTGGAGTATGGCCCTATAATCCATTGCTGAGCTTAGTAACACGTTTGCATTGAAATTGACAGAGATATCAACGTTTCTTGTTTTTATGCCTTTTAAATGCTTTTCAGAGCGCCAGAATCACTTTTCGACCAACAACGTGTTTTTGACCTCACATTGTTGATTTCACTCAAAACGAATGTATTCCACTTCCAAATGGTTTAGTATGGCCCAATAACCCTTTAGTAAGCTTAGTAACACGTTTGAACTGAAATTGACACAGATATCAACGTTTCTTGTTTTTATGCCCGCAAAATGCTTTTCAGAGCGCCAGAATCACTTTTTGACAGACAATGTGTTTTTGACTTTACATGGTTGATTTTACTCAAAACTACTTCCAAATGGTGGAGTATGGCCCTATAATCCATTGCTGAGCTTAGTAACACGTTTGCATTGAAATTGACAGAGATATCAACGTTTCTTGTTTTTATGCCTTTAAAATGCTTTTCAGAGCGCCAGAATCACTTTTCGACCAACAACGTGTTTTTGACCTCACATTGTTGATTTCACTCAAAACGAATGTATTCCACTTCCAAATGGTTTAGTATGGCCCAATAACCCTTTAGTAAGCTTAGTAACACGTTTGAACTGAAATTGACAGAGATATCAACGTTTCTTGTTTTTATGCCCGCAAAATGCTTTTCAGAGCGCCAGAATCACTTTTTGACAGACAATGTGTTTTTGACTTTACATGGTTGATTTTGCTCAAAACTACTTCCAAATGGTGGAGTATGGCCCTATAATCCATTGCTGATCTTAGTAACACGTTTGCATTGAAATTGACAGAGATATCAACATGACTTGTTTTTATGCCTGCAAAATGCTTTTCAGAGCGCCAGAATCACTTTTTGACAGACAATGTGTTTTTGACTTTACATGGTTGATTTTACTCAAAACTACTTCCAAATGGTGGAGTATGGCCCTATAATCCATTGCTGAGCTTAGTAACACGTTTGCATTGAAATTGACAGAGATATCAACATTTCTTGTTTTTATGCCTGCAAAATGCTTTTCAGAGCGCCAGAATCACTTTTCGACCAACAACGTGTTTTTGACCTCACATTGTTGATTTCACTCAAAACGAATGAATTCCACTTCCAAATGGTTTAGTATGGCCCAATAACCCTTTAGTAAGCTTAGTAACACGTTTGAACTGAAATTGACAGAGATATCAACGTTTCTTGTTTTTATGCCCGCAAAATGCTTTTCAGAGCGCCAGAATCACTTTTTGACAGACAATGTGTTTTTGACTTTACATGGTTGATTTTACTCAAAACTACTTCCAAATGGTGGAGTATGGCCCTATAATCCATTGCTGAGCTTAGTAACACGTTTGCATTGAAATTGACAGAGATATCAACGTTTCTTGTTTTTATGCCTTTAAAATGCTTTTCAGAGCGCCAGAATCACTTTTCGACCAACAACGTGTTTTTGACCTCACATTGTTGATTTCACTCAAAACGAATGTATTCCACTTCCAAATGGTTTAGTATGGCCCAATAACCCTTTAGTAAGCTTAGTAACACGTTTGAACTGAAATTGACAGAGATATCAACGTTTCTTGTTTTTATGCCCGCAAAATGCTTTTCAGAGCGCCAGAATCACTTTTTGACAGACAATGTGTTTTTGACTTTACATGGTTGATTTTACTCAAAACTACTTCCAAATGGTGGAGTATGGCCCTATAATCCATTGCTGAGCTTAGTAACACGTTTGCATTGAAATTGACAGAGATATCAACGTTTCTTGTTTGTATGCCTTTAAAATGCTTTTCAGAGCGCCAGAATCACTTTTCGACCAACAACGTGTTTTTGACCTCACATTGTTGATTTCACTCAAAACGAATGTATTCCACTTCCAAATGGTTTAGTATGGCCCAATAACCCTTTAGTAAGCTTAGTAACACGTTTGAACTGAAATTGACACAGATATCAACGTTTCTTGTTTTTATGCCCGCAAAATGCTTTTCAGAGCGCCAGAATCACTTTTTGACAGACAATGTGTTTTTGACTTTACATGGTTGATTTTACTCAAAACTACTTCCAAATGGTGGAGTATGGCCCTATAACCCGTTGCTGAGCTTAGTAACACGTTTGCATTGAAATTGACCGAGATATCAACGTTTCTTGTTTTTATGCCTTTAAAATGCTTTTCAGAGCGCCAGAATCACTTTTCGACCAACAACGTGTTTTTGACCTCACGTTGTTGATTTCACTCAAAACGAATGTATTCCACTTCCAAATGGTTTAGTATGGCCCAATAACCCTTTAGTAAGCTTAGTAACACGTTTGAACTGAAATTGACAGAGATATCAACGTTTCTTGTTTTTATGCCCGCAAAATGCTTTTCAGAGCGCCAGAATCACTTTTTGACAGACAATGTGTTTTTGACTTTACATGGTTGATTTTGCTCAAAACTACTTCCAAATGGTGGAGTATGGCCCTATAATCCATTGCTGAGCTTAGTAACACGTTTGCATTGAAATTGACAGAGATATCAACATGTCTTGTTTTTATGCCTGCAAAATGCTTTTCAGAGCGCCAGAATCACTTTTCGACCAACAACGTGTTTTTGACTTTACATGGTTGATTTTGCTCAAAACTACTTCCAAATGGTGGAGTATGGCCCTATAACCCATTGCTGAGCTTAGTAACACGTTTGCATTGAAATTGACAGAGATATCAACATTTCTTGTTTTTATGCCTGCAAAATGCTTTTCAGAGCGCCAGAATCACTTTTCGACCAACAACGTGTTTTTGACCTCACATTGTTGATTTCACTCAAAACGAATGTATTCCACTTCCAAATGGTTTAGTATGGCCCAATAACCCTTTAGTAAGCTTAGTAACACGTTTGAACTGAAATTGACAGAGATATCAACGTTTCTTGTTTTTATGCCCGCAAAATGCTTTTCAGAGCGCCAGAATCACTTTTCGACCAACAACGTGTTTTTGACTTTACATGGTTGATTTTGCTCAAAACTACTTCCAAATGGTGGAGTATGGCCCTATAATCCATTGCTGAGCTTAGTAACACGTTTGCATTGAAATTGACAGAGATATCAACGTTTCTTGTTTTTATGCCTTTAAAATGCTTTTCAGAGCGCCAGAATCACTTTTCGACCAACAACGTGTTTTTGACCTCACATTGTTGATTTCACTCAAAACGAATGTATTCCACTTCCAAATGGTTTAGTATGGCCCAATAACCCTTTAGTAAGCTTAGTAACACGTTTGAACTGAAATTGACAGAGATATCAACGTTTCTTGTTTTTATGCCCGCAAAATGCTTTTCAGAGCGCCAGAATCACTTTTTGACAGACAATGTGTTTTTGACTTTACATGGTTGATTTTACTCAAAACTACTTCCAAATGGTGGAGTATGGCCCTATAATCCATTGCTGAGCTTAGTAACACGTTTGCATTGAAATTGACAGAGATATCAACGTTTCTTGTTTTTATGCCCGCAAAATGCTTTTCAGAGCGCCAGAATCACTTTTCGACCAACAACGTGTTTTTGACCTCACATTGTTGATTTCACTCAAAACGAATGTATTCCACTTCCAAATGGTTTAGTATGGCCCAATAACCCTTCAGTAAGCTTAGTAACACGTTTGAACTGAAATTGACACAGATATCAACGTTTCTTGTTTTTATGCCCGCAAAATGCTTTTCAGAGCGCCAGAATCACTTTTTGACAGACAATGTGTTTTTGACTTTACATGGTTGATTTTACTCAAAACTACTTCCAAATGGTGGAGTATGGCCCTATAATCCATTGCTGAGCTTAGTAACACGTTTGCATTGAAATTGACAGAGATATCAACGTTTCTTGTTTTTATGCCTTTAAAATGCTTTTCAGAGCGCCAGAATCACTTTTCGACCAACAACGTGTTTTTGACCTCACATTGTTGATTTCACTCAAAACGAATGTATTCCACTTCCAAATGGTTTAGTATGGCCCAATAACCCTTTAGTAAGCTTAGTAACACGTTTGAACTGAAATTGACAGAGATATCAACGTTTCTTGTTTTTATGCCCGCAAAATGCTTTTCAGAGCGCCAGAATCACTTTTTGACAGACAATGTGTTTTTGACTTTACATGGTTGATTTTGCTCAAAACTACTTCCAAATGGTGGAGTATGGCCCTATAATCCATTGCTGAGCTTAGTAACACGTTTGCATTGAAATTGACAGAGATATCAACATGTCTTGTTTTTATGCCTGCAAAATGCTTTTCAGAGCGCCAGAATCACTTTTTGACAGACAATGTGTTTTTGACTTTACATGGTTGATTTTACTCAAAACTACTTCCAAATGGTGGAGTATGGCCCTATAATCCATTGCTGAGCTTAGTAACACGTTTGCATTGAAATTGACAGAGATATCAACATTTCTTGTTTTTATGCCTGCAAAATGCTTTTCAGAGCGCCAGAATCACTTTTCGACCAACAACGTGTTTTTGACCTCACATTGTTGATTTCACTCAAAACGAATGTATTCCACTTCCAAATGGTTTAGTATGGCCCAATAACCCTTTAGTAAGCTTAGTAACACGTTTGAACTGAAATTGACACAGATATCAACGTTTCTTGTTTTTATGCCCGCAAAATGCTTTTCAGAGCGCCAGAATCACTTTTTGACAGACAATGTGTTTTTGACTTTACATGGTTGATTTTACTCAAAACTACTTCCAAATGGTGGAGTATGGCCCTATAATCCATTGCTGAGCTTAGTAACACGTTTGCATTGAAATTGACAGAGATATCAACGTTTCTTGTTTTTATGCCTTTAAAATGCTTTTCAGAGCGCCAGAATCACTTTTCGACCAACAACGTGTTTTTGACCTCACATTGTTGATTTCACTCAAAACGAATGTATTCCACTTCCAAATGGTTTAGTATGGCCCAATAACCCTTTAGTAAGCTTAGTAACACGTTTGAACTGAAATTGACAGAGATATCAACGTTTCTTGTTTTCATGCCCGCAAAATGCTTTTCAGAGCGCCAGAATCACTTTTTGACAGACAATGTGTTTTTGACTTTACATGGTTGATTTTGCTCAAAACTACTTCCAAATGGTGGAGTATGGCCCTATAATCCATTGCTGAGCTTAGTAACACGTTTGCATTGAAATTGACAGAGATATCAACATGTCTTGTTTTTATGCCTGCAAAATGCTTTTCAGAGCGCCAGAATCACTTTTTGACAGACAATGTGTTTTTGACTTTACATGGTTGATTTTACTCAAAACTACTTCCAAATGGTGGAGTATGGCCCTATAATCCATTGCTGAGCTTAGTAACACGTTTGCATTGAAATTGACAGAGATATCAACATGTCTTGTTTTTATGCCTGCAAAATGCTTTTCAGAGCGCCAGAATCACTTTTCGACCAACAACGTGTTTTTGACTTTACATGGTTGATTTTGCTCAAAACTACTTCCAAATGGTGGAGTATGGCCCTATAACCCATTGCTGAGCTTAGTAACACGTTTGCATTGAAATTGACAGAGATATCAACATTTCTTGTTTTTATGCCTGCAAAATGCTTTTCAGAGCGCCAGAATCACTTTTCGACCAACAACGTGTTTTTGACCTCACATTGTTGATTTCACTCAAAACGAATGTATTCCACTTCCAAATGGTTTAGTATGGCCCAATAACCCTTTAGTAAGCTTAGTAACACGTTTGAACTGAAATTGACAGAGATATCAACGTTTCTTGTTTTTATGCCCGCAAAATGCTTTTCAGAGCGCCAGAATCACTTTTTGACAGACAATGTGTTTTTGACTTTACATGGTTGATTTTGCTCAAAACTACTTCCAAATGGTGGAGTATGGCCCTATAATCCATTGCTGAGCTTAGTAACACGTTTGCATTGAAATTGACAGAGATATCAACATGTCTTGTTTTTATGCCTGCAAAATGCTTTTCAGAGCGCCAGAATCACTTTTCGACCAACAACGTGTTTTTGACTTTACATGGTTGATTTTGCTCAAAACTACTTCCAAATGGTGGAGTATGGCCCTATAACCCATTGCTGAGCTTAGTAACACGTTTGCATTGAAATTGACAGAGATATCAACATTTCTTGTTTTTATGCCTGCAAAATGCTTTTCAGAGCGCCAGAATCACTTTTCGACCAACAACGTGTTTTTGACCTCACATTGTTGATTTCACTCAAAACGAATGTATTCCACTTCCAAATGGTTTAGTATGGCCCAATAACCCTTTAGTAAGCTTAGTAACACGTTTGAACTGAAATTGACAGAGATATCAACGTTTCTTGTTTTTATGCCCGCAAAATGCTTTTCAGAGCGCCAGAATCACTTTTCGACCAACAACGTGTTTTTGACTTTACATGGTTGATTTTGCTCAAAACTACTTCCAAATGGTGGAGTATGGCCCTATAATCCATTGCTGAGCTTAGTAACACGTTTGCATTGAAATTGACAGAGATATCAACGTTTCTTGTTTTTATGCCTTTAAAATGCTTTTCAGAGCGCCAGAATCACTTTTCGACCAACAACGTGTTTTTGACCTCACATTGTTGATTTCACTCAAAACGAATGTATTCCACTTCCAAATGGTTTAGTATGGCCCAATAACCCTTTAGTAAGCTTAGTAACACGTTTGAACTGAAATTGACAGAGATATCAACGTTTCTTGTTTTTATGCCCGCAAAATGCTTTTCAGAGCGCCAGAATCACTTTTTGACAGACAATGTGTTTTTGACTTTACATGGTTGATTTTACTCAAAACTACTTCCAAATGGTGGAGTATGGCCCTATAATCCATTGCTGAGCTTAGTAACACGTTTGCATTGAAATTGACAGAGATATCAACGTTTCTTGTTTTTATGCCCGCAAAATGCTTTTCAGAGCGCCAGAATCACTTTTCGACCAACAACGTGTTTTTGACCTCACATTGTTGATTTCACTCAAAACGAATGTATTCCACTTCCAAATGGTTTAGTATGGCCCAATAACCCTTTAGTAAGCTTAGTAACACGTTTGAACTGAAATTGACACAGATATCAACGTTTCTTGTTTTTATGCCCGCAAAATGCTTTTCAGAGCGCCAGAATCACTTTTTGACAGACAATGTGTTTTTGACTTTACATGGTTGATTTTACTCAAAACTACTTCCAAATGGTGGAGTATGGCCCTATAATCCATTGCTGAGCTTAGTAACACGTTTGCATTGAAATTGACAGAGATATCAACGTTTCTTGTTTTTATGCCTTTAAAATGCTTTTCAGAGCGCCAGAATCACTTTTCGACCAACAACGTGTTTTTGACCTCACATTGTTGATTTCACTCAAAACGAATGTATTCCACTTCCAAATGGTTTAGTATGGCCCAATAACCCTTTAGTAAGCTTAGTAACACGTTTGAACTGAAATTGACAGAGATATCAACGTTTCTTGTTTTTATGCCCGCAAAATGCTTTTCAGAGCGCCAGAATCACTTTTTGACAGACAATGTGTTTTTGACTTTACATGGTTGATTTTGCTCAAAACTACTTCCAAATGGTGGAGTATGGCCCTATAATCCATTGCTGAGCTTAGTAACACGTTTGCATTGAAATTGACAGAGATATCAACATGTCTTGTTTTTATGC
Organism: Gadus macrocephalus; assembly: GCF_031168955.1. Taxonomy (NCBI): domain Eukaryota; kingdom Metazoa; phylum Chordata; class Actinopteri; order Gadiformes; family Gadidae; genus Gadus; species Gadus macrocephalus. The sequence continues at coordinate 20,441,721 of NC_082396.1, read as the reverse complement.
CTGCAAAATGCTTTTCAGAGCGCCAGAATCACTTTTTGACAGACAATGTGTTTTTGACTTTACATGGTTGATTTTACTCAAAACTACTTCCAAATGGTGGAGTATGGCCCTATAATCCATTGCTGAGCTTAGTAACACGTTTGCATTGAAATTGACAGAGATATCAACATTTCTTGTTTTTATGCCTGCAAAATGCTTTTCAGAGCGCCAGAATCACTTTTCGACCAACAACGTGTTTTTGACCTCACATTGTTGATTTCACTCAAAACGAATGTATTCCACTTCCAAATGGTTTAGTATGGCCCAATAACCCTTTAGTAAGCTTAGTAACACGTTTGAACTGAAATTGACAGAGATATCAACGTTTCTTGTTTTTATGCCCGCAAAATGCTTTTCAGAGCGCCAGAATCACTTTTTGACAGACAATGTGTTTTTGACTTTACATGGTTGATTTTACTCAAAACTACTTCCAAATGGTGGAGTATGGCCCTATAATCCATTGCTGAGCTTAGTAACACGTTTGCATTGAAATTGACAGAGATATCAACGTTTCTTGTTTTTATGCCTTTAAAATGCTTTTCAGAGCGCCAGAATCACTTTTCGACCAACAACGTGTTTTTGACCTCACATTGTTGATTTCACTCAAAACGAATGTATTCCACTTCCAAATGGTTTAGTATGGCCCAATAACCCTTTAGTAAGCTTAGTAACACGTTTGAACTGAAATTGACAGAGATATCAACGTTTCTTGTTTTTATGCCCGCAAAATGCTTTTCAGAGCGCCAGAATCACTTTTTGACAGACAATGTGTTTTTGACTTTACATGGTTGATTTTGCTCAAAACTACTTCCAAATGGTGGAGTATGGCCCTATAATCCATTGCTGAGCTTAGTAACACGTTTGCATTGAAATTGACAGAGATATCAACATGTCTTGTTTTTATGCCTGCAAAATGCTTTTCAGAGCGCCAGAATCACTTTTTGACAGACAATGTGTTTTTGACTTTACATGGTTGATTTTACTCAAAACTACTTCCAAATGGTGGAGTATGGCCCTATAACCCATTGCTGAGCTTAGTAACACGTTTGCATTGAAATTGACAGAGATATCAACATTTCTTGTTTTTATGCCTGCAAAATGCTTTTCAGAGCGCCAGAATCACTTTTCGACCAACAACGTGTTTTTGACCTCACATTGTTGATTTCACTCAAAACGAATGTATTCCACTTCCAAATGGTTTAGTATGGCCCAATAACCCTTTAGTAAGCTTAGTAACACGTTTGAACTGAAATTGACAGAGATATCAACGTTTCTTGTTTTTATGCCCGCAAAATGCTTTTCAGAGCGCCAGAATCACTTTTTGACAGACAATGTGTTTTTGACTTTACATGGTTGATTTTACTCAAAACTACTTCCAAATGGTGGAGTATGGCCCTATAATCCATTGCTGAGCTTAGTAACACGTTTGCATTGAAATTGACAGAGATATCAACGTTTCTTGTTTTTATGCCTTTAAAATGCTTTTCAGAGCGCCAGAATCACTTTTCGACCAACAACGTGTTTTTGACCTCACATTGTTGATTTCACTCAAAACGAATGTATTCCACTTCCAAATGGTTTAGTATGGCCCAATAACCCTTTAGTAAGCTTAGTAACACGTTTGAACTGAAATTGACACAGATATCAACGTTTCTTGTTTTTATGCCCGCAAAATGCTTTTCAGAGCGCCAGAATCACTTTTTGACAGACAATGTGTTTTTGACTTTACATGGTTGATTTTACTCAAAACTACTTCCAAATGGTGGAGTATGGCCCTATAATCCATTGCTGAGCTTAGTAACACGTTTGCATTGAAATTGACAGAGATATCAACGTTTCTTGTTTTTATGCCTTTAAAATGCTTTTCAGAGCGCCAGAATCACTTTTCGACCAACAACGTGTTTTTGACCTCACATTGTTGATTTCACTCAAAACGAATGTATTCCACTTCCAAATGGTTTAGTATGGCCCAATAACCCTTTAGTAAGCTTAGTAACACGTTTGAACTGAAATTGACAGAGATATCAACGTTTCTTGTTTTTATGCCCGCAAAATGCTTTTCAGAGCGCCAGAATCACTTTTCGACCAACAACGTGTTTTTGACTTTACATGGTTGATTTTGCTCAAAACTACTTCCAAATGGTGGAGTATGGCCCTATAATCCATTGCTGAGCTTAGTAACACGTTTGCATTGAAATTGACAGAGATATCAACGTTTCTTGTTTTTATGCCTTTAAAATGCTTTTCAGAGCGCCAGAATCACTTTTCGACCAACAACGTGTTTTTGACCTCACATTGTTGATTTCACTCAAAACGAATGTATTCCACTTCCAAATGGTTTAGTATGGCCCAATAACCCTTTAGTAAGCTTAGTAACACGTTTGAACTGAAATTGACACAGATATCAACGTTTCTTGTTTTTATGCCCGCAAAATGCTTTTCAGAGCGCCAGAATCACTTTTTGACAGACAATGTGTTTTTGACTTTACATGGTTGATTTTACTCAAAACTACTTCCAAATGGTGGAGTATGGCCCTATAATCCATTGCTGAGCTTAGTAACACGTTTGCATTGAAATTGACAGAGATATCAACGTTTCTTGTTTTTATGCCTTTAAAATGCTTTTCAGAGCGCCAGAATCACTTTTCGACCAACAACGTGTTTTTGACCTCACATTGTTGATTTCACTCAAAACGAATGTATTCCACTTCCAAATGGTTTAGTATGGCCCAATAACCCTTTAGTAAGCTTAGTAACACGTTTGAACTGAAATTGACAGAGATATCAACGTTTCTTGTTTTTATGCCCGCAAAATGCTTTTCAGAGCGCCAGAATCACTTTTTGACAGACAATGTGTTTTTGACTTTACATGGTTGATTTTGCTCAAAACTACTTCCAAATGGTGGAGTATGGCCCTATAATCCATTGCTGAGCTTAGTAACACGTTTGCATTGAAATTGACAGAGATATCAACATGTCTTGTTTTTATGCCTGCAAAATGCTTTTCAGAGCGCCAGAATCACTTTTCGACCAACAACGTGTTTTTGACTTTACATGGTTGATTTTGCTCAAAACTACTTCCAAATGGTGGAGTATGGCCCTATAACCCATTGCTGAGCTTAGTAACACGTTTGCATTGAAATTGACAGAGATATCAACATTTCTTGTTTTTATGCCTGCAAAATGCTTTTCAGAGCGCCAGAATCACTTTTCGACCAACAACGTGTTTTTGACCTCACATTGTTGATTTCACTCAAAACGAATGTATTCCACTTCCAAATGGTTTAGTATGGCCCAATAACCCTTTAGTAAGCTTAGTAACACGTTTGAACTGAAATTGACAGAGATATCAACGTTTCTTGTTTTTATGCCTTTAAAATGCTTTTCAGAGCGCCAGAATCACTTTTCGACCAACAACGTGTTTTTGACCTCACATTGTTGATTTCACTCAAAACGAATGTATTCCACTTCCAAATGGTTTAGTATGGCCCAATAACCCTTTAGTAAGCTTAGTAACACGTTTGAACTGAAATTGACAGAGATATCAACGTTTCTTGTTTTTATGCCCGCAAAATGCTTTTCAGAGCGCCAGAATCACTTTTTGACAGACAATGTGTTTTTGACTTTACATGGTTGATTTTGCTCAAAACTACTTCCAAATGGTGGAGTATGGCCCTATAATCCATTGCTGAGCTTAGTAACACGTTTGCATTGAAATTGACAGAGATATCAACATGTCTTGTTTTTATGCCTGCAAAATGCTTTTCAGAGCGCCAGAATCACTTTTCGACCAACAACGTGTTTTTGACTTTACATGGTTGATTTTGCTCAAAACTACTTCCAAATGGTGGAGTATGGCCCTATAACCCATTGCTGAGCTTAGTAACACGTTTGCATTGAAATTGACAGAGATATCAACATTTCTTGTTTTTATGCCTGCAAAATGCTTTTCAGAGCGCCAGAATCACTTTTCGACCAACAACGTGTTTTTGACCTCACATTGTTGATTTCACTCAAAACGAATGTATTCCACTTCCAAATGGTTTAGTATGGCCCAATAACCCTTTAGTAAGCTTAGTAACACGTTTGAACTGAAATTGACAGAGATATCAACGTTTCTTGTTTTTATGCCTTTAAAATGCTTTTCAGAGCGCCAGAATCACTTTTCGACCAACAACGTGTTTTTGACCTCACATTGTTGATTTCACTCAAAACGAATGTATTCCACTTCCAAATGGTTTAGTATGGCCCAATAACCCTTTAGTAAGCTTAGTAACACGTTTGAACTGAAATTGACACAGATATCAACGTTTCTTGTTTTTATGCCCGCAAAATGCTTTTCAGAGCGCCAGAATCACTTTTTGACAGACAATGTGTTTTTGACTTTACATGGTTGATTTTACTCAAAACTACTTCCAAATGGTGGAGTATGGCCCTATAATCCATTGCTGAGCTTAGTAACACGTTTGCATTGAAATTGACAGAGATATCAACGTTTCTTGTTTTTATGCCTTTAAAATGCTTTTCAGAGCGCCAGAATCACTTTTCGACCAACAACGTGTTTTTGACCTCACATTGTTGATTTCACTCAAAACGAATGTATTCCACTTCCAAATGGTTTAGTATGGCCCAATAACCCTTTAGTAAGCTTAGTAACACGTTTGAACTGAAATTGACAGAGATATCAACGTTTCTTGTTTTTATGCCCGCAAAATGCTTTTCAGAGCGCCAGAATCACTTTTTGACAGACAATGTGTTTTTGACTTTACATGGTTGATTTTGCTCAAAACTACTTCCAAATGGTGGAGTATGGCCCTATAATCCATTGCTGAGCTTAGTAACACGTTTGCATTGAAATTGACAGAGATATCAACATGTCTTGTTTTTATGCCTGCAAAATGCTTTTCAGAGCGCCAGAATCACTTTTCGACCAACAACGTGTTTTTGACTTTACATGGTTGATTTTGCTCAAAACTACTTCCAAATGGTGGAGTATGGCCCTATAACCCATTGCTGAGCTTAGTAACACGTTTGCATTGAAATTGACAGAGATATCAACATTTCTTGTTTTTATGCCTGCAAAATGCTTTTCAGAGCGCCAGAATCACTTTTCGACCAACAACGTGTTTTTGACCTCACATTGTTGATTTCACTCAAAACGAATGTATTCCACTTCCAAATGGTTTAGTATGGCCCAATAACCCTTTAGTAAGCTTAGTAACACGTTTGAACTGAAATTGACAGAGATATCAACGTTTCTTGTTTTTATGCCCGCAAAATGCTTTTCAGAGCGCCAGAATCACTTTTTGACAGACAATGTGTTTTTGACTTTACATGGTTGATTTTACTCAAAACTACTTCCAAATGGTGGAGTATGGCCCTATAATCCATTGCTGAGCTTAGTAACACGTTTGCATTGAAATTGACAGAGATATCAACGTTTCTTGTTTTTATGCCTTTAAAATGCTTTTCAGAGCGCCAGAATCACTTTTCGACCAACAACGTGTTTTTGACCTCACATTGTTGATTTCTCTCAAAACGAATGTATTCCACTTCCAAATGGTTTAGTATGGCCCAATAACCCTTTGGTAAGCTTAGTAACACGTTTGAACTGAAATTGACAGATATCAACATTTCTTGTTTTTATGCCTGCAAAATGCTTTTCAGAGCGCTAGAATCACTTTTAGACCATCAATGTGTTTTTGACCTTACATTGTTGATTTCGCTCAAATCCAATGTATTCCACTTCCAAATGGTTTAGTATGGCCCAATAACCCTTTGGTAAGCTTAGTAACACGTTTGCATTGAAATTGACAGAGATATCAACATTTCTTGTATTTATGTGTGCAAAATGCATTTCAGAGGGTTGTTCCAAAGGAGAGGAGGACATCTAGGGCAAAAGCTAAAAAAAACGCAAAAATGGCAGATGTAAGTTATAGCCTACGTGAGTCCAACTTCATAAAAAAAGGATTGACTGTTTTCGGAAAATATTATGATTTTATTTTTTTGAATTGTTGAGATGTTATGCCACACTATGGAATGTTTTAGTTGCCACATAATTGATTGGCAAGGAGGGTACATGAATTGTACACAAAGCCAGGGAGACGGTAAGTGCATTTATTTTTCATCTTCCCCTTCCACTATTTGTACATCTATTTTGTCTCACAGCAAGGCTCTTAATCATATGAAGAAGCCAGGTGCAATATTCTTAAATTTCTAAATTATTTCTTTCTTACTTCAAATGACGGTGTACATGGTGATATAATCGCAATGTATTTCTTAATTGCAATGTCCTGCACCTCGGCCATATTGTCATATTAAAATAATTTATTAACCATATAAATCTAAAACTACTACCTGCAGGGTGTAACACCGGTAGTTGAAATGATTTAAGGAATAGCAAAAGGGCTGAATTCTGACACTGATCAAGAACATTTCCTTTCAGTGTGATGATGTCGATGTTGGACGAGAGTGCATTTTCAAGGGAGTCTGCATCTACATGGGTGAAAATCCAGAAAACCTTGTGCACGATTACCCGGTATGTACATGGATCAGTGCTTACTTGCTATTCCACTATCTTCCATATCGGATACAATTCGGTTCAGTTGCTGGTCAAATAAACATAATTTTTTTTCACTTTCATCTTACTACTTCAACAAAAGCATTTTCTGTCAAACGTCAAAGATTAATATGATAGTGTGCTGATAATAGTAGTCAAAATTCTACATTACATTTCACTATAGCGATTGCAATAGTGTTTTCATGTCTTAGATAATCATGTGTATTCTTAATACATTTTGTTGCTCGAGGAAGCCTGAGATTTTAAAATTTCATTGCCAACTGCTGCTTCTGTATTGGCTGTTCATGATAAGTAGTCAAACTTGAGGTCTTATTTACCTACCTTTTGTCTGTTTTGTACAGGGTATGGATGGAGACGCCTTCAATGCTGCTATTGAAAAAACCACGGTCGGGATTTATAAAAGAGAATGAGGCAAGTGAAGAATCTGAGGACATTGGAGTTGTCCTCGAAGGCATCAGGTTGTTAAGAGATTTAGACAATATAGCATTAGCGGTTGCTATGCTTTTTGGACTGATGTACGCACTGAACATCAGCTACCCCGCCGACCTCCGGTACACCTTTGAGGTAGTACAGAAGATACTAATGGGAGAGGACGCTGGCGCTGTCTGTTCGCCGCTTCTCCAAGCAATTTTTGGGCCAATTTTGGCCAATTTTACTTTAAAAAGTGATTTTTTGTTGACATATAATCTCTACTTGGTTCCCTGCAAGCTACATCAGCGACAAAAAGCAAGCTTATGGACTGTCTTTAGTTGTTCCAGTGTTATTGTGTTATTGTGAAGAGCTGTGTAGCTCACTTGTTATTTTGGCGTCCCTAGTAACGGCTAATAACAACGGCTAAAAACAAGTAGCTGATGTGACATTTTCCTGGTCACTGCTGGCGTTTTTTTCGGTGATCCTGGTGAGGAATATGCCCTGGTCAACCTGCTAAGCTGTCTCTACTGTCTCGTGGATTTTCTGCACTGCCTCCCAGCTCTTCCCCAGATGCGTCGGGTCCGTACCTAGCTACAAACAGGCAAACATCACTCAACATCAGGTTCGATGTTGACGTACTTCGCCCCACAGCTGCTGAAGTACAACAATCGCTCCATCCCACCCTGTATTTCCACCATTAAGCAGCTAGGACTATTGCGTAGACCTCGATATATCCACAGAGGCTCAGGGAGAAACTTTATTTATGGTCAGCCTGCCGGCTTCATCACATCCATTAGGTCCGCTGAGACGGCTGAGGGCAAAAGACGTAACATCGCGAGATCCCCGCACTCCCGGCTGGATAGATTTCATGGAGTGGATTTCAACCTGCGCGGAGTGGATTTTAAGGCTCTGCGACCTGTACAGAGAATAACTACACAGTCACTGGTTAAATTTGAACTTTTCAACACTCAATCCTTAAATAATAAATCCAGCTTGATTGAAGAGCATATCAGGGAAAAAGGACTTGACTTCATGTGTCTAACAGAAACCTGGCACCAGCCAGAGGTTTACTCTGCCCTTAACGAAGCCTGTCCCCCAGGCTACAGTTACTTGGAGGCAGCCCGCAGAACTGGACGCGGTGGTGGCCTAGCTGTCATCAACAAACAGGACCTGGAGTTGTCCCCCATGGTGCTGCCTACAACTTCCTCCTTTGAATGTCTTGCATTCACATGCAAGCGCCCCCATCCCATGACTGTTCTACTCATATACAGGCCCCCAAAACCCAACTCTGCTTTCATCCCGGAAATGTCTGATCTCCTCACAACACTCTGTACTACCTCTGCCAATACCATCATTCTGGGTGATTTAAATATTCATGTTGACACCCCCTCATGCCAGCCCGCTGCTGATTTTCTTCAGCTGCTAGACGTCTCGGATCACAGAGTTGTGTCAATGGAGCTCCCTTTTCCTTCCTCCCACACCAAACCAAAGCGGCAGATCCACTTCAGGAATGTGAAAAGTATATCAACATGGATGCCCTGGCCCTGGACCTTCAACATCTCTCCTCTGGCTCAACTGACTCCCTCTCTGTTGCTGACTCAGTGGACTTATACAACCAGTCCCTGAGCAGTCTCCTGGATCTCCACGCCCCCTTAACATCGAGGTCAGTCTCCTTCTCGTGCTCCGCACCCTGGTACACCAGTGAACTACGTACAATGAAGGCTGCTGGGCGTGTCCTTGAGCGGCGACTCAAGGCCTCTGGTCTGACCGTTTACAAACAGGCATACAGGAGGGCATATGCTGAAGCCCTGAATAATGCACGGTCCAGGTTCTATTCCGCAATAATCAACAATAGCCCTGGTAACTCCAAACAGCTCTTTTCAACTATCCATCACCTTCTCAAACCCCCTTTACCAACCCAATCTGATGTCACCACGGAGAGGTGCAACATGCACATCAACTTTTTTAAACAAAAAGTGAATAACATCCGCTCACACCTCTCCACCACTACTGCCCTGCCCCTTCCAACTGCTGACCCACTGATTGACTCTGTCCAGACCCTCTGCTCCTTCTCCAGCATCACAAAGGAAGAGGTGGAGGACGTCATCAGGAAAATGAAGCCATCCACCTGTGCACTAGACCCCTTCCCTACAGCTCTGCTGAAGGCCAACATCTCTGCTGTCTCTCCACTCATCACCAATATCATTAACCACTCCCTCCTGGCCGGCCATATCCCATCTGCATTAAAAACTGCTGTCATGAGACCAACATTAAAAAAACCTACCCTTGATCCAGAAGTCCTCTCCAACTACAGGCCCATCTCAAATCTCCCATTTCTGTCAAAAGTTCTGGAAAAAACAATTGCAGCACAACTCCAGGATCACCTCATACAACATCACTTGTTTGAAAAATTCCAGTCTGGTTTCCGCTATGGCCACAGTACAGAAACAGCCTTGGTCAGGGTCACAAATGACCTCCTGATGGCAGCAGACACCGGCTCCCCATCTCTCCTCATCCTCCTGGACTTAACAGCTGCTTTTGATACGGTTGACCACAATATTCTCCTTCACCGCCTGCAATACACCATTGGACTATCAGGAAATGTAAAGAACTGGTTCACCTCGTACCTCACTGACAGAACTGAGCACGTTGCCCTGGGCAAAGCAAAATCACACACCAACAACGTCACCTGCGGTGTCCCCCAGGGCTCGGTGTTGGGCCCCACACTGTTCTCACTGTACATGCTCCCCCTGGGTAGTGTCATTAGCAGGCATGGCTTATCTTACCACTGCTATGCTGATGATACACAGCTCTACATCAGGACAACCCCCACTTCTTCTGCCCCTCTGCCAACATCCACACTGACCACCTGCCTGGAGGAGATGGATGCGTGGATGAAGCTCAACTTCCTACAACTTAACAGCCATAAAACGGAAGCCATCCTTGTTGGCACGCCACATCAGCTCCGCTCCCCCACCATCACCAATATCACCTTCTCTGGCAAAAACATCCCCCTTTCCACATCCGTCACCAACCTCAGTGTTAAAATGGACCCACAACTTAATTTTGACACCCATATCAAACACCTCTGTAAGACAGCTTTATACCACCTCAGGAACATCGCCAAACTCCGCCAATCACTCACCCTGGCTGATGCAGAGAAGCTCGTCCATGCCTTTGTCTCCTCCAGGTTGGACTACTGCAATGCACTCCTCATTGGGATCCCTGGCAAGAGCATCCAGAGGCTCCAATACATTCAAAACAGTGCTGCCAGGGTCCTGATGAGGGTGCGCAAGCATGACCACATCACCCCCATCCTGAAATCACTGCACTGGCTCCCTGTCCCACTCAGAATTGAGTACAAGGTCTCCCTCCTCACCCACCAGTGCCTTCACGGACTTGCCCCCCTCTACCTTCAGGAACTCCTCACCCCCCCGACAAACTCACGTACACTCCGTTCAGGATCCACTCACACCCTCCAAACCCGACATACGAAGCTGTGCACCATGGGTGATCGGGCCTTTTCTGCTGCTGCCCCTAGACTATGGAACGCCCTCCCTGACCACCTGAGGGCTCCACAGACTACAGCTCTTTTTAAACGGAACCTCAAAACCCATCTCTTTAAAAGAGCATTTAGCTAAACTTTCTTTGAGGTTCCCCTTTTAATAGTTTTTTGTTATTTTTTTTCTCTGAAGCACTTTGAGATTCTTGAATATAAAGTGCATTATAAATAAAATGTATTATTATTATTATTATTATTACTAATGGACATGGATGTGGGTAAACTTTCAAACAAAGTACTCGCACTGAAAAACAGTCTCTTCCAATGAACGGGTCAAACACAGCGCTGCCTCTCGGTAAACCTCAGATGATCACTGGCCTTAAATTGTGTTATTCATTTCTGTTCCTTATTTGGTGTATAAACATGTGTTGCTCTAGGTATTCTAGGTTTCTATTGATAGTGATAAGTTTATTTTTTGTGTGTTGAGCCACTGCTGTGATAGTATCCAGTTTGTGTTCAGCCACTGCTGTTGATGGTATCCAGTTTGTGTGTTCAGCCAGTGCTGTTGATGGTTATCCTGTTTAGTGGAAGAGGCAATGTGCTTGTTACTATGTGAATGGATCTGCACTCTCCATATTTTGTACAGAAGCAAGTGCATGTTTGTGAATTACCATAATGTATAGCTGTTGGCTAGTGACATGTTGCAACACAAAGGGAGAGCGGTAAAGAAATGGGCCAGAAATTCCCAGTATATTGCCTTATGTTCAGTCAGGGCCACTTCTGATAACTTTGACTGTTCCACACACTAAATCATGAAATTGATCTATACAATACATTTGGATAGCTTATTTGAACAAATCAAGTTAGATTTATATACCTAAAATGGATACCAGAGACATTATCAAATTGCCTTAAAAAGTTACATAAATAGTGGATAATATCAGCATTAAGAAATAAAGTTGGAGTTATAGTTAAATCTGGTACCCCTAACATGATGCAATCATTTTAACATTACATCATATTTTAGTGTAAAGGTTACTAAAACATATGTCTAATCAACATGATTTTTTCAAACAGTTTTATGTGAATACGATATTTTGGGTTAACAAGCAATATTTCATTGAGAATAAAAAATCGCATGTCAGATCGAGTAAATTCAATGAATTTTTTTTTTCAGTGTACATACATATAGATACATATAAGTACAAATACATACCAATCATACCCCTACATACGTCTACAAACATTCACATAGCTATATGTATACATACACACATACGTACTCATAAATACACATGCAAACGCATACGTACACAAACGTACATATGTGTATGTATACATACGTACACATACATAAATGTAACCGGCCTCATTCAAGCAGCCTCCATTAGGTGACGACGGAGAAGTAGGACACAGGGTTGATCTCCACACGAACACTTTTATTTTCTCTGTGTCACACAGAAACATTAGGGGGCGCAACCGCCGTCAGATTAGCTTGTGGAAACCAATTATTCGGTTGACGTCAGACCACCGCAAGCATTTATAATATAAACGTTTACAAAATCTCAATAAAAAACACAGAAATAAAACATACAAAGAAACCCCTAATGGGAAATGTACATACAGTGACCCACCTGTGTCACACAGAAACAGTAGGGGGCGCAACCGCCGTCAGATTAGCTTGTGGAAATGTGGGGAAAAACGGTCTGTCTAGTTACTGGACCAAATAAAATGAGACGGAGAGGTAATAAAGTCTGTCGGCACGAGGACCTTGGATTTATTAAGTAAAGTGGCAACGGTTATACAGAGTCATAAAGCGTGAGAGATCGAATATGTCTAAGTCCCTAATCAGCGCTGATGGTTCGTCCGGAGCTTCGCCTCCGTGGAAGGTCTGCTTCAGAAGAAGATGAAGAGTCCCTGTGTGATGCAGTCTTATGCTGTATCCTCCTCTCGATGAGGTGTGTGCGTTTGAGGTGTGTGCGGTTCTGTGTGTTTTGGCTCCCAGGCCCTGAGAGAGCTTCGTAACGGGGAGAGTTCCTCGTGTCTCCGGTGTGATAAATTAAAACGGGGAGTGCCCCCCTGAAATGTCTCGTGTGTGATAATTTAATGTGGCTCTCAGGCCCCTGGTGTGAGCAGAGGTATCTCTTGGTTCCTCCTAACGGGGAAGAGCTCTCAAAATGTCTCCTGTGTGATAAATTAATGTGGCTCTCCCGTTCTGGAGATGATACTGGTGCATTGTCTGAGTGTCCACCATCTGCCTGCCTGGGAGATGGGGCCTTCAGCTCCGGCCTTGACCTGACTATATATTATCATGTTTGTGTTATGTGTTCGTTGGGTTTAGAGCAAGAGTCGACTATATATTAATGTGCCTGCCATGTGATGTGCTCATCAGGTTATTTTTCCCAACATATCCCCCTCAAGTCGTCGCAAGACGACTTTTACTCATTAGGGGTACGAGGGATAGGACTCCAGCGCGGGACTACCATTATAACACCATTAGAAATAACAGAAAGAAGGCAAAATGATCATAAAAACAAACAACCATGAGCATGGGACTAAAACAACTCGCTGGACCGGGTGTATGGGGAACCACGTGGGAGAAACGCTACCCATGCTTCAGACATGGGTATGCCATACACACCCCACCTAGGGGGTGGCATCCACCCCGGCCTTACATCGCGAGCAGACAATACCAACAATACTGGCAGCAGATGATACACAACAAAACCAACACCAAACCATAACAACAACAACAAAATGCAACAATAAAACTACCAGTAAACAATAACGATATAAACAAAAATGCAACAATCACACAAACACTACACAATAACAATCACAGGAAAGAAATGCAACCCTGAAACGTGTCCCTAAATAATAATAATAATATCAGAAAGATATGAGGTAAACAACGAATGGCAATCCCCCTCAACCCATCCCTAGATGACCGCACACTAAGGATGTGAGGAGGAGTTAACTGGTCGTGTAACAATAAGCAATCACACGCATGGGGTATTCAGGGTAGGCCCGGGGCACGGGAACAACTGAAACCACGGAATAGTCCTGAGCGTCATCACGGGCAGGTGGTCGCAAGGCGCCACCTGAGCATTAGACCCTTTTATTCAACTGCGCTCAGGACCTCATCTGATAAACGGGCAATCAAGGCCCCTGGAATCTCGCCCGTGTGTATCCCCGAGCTCCATCTAGTGGGACAGCGATATAAACAACAACATTTATGTTCCCGGCGTCGGTTGCGTAGACGCGGGCATAGATATGGGAGCGGCTAAAAACAGTGAAGCGTACAGAAGCGAATACAGCCAGGGGCGCCCTTAAGCCTTAAGGGAACGGGCCGCAGCCCCTGGTACCGGAACGCAGATCCCTGGTCCGGGCGACGTGGGTGCATCAGGTGGGAGGGGGGTGGTGCCGTTGGCGGGGACGGGAATGGGGCAGCCCACCATGTTCTCCAGCCGGATCAGGTCGGGCCCCTCTGGCGGTCCCGCGTCCAAACTCTCCGGTGTATACTCGATCCCCAGGTAAGCTTGGATGGCACCTGCTGCACCTGTAGCGCCCATCGCTCATTGGGCTCTCCATCCATCCTGTGAAGGGGTCATTAATGCCGGAGCTCTCTGCCAAATCTAATCTGAGGGACTGTAACCCTGCCAGCACCCTGGCCACCGACCCATCCGGTGCGAAATCTGATTGCATCATCCTTGGGTGTTTGGTCAGCTCCGGGCGTGTCTGCATCTGGCTCCTCCTCTGGCCCTGGAACTTCGTGTTTCTCTTGCTGGAATTACAAACTTATGTACAACAGTTAGATGTTCAAACATATTTTCCTTAATTCTATTTCTAATTACTCTAATGGAAGTCCCTTTTGGGACCCTTGAATGTTAGGTGAAGGCATGGGTCGACCCTTAAGCATTTCATGCGGGGTTAGATGCGTCGTTCTGTTAGTTTTCATGCGATAACTCATTAGTGTCAACCGTAGTGCATTAGTCCTTTAATTTAGTACTCTAATTTAACTTTGTTAATCTTCGTCTCAAGCGTCCCATTCCTCTCTCCACCATACCTTGTGGTTTGAGGAATGTAGACACAGCCTAATCTTTGTTTGACATGCAGATGTTAAATCACTTGTTTGAGTGTTTTCTGAATAAACGCTGCCCTATTGCCTGAGCTAATTTGTGACGGAATTCCAAACCTTGGCATGACTTCTCTAGTCAGAACCTTGATTACCGTAACCGCATTTTGGTCTTCTGATGGGACTGCTTCTACCTGCTTCTACCTTCTATCTGTTGAACACAGTTTTTTCAAATATTTCACACTCATTTAGCTGGATGTCAATCATTGTTTGCAAGTATGGTGAAGAAAAACCTTGTTTTCTAATTATTATTATTATTATTATTATTATTATTATTATTATTATTATTATTATATTATTATTTTTTTATATATATATATTTTTTTAATTCTCCTCAATACCTCCCCCCTTGGGCAATGGTCAAAACCATGCACATTAAATGATAAGCAAATCTAAGAACGCCGTTGGTGCAACCAACGTCGAAACGTCTAACCTTAACCATCAGCAAACTAAAACCAATCTTTTGGGAAGGGAAATCGAAACCAGTATGTCCAAAACCAAAGCCCAATATGGGTGGGTTTACCATCAGCCGCCTGAAACCACGCTGTTCCAAAGTCATGCACTAAACCGAAAAAACGTACATGCGTTAGTGGCCTTCTATACCACAAAGGTAAAATAAAATAAAATAAAACGCGACATGCCCCGTTCCAAGACCACCTCTGCTGCCAGAGCTGACATATCTGACTCCTGTTCCTCCTCCACCCTACACCCCAGACGGGACTTCCCATGATTGTTGCAGCTCGTCACTTCATGATCAAGTGAGCCAGTGCCCACAGCGACTCTGCCAAGTAATCGTGACTGTGCCTGCCTTAGGTCGTCCCGGGTGTCAAGGTGGGATCTTACCCGTCGTTGGCTAACCAGCCTTCCATACTGGCTCGCTGCAGGATGCCATACTTGGGATACAATCAATCCCCACCTATATGGTGGTATAGATCGCAAAGTGGAGGGATGGAGACAGAGTCTTCAGCCCCATCTGCCCTATGCAGCCAAGTGTGTGTGCGTAATGAATACACCTCAGGGAAACTATAAAACAAAAAGTCATTTATCAGAGTTAAAATTATTAAAGTGTTGCAGCAGCAGTAGTGGCATTTGAAAGGTAAACCCACTACTTCCGAATCCAAATTGACAACATAGCATGTAGGATCCCTTCCCAGCAGATGTAGCGCTAATCCACCTGTCATCCTTGACCAAAGAGATATGCCCCATATTTTAATAGGTGTTGTCCTACTTGTACAGTTTATCAATATTACGTTTTATTTTTTTTATTATTATTCTCATCTTTATCATATCCATATTTATTCAATTATTCTTTCCTGTGTGAAAATAATATTAATCACTTAGTTAATAGCAACACCTTCTTTAGTCCAATTGCATTAGATTAGCATCACTGTTGTCCTATTAAAGTATCAACGTTATTGTCCTTCCAACTTCCTTATGAACTTCGATGTTCATCATCATGAATGATAACTGTTGTCCTCGGAAGACAAAAAACAAAACTAAAACTAAAACAAATTAGCCATAATGTGAATATCCACTGTGTGTCTCCCTGTGACTCTCTCCCTCCTTCGGGAGAACACGCTCTCTCTCCCTCCTCAGTACGGGGTGCTGTTTGGTGCAAGACAACAGATAAGGGTGGAATGTGGCTTCTCTCTCTCTCTGCGTGTCTCCCTCCCACGTTGGGTGCGGCCATAACGCCTTGAAAGCGAGCGTGCTCTGGGGGCTGGGTGTGAGAGAAACCATGGGTAGTTCCTTTTCTCGGCCAGCAGAGGGGTTGTTCAGGTGAAACCTATGGACAGAGACTACAAGGAACTTCAAACATGGCAGACAGGGAACTACAAATTTATCAAAGCCTGAAAACTCAACAGAGCTCTACCTGCATTCCTTGGATATGTGGTATTTTATGGCGTATGGCCACCACACGCTTTCAGTTGAACACACTCTATATCCTTTCTCTGTACTGTGTGTTAGTGTGTGTCTCTGTACTGCCTGAATGGTGTAGCTCGACAAATGGGGGGGGAAATGTGTTCTCTCTCTCTCACCCTTCCTCACTCCCCTTAGGGTCAAGCAGCAGCTAGGACCGTTAACAGATAAGCCTGGAATGCAACATCCTCAACTCTCCATCATGGAACAAGGCCTAATAACTATCTCTCACACACAAAAAGATCCTTCTGTCCCTTCATTCACAAATAACTTTTCACTTTATTAAATATAACTTAATACTGCTCCCCCTTTCCAAATTTCTATAAACACAAAACTACGAAGCTGACCACCGAAATTGGTACAGGCCTCGTCAGGCCGAACCAAAACACCCTCACAGGTTCTAACTTCCATACAATTCTAGGGAGGGGAACTACAACATGATGTGGAGTAGAGGACTTCAAATATGGTGGACGGGGACCTCAAATGGGAGGACTACACATATGGGAAAGGGGATTACACTCTGGGCCTGAAAACCATACAGAGTCCCTTCTCGTGGTCCTGAAACAACCGTTCATTGTTAGAAAAACACACTCTATCGCTACCTCCAACTGTCTAGAGGGAAAATGGTCCCTCTCGATCGTCCTCCGACTTTAGCTCTCCTTGTCTATCTCTCTCGCTCCTTCTCACACACACACCTAAACAGACCTTTCTCACTCTGTCTCCTCTAAGCGCACACCCAGAGACATATCAACATACTTCTCTCATTCTGTCTCCCGCAGACGCACACAGAAACATATCAACAGACCTTTCGTTCTGTCTCTCACAGACGCACACAGAAACATAACAACAGACTTTTCATTCTGTCTCCCACAGATGCACACAGAAACATATCAACGGACCTCTCATTCTGTCTCTCGCAGATGCACACAGAAACATAACAACGGACTTTTCATTCTGTCTCTCGCAGACGCACACAGAAACATATCAACGGACCTCTCATTCTGTCTCTCGCAGATGCACACAGAAACATATCAACGGACCTCTCATTCTGTCTCTCGCAGATGCACACAGAAACATATCAACAGACTTTTCATTCTGTCTCTCACAGCCTCTTACACACACAGAAACATCACCTCTTGCGTACACGCGCACACACGGAGTCGCTCACAGCCTTTCTCTCACTCTCACGCGCATACACACTATCTCTCTGTCTCTCTCTTTCACCCATGCTCTCCTATTCTTCCACCCACGCCGACTCTCGTTCTCGACTCCGTACACACGCACTTGCTCTCTGGTCGTGAAGGTGGGGGTGAGAGGTCTCTGCTATCCCTAGTCTGCGTCAGTTCAGGTGTCTGTCCGTCAGTCCCCGCATATGCAATGAATGTATGGCCAAGAAATCGTTGTGCTTCTTCGGGCGCCTCAGATTCACTTATCAAGGGCGGCGAGCCTTAGGCCTCGAGGGTGTTCTTTCACCACGCAACGAGCCTAGTTTATCTTATTCTCTCTGTGTGTCACTCATGCCCTAGGCACCGTTTCCTCTGCAAAGGGACTCTAACCCTGATAAAGGACTCTAACCTTCTTACCACATAGAATTATTTAATACACAAACAAAGAAGGGGACTCTAACCCCCCTTAAGACATAGGTGGGGACTCTAATCCCACCCGAGGGACCCTAACCCCCTTAAGACATAGTTGGGGACTCTAACCCCCTTACCACATAGAATTATTTAATACCCAAACAAAGAAGGGGACTATAACCCCCCTTAAGACATAGGTGGGGACTCTAATCCCACCCGAGGGACCCTAACCCCCTTAAGACATAGTTGGGGACTCTAACCCCCTTACCACCGAAATTATTTAATACCTAAACAAAGAAGGGTACTCTAACCCCCCCTTTAAGACATAGGTGTCTCCATTACACATCCATTACTTGGCCATCGGTAGTCTTGTATCACTATGCCCGATTCTTATAGGCCCTATGGTCTCGAGGGTATTCTTTCACCATGCAACGAGCCGATATTCGATGTGTCACGCGTTCAGGGTCAATTGGGTTTATGGGGAAATACTGGGATGCAGTCCTATTCGTCCCCACGAGATATCCCGTAGCGAACCGCTCTCACAGTCTCACCTCCTAATGTGATTCCTATATAACTATGCAGAGTTTGGATTTTATCAACAGGTTCTGCCTACCTTTTGTTGGGCGTACGCGAGGTGAGACTGCAGGAATCGGTCCGGTGCTCCGGGGTCCCGAGGTCTTGCCGCTCTCCGTCTCTCGTTTCCCAGTTGCGTGTTCAATTCAGAAAAAATCACGTCGTGGGTCACCAAATTGTGGGGAAAAACGGTCTGTCTAGTTACTGGACCAGATAAAATGAGACGGAGAGGTAATAAAGTCTGTCGGCACGAGGACCTTGGATTTATTAAGTAAAGTGGCAACGGTTATACAGAGTCATAAAGCGTGAGAGATCGAATATGTCTAAGTCCCTAATCAGCGCTGATGGTTCGTCCGGAGCTTCGCCTCCGTGGAAGGTCTGCTTCAGAAGAAGATGAAGAGTCCCTGTGTGATGCAGTCTTATGCTGTATCCTCCTCTCGATGAGGTGTGTGCGTTTGAGGTGTGTGCGGTTCTGTGTGTTTTGGCTCCCAGGCCCTGAGAGAGCTTCGTAACGGGGAGAGTTCCTCGTGTCTCCGGTGTGATAAATTAAAACGGGGAGTGCCCCCCTGAAATGTCTCGTGTGTGATAATTTAATGTGGCTCTCAGGCCCCTGGTGTGGGCAGAGGTATCTCTTGGTTCCTCCTAACGGGGAAGAGCTCTCAAAATGTCTCCTGTGTGATAAATTAATGTGGCTCTCCCGTTCTGGAGATGATACTGGTGCATTGTCTGAGTGTCCACCATCTGCCTGCCTGGGAGATGGGGCCTTCAGCTCCGGCCTTGACCTGACTATATATTATCATGTTTGTGTTATGTGTTCGTTGGGTTTAGAGCAAGAGTCGACTATATATTAATGTGCCTGCCATGTGATGTGCTCATCAGGTTATTTTTCCCAACAGAAACCTGAACACAACGTGGTCGGATGAAATATATCAACGGGCATCCCACACATCAGCTGACACTACCCCCCACCCTCGCAATGTACATTGTCATCCATCGTATAAAACACATTTCAATGACAGTATGGCGGCAATATGTACAATTAAACAGAATAATATCAACATATGAAACAGGAGCCACGAGGAGCGCGACTTACCAATTATTCGGTTGACGTCAGACAACCGGACGTTGCGTCAACCGGCGTTACAGACACAGCGCGAAGTTCGAAGACTTTTCAAAATAAAAACACAAACACCACGGGTGATACAATAAAACTAAACCAATAAATGAATTGGGGCGGAATCTATAACACAACATACAACACTTGTTACATTCACCCCTCCTAGATTCCGCCAAAATCACATCACACCACAGCAGACTCACGGACACCCGCACCCACCCGGCAAGGACATACGGCGGAACCACTGGTCCCACCCTCAAGCCCGAGGCCGCCTACACCAGTAGACCAGGGGAAGACCATAGCCAGTCACTACCCCACCTGTGAAATAATGTGCTGTCTGTTACACCACACAAAATGTCCCACCCTGCCTAGGTGCTGTATCCCATGTTAAGCCCACTGCCTGTGAGTGGATCACACCAACATCAAAAAGGAGAGAAAAATAAATAAAAATAAAATAAAAATCCTATGGTATCACGAAACCATAACCTGCCCCATTGATTCTATCAGTCGGTGAACTGGTTTTCTAACCCTCCCCCTACGGGAACTAGCAACATCCTGCAACGTTGTGGAAATATCACAACCGTCACCCCCAAATGAAGGCATAGAACTGGACAGAAAACGAGGGGCATGAACATTTAAACCACTCTGCTCTGCCTGTTGCGACTCTGACACTTCATCACTACTCATGTCCGATGTGTGCAAGCGACCACCAACCACCCCCACCAGCGCCTCAGACATGACAGATGACTCCGAGTCAGTTTCCACAGAGGAGTCCTCAACCTGACTCTCTTGGCTCACTGTCAAATCCACATCATTTACACTAGAGGAATAACTGTGTCCCTGATCTAATGGTCCGGACTCTGATTCGTCCCCACCCAGATCGACACTTGTGTCGCCTTGCTCCACATCTTCCCCCACAGGGAGAAAACTGATGTCCAAAATCAAATTGCGATGCACTACTCTGACAACGCCTTCGTCATTTTCCACCCGGTACGTGTGAGTATGCAAATTCCTGTCCCTGACCGTGTACACCCTGGGGCTCCACTTATCAGCCAATTTCCTCTTTCCCAACACTCCCTTATTGGCAATAAGCACCCTAGCGCCCACGTCAATACAAGTTCCCTTGACTTTCCTATTGTAGCCCCTGGCCTGTCTGTCCTGTACTTTCACTGCATGTTCTTGTGCAATACCAGCCGCCTCATGAAGATGTGAAACTAGAGTACGCACATAGTTCTTGTAGTCTACAACTACTGGGTCATGCAGTACTCGTTTGAACATGACATCCACAGGGAGCCTTGGGACTCGGCCAAACATAAGCTGGAATGGGGCATACCCTGTCGTTTCGTGCACCGTGGCGTTATACGCAAACGTAAGTGTTTGTATCTGCTGTGGCCACTTGTCCTTCTCCCTCAAGGGAAGAGACCGCAACATTGAGCCCAACGTGCGGTTGAAGCGTTCTGTCCCCCCGTTACCCATGGGATGGTAAGCAGTAGTACGAGACTTTGTGACCCCTGCAAGCCTAAGTAGCTCTGCGATAAGTTCGCTTTCAAAATTAGCCCCTTGGTCAGTATGTATACGCTCAGGAAACCCATACACACAGAAGACATGGTCCCACAGTTTCTTAGCCACTTGCTTTGCTGTCTGATTCATGCATGGGAATGCGTGCGCCAACTTAGTAAAATGATCCGTGACTACCAGAACATCTACTGATCGCTGTTTGTTGTCCTCCGCACTCCAGAAATCTAAACAGACTAGCTCCATAGGGGCAGAAGTCCTGATACTTTCAAGCGGGGCGCGAGCCGAAGGCTCAGGGGTCTTAGCTAGGATACACCTTGGGCAACACTTAACGTATTCTTTAACATCCTGCTCCATTTTGGGCCAAAAGAAACGTTGCCTGGCCAGGTGTAACGTTCTAGCCTGTCCCTGATGCCCTGCTGTGTTGTGCAAACCATGCAACGCCTTTTCTTTCAAACTCTCAGGTAGAACAAACTGTTGCCTTCTTTGCTAGGTAAACTGGTCCTTAATGACCCGGTACAGAACACCATCGTGCACTTTGAGCCTTTCCCACTGCTTCATTAGCGCTAGATCCCTAGCACTATACCTGGCTCTCTCTCGCCTCGATGGGCGCCTCCTGCGGATGACAAACGGCACAATCCTAGAGATCGTATCATCATGCTCCTGGCAACGCTGGAGCTCGTCGAGTGTGAATACTGGCAGTGAGTCCTGTCCTGGCGGTACTAGTCCTTGTACCGACTGTGCCAACTCCACCGCCCTTGACCCCACCGCCACATCCCATTGATCATGACACTCTAAGACCGCCCTAACGGCGCCGCTGTCCCAACTCCCAGGTGACCCATGCCGGCTAGACACTTCACTACACTCTGGTTCCCCCGCCTGCTGGCACAAGACTTTCAACCGGAAAGTATCTTGGATGCCATCATAATCGACATTCTCTGACTCTGTCAGTAAATGGTGATAGTGTTCTGTGATGAGCCTATGACTCTGACTGGCCTAGCCTGGCCTAGCCTTTCGCTAGGCCAGCCTATGACTGGCCTAGCGAAAGGGTCCGCGACAAAATTTTTCGTACCCGCAATGTGTTTCAAGTCGAATGTGTACGGTGCTAGTTTGGACACCCACCGTTGCTCGCATGCGTCCAGTTTGGGTTTGGTCAAGATATAGGTGAGGGGGTTGTTGTCCGTCCATACTGTAAAATGGGTTCCCCTCAACCAGTGACTAAACTTGTCACACACGCTCCACTTGAGTGCCAAGAATTCGAGCCGATGGGCCGGGTAATTCTTTTGCGAACTACTGAGGGTTTTACTTGCGAACGCAATGGGGCGTGCTTTCTCCTCGCCTTCTGGCACCTGTGACAACAAGGCTCCTAGGCCATCTAATGACGCGTCAATCGACAAAATAAGGGGTCGGGTGAAATTTGGGTGCGACAGAACAACACAGTTTAGCAAACTGTCCTTCAAATTCTCCACTGCCCTGTCGCACTCATCAGTCCAATCAGCTGGGACAAGCCGGCGATATGACCCCACCTTCGAGTTCTTTTTCGTCCTCCCCCGCCTCTTTTGTCCACCCGTAAGTGCGAAAAGTGGTTTGGCTACAGCCGAGCAATTTGGGATGAAATGTTGGTAGTAAAATACCATGCCTAGAAATGACTTTATTCTCTTCACCGAGGGTGCGCAATCGTCATTCTCCATCAAATGTGCCTTGTTCATTTTTTGAATGGCCTCCACCTTTGCTGGGTCTACGGACACTCCATTTCCATCTAAAATATGTCCTAGAAACTTGATGGAAGACCGCAGTAAATAGCACTTTTTGGGGCTCAACTTCAAATGGTACTGCCTTAGTCGTTGAAAAACCACTTCCAGTCTGTCTAATGCTTCCTTCTCTGTCGGGGCAAACACAAGCAGGTCATCGAGGTAACACAACAGACTGCTGAAGTTCAAATCCCCAAAGATGCTAAGCATCATGCGCATAAATGATGCAGGGCTGTTGCAAAGCCCCATGGGCATCCTGTTGTACTCATAGAGCCCCATTGGAGTCGTGAATGCTGTGTACTTTTTGTCACCCTCCTCAACGGGAATATTGTAAAACCCGGAGGTCAGGTCCATTGTGCTAAAGTAGGCATTGCCGCCCAGCGCAGCTAAACAGTCGGCTTGATGCGGGAGCGGATGTGCATCCTTAAGGGTGCGCGCGTTTAGCCACCTAAAATCTGTGCACAACCTCAAACTCCCATCTTTTTTCCAAACCAACACTAGCGGAGACGCATACTCACTAGTAGACTTTTGGATAATCTCCTGCTCCTCCATCTCCGAGAGTACCTGCCGCAGCTTTTGGTACTGGGCCGGTGGCACCCGACGGTACGGCAATCGGAACGGCCTGTCATCTGTCAGCCGTATTCGGTGAGTAAAATCCTTGGCCTGGCCACAATCCAAAGTGTGTTTTGAAAAGACATCATTGTATTGTTCGAGCAGTTTAACTAACTTCTCCCTGCCTTCTGGACTTGCGTCACATCCGTCTATATCAACACCAGGGAGTCCGGCCTGCTGCAGACGCTCCTTGAGTTCCCCAACCTGGCTCTCAACGACTCCACCCTCGGAACTCCCTCTTTCAACCCTTCCGATGCCCTGGACAACATCAGAATCTTCCACTGCTAAGCAGGGGGACACATCTGCTAATTTGCAGTTCCTTCTCAGCACTATGGGTTTGTCAGCTAAGTTGGTAACCTTCATAGCCACCCATCCATCCCCCCACATGGACGCGAGAACGCGGGCAACCAGAATGTTACGAGGCATAGACTTGGACGTGGTCAGCTCCACAATAACTGCGCTACCCGGCGACATCTGAACATTTTTGGGTAACCTCCCCCAAACCAAATGCTCGGTCCTAGCCAATAACGTGACTGCCTGTCCCAACTTTAAGGTCCCTATTTTCTCCGGAGCATTCCCACCCCTCCAACGACAAGAGCTAGTCAGTAGGTCGAGGAACTGCTCACACTGCTTGGGTACACCGCCTTGGGACACCATGCGCCAGTAGTCATCGGTCGACTTCAGCTGGTGGGTAAGGTACCGGATAACGTTCGATCCGATTATCAACTCGTCACGCTGGCCTGGTACTACAAGAATGGGCACTATGCATTTTACACCATAGAGTTCCATCTCTACCTCATACATGCGCTTCACCGTAGTCTTTACTCCCCCACAGCCTACCAGTACTACCTCCTCTTTCATTGCAGTCTCCGCGGGCAGCAACTTGTTGACCAACATCTGCTGTTCCACTTGCTCACTGAGAGTACACGCCATGGAACCTGAGTCTAGCATACCCTTGACCTGATATTGGTTGATCCTGACTGGGGTATAAAACAGCTCATCATAAGGCCCAATCCTCTGTGTGTTCTGTGCGATAATGTGTGCACCCGCCGGAGCCCCGGCGCATGCCTCCAGGTAGTGCTGTCTAATATCATTGATGGGGTTCTCGCTGACACAACCCGCACCTGTACCCCCGAGGCACGGGCCTACTAGTTTAACTCAGCCGAGTCATATTGAGGCAAGGTATTCTGACAGCGGCGAGGGGGACGGTTTGGGCAGTTTCGAATCAGGTGGTTTGGCTGAAAACACGACAAGCACAAGCGTTCTTTCCTGCAGTGCTCGGTGGTGGTATGCTCAGCGGACTTGCAGACTTTACATAACTGAGCCTGCATCTGATATGGGGCACTAGGTCCATGTGTCCGTGTGTTTATGGGCCTGTTGGTTTCTTGTTTGTTTTGAGAAAGAACTCGGTCTAAAATGTTGACCAGCATTTCCATACAGCCCTCATCACATCTCGACTTTTCCATCACCCCACTTTCCTTTTTCCATGTTGCCGTTCCTGTCCTGCTGAGCATCCGAGCCATTGAACGCTGGTGCTTGGGTGTGAATCCCCACATGCTTAGTGTGTGGGGTCCCCATCTCAATGTGATGGCGGTCGAGGTGCTCTTGTATTTCACCGGCTGTCCATTGCTGGGGCGCTTTGAATTTATACACGGCGGAGAGCGCAGGGTCTGGGCAGTATTTAACAAACATCATTGGTAACTCCTGACATGGGTCGTGAGTACGTCGGCCCGATCGCTCAAGAGCCTCCGCGGCAGCATCAGCTGCTTTGTTCAACCTCAACCAGTAAGCCATTGGAGTTTCGCCGGCAACCGGAATTGTGTTGTAAAAATCGGCCATAGGCATAGCAGATGATGAGTACCCACCGAAATGTCGCTTAAGCACATCAAAAATTAGCTTTGGGTCGCTTTGTGTTGTTAACCCCACGCTGCTCCGCAGGGTTATTTTTACAACGTCTCTAGCTTTACCCATCAACCTGCACATTACTTCAGTGTGCTGCTCGGACAGGGGCACTGCTCGTCTCTGGAGATATACCTCCATCATCTCCTGCCAATCATCAACTGTGAATTTATCTGACCCATCTCCCCGGAACACGGGTGGTTCTTTCACATCCGCCTGCATGACCAACCGAGCACCAGTCAGGTTAACATAGGTGGGCTCACCGGCTGTTTGGTCCGCCCCATATTGTACCCGGGCGCCACTAGCTCCTCCCACCCCCACACCGCTCAACTGGTCTCTGATTTCCTGGCCTACTTGCTGCGCAATATTTGAAATCAACACATCCATGGCCGGATCCTCTGCGTTGGGAACACATGACAATGTTGGTGGATTGCTGATTGGCAACTGGCCTCTAGCGCGCGTTGAACAAAAAGCTGGTGTCCCAACATCACATGTAGACACGCCCCTACGACCCTGAGGAGCCCCACCACTCTCATCGAGCTCTCTGTCCCAGCCGAGATCACTTGAGCTACCGTTACCGTCCATGTCAATGAAAACACTCATTTGGATATATTCCACCAAGATTGATGATAATAATAAAATAAATAAACCATGTGAAAAACTGAATTTCTATAAAATAGATTATTCTTAAATCAGTATTTGCATCAAAACAATGTTTCCTGAATGTTACCACACCTGGAGATCAAACAAAATTATATATAGTATCCCTTTATGAGTCCTACTTCTTATCTGCGTTGTGTTTTTATTTTATTTTTTTCCTTCTATTGTACAACCTCCTGTGACCGAATGGCGTCAGTCCACCACTCTTGCGATGATGATGCTGAAGAGCAGCGACGATCCGGGTCACGGCACCACTGTAACCGGCCTCATTCAAGCAGCCTCCATTAGGTGACGACGGAGAAGTAGGACACAGGGTTGATCTCCACATGAACACTTTTATTTTCTCTGTGTCACACAGAAACAGTAGGGGGCGCAACCGCCGTCAGATTAGCTTGTGGAAACCAATTATTCGGTTGACGTCAGACCACCGCAAGCATTTATAATATAAACGTTTACAAAATCTCAATAAAAAACACAGAAATAAAACATACAAAGAAACCCCTAATGGGAAATGTACATACAGTGACCCACCTGTGTCACACAGAAACAGTAGGGGGCGCAACCGCCGTCAGATTAGCTTGTGGAAACCTGAACACAACGTGGTCGGATGAAATATATCAACGGGCATCCCACACATCAGCTGACACTACCCCCCACCCTCGCAATGTACATTGTCATCCATCGTATAAAACACATTTCAATGACAGTATGGCGGCAATATGTACAATTAAACAGAATAATATCAACATATGAAACAGGAGCCACGAGGAGCGCGACTTACCAATTATTCGGTTGACGTCAGACAACCGGACGTTGCGTCAACCGGTGTTACAGACACAGCGCGAAGTTCGAAGACTTTTCAAAATAAAAACACAAACACCACAACGGTTGATACAATAAAACTAAACCAATAAATGAATTGGGGCGGAATCTATAACACAACATACAACACTTGTTACATAAACAAGCATAGGAATATAAGCAAACATAAGCATGGTATGGCAGTGCAAATTCCCTCAGGAATTGTATGATTTCTAGTTTATATTGATGTGGTTATTTGGTTGTCCAGATACAATAAAAGCAATGTTTAATTCTATGAATATTAGCTAATCTGCCAAGTTATTGCCTTGAAAGGTTTAGTAGCATAGATGTGCATGAAAATACCTATCTGGAATGCCTTACATTTCCACAAAGGGTCAGTGTAGAGTAGCCTAGTTTAAAGAAACGAGACTGAGCGACGTACTGAAAAGAATACTGCTTTTATCAATTGCAGGATAATCTCTTGCATTATCAATGTAATGCTTATTCTCTAAATTGGAATTCCTTCTGAGGTGATATGCCGTAAGTAGGCATATTGGCTGTCGGGCTATAGGCCTATATATGAAATATGAATAACCCGAGCAAAATGCTACTGCTACATATCCCAAACCCACTGCCCGTGAAAAACCTATTATCGTCATTTTCTATCATTTTAATATGTATGTTGTTCTGGCGAACCACCAGGCCCATTACGAGGTGTGTTGCACCCATGGACCTATTAAAGGTTGCACCAGGTGCCATTAGCAGCATGCCGATACACCCAGCCAAGCAGTATGGAAAGCCAAGAAGGCCACAATCCGGCCCTAGAATGGCGCGGTAAAAGTGCCAAACCGTACGGTTTTGAATGACTAATAGCCGCGGCTATTAGTCATTCACTCCGGCTATTAGTCATTCACTCCGGCTATTAGTTATTCACGCGGGCTATTAGATATGCAGAACGAGCCCCTCCCTCTTCTTTGCTTGACCACTAAGTTTGAAGGCTGCCTAACCAATCAGTGAAGAGAAACACCAGACTAAAGTAACGCATTGTCGAGACTAGAGCTGCAGTGCCTCCATGTTTCGCTGTAACATAAAGCTGTGTTGTCTTTACTAGTTTCACTACAATGTAATGACCACCACTAGCTAGTGGAAATACATTTGTGTCTAGTACAGTGATATATTTGTATATGTTAGGCTATATATTGAGATGGCAGTGTGCGAAATACCCGTCAATATTCGGGGATGCCCTCATCCCCAGATTGTTCTCGATACGCAGTAGCCAGCTAGGCCATAACATTACAATATTTCATGGATGCAAGCAAGCCAAGACAATCGATCTATATATATAGCCTACATGACAACACAAACACGCACGCACACACACACACACACACACACACACACACACACACACACACACACACACACACACACACACACACACACACACACACACACACACACACACACACACACACACACACACACACACACACACTTTAAACACACTGGTAAAGCAATAGGAGCCTGCATTGGCTAAAGTTGTTGGGATGCACGTTATTTTATAACAGGGAGGGGCAAAGTTGTGCATTACAATGCAAACACGACAATAACTGCCACCGTTCTTGCGCACTCAGAAGAACATGAACTGAATAAATGCCAGGTATATAGCATATCGGAGACGGGCACACAATCAGTGCATTTGCAAATGACGGCCTGCAGTATGACCGATCTTGTGACATTATTTAACCATCCACAGCTAATACGATCAGACAGATACATCATTGATCACATATAAGCCCACAACAAGCCCAACATCACCACGGCAGGTGCGCTCTCTCTCGCACATTCACACAATCACTCCAACTTCTCCAACTCCAAGGCAAGGCTATTTCACTAAGACCACAAACAACCACAACTAACCAGCCTACATATCCACAACAATGCGCAACAATCAGTTCATTGCGTCTATCTTCGGTTTTTCGCAAATGGCTAATTTGCATACTTGCACATGACTGTCTCCGCTTGTCAAAAAAGTATAAAGTATTTGTGATTAAATGCTTTGAATTCTGAATACTGGACTTGGTGAGCTTAAATAGGCTATGAATTATTCTAGGACATAGGGCCTAGGCTTTCAGGATAAATTCAGAGGTTCAACTGTTCGGGATTCATTTTGCTTAGCCATTGAAAGTGATCAGCTGTAGATTCCACACGCTGCTAAAAATACTTCACAAGTAGGCTATAAGTCCTCCAAATAATTCAGCAGAATTGCATTACTGCCACAAGCATAGGCAGCAGTAGTCATTATGCGCTAAAATGGTCCCTGCCAGTGTTTTCCTATTCTGATGTTTGTGGATGAATCTTTCAGCTACAGCTTTGTTACATTTCCTTGCGATGGTTTGCTAGTTTAACTATACAGCAATACATACAATTATGTAAGATGGTGTCCATTGCGTGGCTGTCATGTGAGAGCTGTATACGCATTTTAAAAACACCTGTAATCAGCGTGACTATGACTTTCCCAGCCGATCCAGGGGGGCTCTTCCATTATTCCATTATATTCCATCTTAATTTATAGAACACAGGCCGGGACCATTTTAGGACACTGGCCGGGACCATTTTAGCGCATAATGACTGCTGCCTATTATACTTATGGCAGTAGGCCTAATGCAATTCTGCTGAATTATTTGGATGACTTATAGCCTACTTGTGAAGTATTTTTAGCAGCGTGTGGAATCTACAGCTGATCACTTTCAATGGCTAAGCAAAATGAATCCCGAACAGTTGAACCTCTGAATTTATCCTGAAAGCCTAGGCCCTATGTCCTAGAATAATTCATAGCCTATTTAAGCTCACCAAGTCCAGTATTCAGAATTCAAAGCATTTAATCACAAATACGTTATACTTTTTTGACAAGCGGAGACAGTCATGTGCAAGTATGCAAATTAGCCATGTGCGAAAAACCGAAGATAGACGCAATGAACTGATTGTTGCGCATTGTTGTGGATATGTAGGCTGGTTAGTTGTGGTTGTTTGTGGTCTTAGTGAAATAGCCTTGCCTTGGAGTTGGAGAAGTTGGAGTGATTGTGTGAATGTGCGAGAGAGAGCGCACCTGCCGTGGTGATGTTGGGCTTGTTGTGGGCTTATATGTGATCAATGATGTATCTGTCTGATCGTATTAGCTGTGGATGGTTAAATAATGTCACAAGATCAGTCATACTGCAGGCCGTCATTTGCAAATGCACTGATTGTGTGCCCGTCTCCGATATGCTATATACCTGGCATTTATTCAGTTCATGTTCTTCTGAGTGCGCAAGAACGGTGGCAGTTATTGTCGTGTTTGCATTGTAATGCACAACTTTGCCCCTCCCTGTTATAAAATAACGTGCATCCCAACAACTTTAGCCAATGCAGGCTCCTATTGCTTTACCTGTGTGTGTGTGTGTGTGTGTGTGTGTGTGTGTGTGTGTGTGTGTGATGTGTTGTCATGTAGGCTAAATATATAGATCGATTGTCTTGGCTTGCTTGCATCCATGAAATATTGTAATGTTATGGCCTAGCTGGCTACTGCGTATCGAGAACAATCTGGGGATGAGGGCATCCCCGAATATTGACGGGTATTTCGCACACTGCCATCTCAATATATAGCCTAACATATACAAATATATCACAGTACTAGACACAAATGTATTTCCACTAGCTAGTGGTGGTCATTACATTGTAGTGAAACTAGTAAAGACAACACAGCTTTATGTTACAGCGAGACATGGAGGCACTGCAGCTCTAGTCTCGACAATGCGTTACTTTAGTCTGGTGTTTCTCTTCACTGATTGGTTAGGCAGCCTTCAAACTTAGTGGTCAAGCAAAGAAGAGGGAGGGGCTCGTTCTGCATATCTAATAGCCTGCGTGAATAACTAATAGCCGGAGTGAATAACTAATAGCCGGAGTGAATGACAAATAGCCGCGGCTATTAGTCATTCAAAACCGTACGGAATTCTTGCCAAACCGCACGGAAACCGTACGGATTCCGTACGGTTTCCGTACGGTTTTGCACTTTTACCGCGCCATTCTAGTATGGAAAGCCAAGAAGGCCACAATCCGGCCCTAGAATGGCGCGGTAAAAGTGCAAAACCGCACGGAATCCGTACGGTTTGGCAAGAATTCCGTACGGAATCCGTACGCACGGTTTCCGTACGGTTTTGAATGACTAAGCCGCGGCTATTAGTCATTCACTCTGGCTGTGTTGTCCTCACTGCAGTGTAGCAACTGCAGCTATACAACTAGTTAAACTCTTCCTTATAAATAAAGACGTGAGTCGTAGTAAGCTTTAGTTGCTCTTTACTGTGGCTCTTTTTCTCATTGTACAAGGTCAGAGTGAAAACTGTAATAAAACAAATACGAAAATTACCATTTAGCACTGTAACAGGTGCTTTCCACATGTAAATAAATCGTTTTTAGCCACAAACATATCACATGCATTTTTCATGTAAATAGTACTTTCTAACATTAACTTATGAATGTAATAATGAAATTATCAACTTACGACGTTGCCTCTGTGACGTTTACATTGATACAATCATGCGGTTGAACACAGAAATGTAGATATGCAAATTCGGTTAGACTAAAACAAACCTATGACCCGGAAACATTAGGGTGAAAACGGCCCTTCAAAATAAGAGCTTTTTCAAAACAAAGACCATTCAGATTTATGCTTGAAAGGCAACACACTCCCCGTCTGACCTCTATGAGGTCATTAATTCAACCCGATGGACTACATGAGTCTCTGAACATCAGTCTTTAGTAAGAAGTAAGACAACTTCTGAGACTGGTCTGAAGAAAGTTTTTGAATGTCCCTGATTCGTGGTCCTCAATTCCACCTTCCTCACCCTTCCGTCTTCTCCAGGGAAGGCCTTTGTAATGGTAGCCCTGGGCCAGTTGTTGCGGGTAGCTTGACTGTCTTTGAGAAGGACAACGTCTCCTATTTGTAGGTTTTGGTAAGATTTGGTCCATTTCTTGTGACACTGCAAGGTTGGCAAGTACTCTCGACTCCAACGACTCCAGAATCTGTTGGCAAGAGCCTGTACTTGTCTCCACTGTTTGGTGAAGAGATCTTTATCTGTAAAGTCTCCTGGTGGAGGTGGGACTCCAGTTTTTTGAGTTAGGAGCATTGATGGCGACAGAATGAATGGATCGTCAGGATCATTGGAAACTGGGATTAGTGGCCTTGCATTTACAATAGCTGTCACTTCTGCCATTAGTGTACACAAAACCTCATGGGTTAGGCGATTGTGCTGTTCGAGAAGCATTGAGTCCAGGATTCTTCGGGCCACCCCAATCAGACGTTCCCAAGAACCGCCCATGTGTGAGGCGTGTGGGGGGTTGAATTCCCATGAGCACCCTTGTTGGTTTAGGTACCTCTGCACCGTGGCATCTGGTTGGTTTTGGCTCATTCCAAGTTCCTTACATGCTCCTATGAAATTTGTGCCGCAGTCGGATATTAGCTGTTTGGCAGGTCCTCTTATGGCAAAGAAACGCCTCAAAGCGTTAATACAACTTGAAGTGTCCATTGACTCAATGACCTCAATGTGGACGGCTCTGGAGCTCATACAGCAGAACATCATAGCCCACCATTTGCTCTCAGCTTGTCCTCCTCTTGTTCGTCTGGCAGTAATACACCAGGGTCCAAAGACATCCAATCCCACATATGTAAATGGAGGGCAGGTTTGAAGGCGTTCTGGAGGCAAATTTGCCATGCGTTGCTCTTGCATTTTGCCTCTGAGTTTGCGACAAGTTATACATTTGTGTAAGACTGAATTGATGAGCCTCTTCCCCCCCCAAGAGCCATAAACCTGCAGCTCTGACGGCTCCTTCTGTCAGGTGACGGCCTTGGTGTTTGACTTGGGCGTGATGGTGTCTGACAAGCAACAAGGCGATGTGGCTATCCTTTGGGAGGATTATGGGGTTCTTCTCTCCAGCGCCCAGGTTAGCGTTCTTTAGTCGTCCTCCAACACAAATGAGATTGTTCTCCAAGGTTGGACTGAGGCAACGAAGTCTGCTGTTTATCGGGACTGGCTTATTCGTGATCAAAGCCTCAAATTCCTTTGAAAATGCTCTCCTCTGAACAGCTGCAATAATGACTTCCTTTGCTAGGGATAGTTCATCTGGGGTTCGAGACAGATCACACCTGTGCCACCCTTGACACTTGTCCATGTCTTTAGTGAGCTTAAAGGACCTCACAATGTGAATTAAGTGTGCTATAGCTCGGACAAGAGAGTTGAAGCTGGAGAACCTTAGGAAGCGTTCTGTGCTGAGGCTTTGTGGCATAGCTCCTCACTTGGGGACGGATATCCACGTCCAATTCTGGTTTGATCAGGTCGAAGGACTGAACTGGATCTGGTTCGTTGGGAGAGTCGAGCAAGAAGTTAGGGCCTTGTAACCATGCAGTCTGTGCCAAGAGTGAGGCAGGAATAGACCTTGATGCATGGTCTGCAGGATTAACCTCTGTGCGCACATAGTGCCATTGCTCAGGTTTTGTGGTTTGGCGAATGCGCTGAACTCTATTATGGACGTAGACATAGAATCGTCTGGATTCATTACGGATATAACCGAGGACCACTTTGCTGTCAGTATAGAACTTTGTGGAATCCAGCTTCAAATCCAATTCATCATGGATTAAGTCTGCCATTTCCACTGCTAAGACTGCCGCACAGAGTTCGAGCCTTGGAATAGTTGGTTCAGACTGAGGTGCAAGTTTTGATTTGGCCATGACAAACCCAATGTGAGTTTGTCCATCTCCTTGTACGGCCTTCAAATACGCCACAGCACCGATGGCTTTGATAGATGCATCAGAAAACACACAGAGCTCTGTACGCACTGCCGTTTCTAGTGAAGCTGATGTGTATGTCCGTGGTACATGAAGGTGTCTCAGCTCCTGAAGTGATTCTTGCCAAGCTTTCCACTTGCTGAATTTGTCTTCAGGCAGTGGTACATCCCACCCGGACAGCTCAGCGGTGAGTTCCCGAAGGAGGAGCCTTCCTTGGATTGTGACTGGGGCCAGAAAACCCAAGGGGTCAAAAACACTGTTCACCGTGGAGAGGACACCACGGCGAGTGAACGGCTTGATGGTGTTTGCAACAGAGAAAGTGAATGTGTCACTTGCCATCTCCCACAGGAGACCCAGACTGCGTTGAGTGGACGCAGCCTCTCCGCTTAAGTCCACATCCTTCGCAACTGCAGCACAGTCTTCAGATGGAAAGGCTTCCAGGACTGTCTGGCTGTTGGAGGCAAACTTGTGGAGCCTGAGGTTTGACTCGGCTAGTGACATCTGTGTTCTGCTCAACAAGCTGATGGCTTCGGCATCGGTCGACGCAGAACGAAGGCCGTCGTCCACATAGAAGTGGCGTTTCACGAAGTTGACCGTGTCGGACCCATGTTCTCGTGCACCCTCTCTAATTGCTCTCCTGAGTCCGTAGATGGCTACAGCTGGGGACGGACTGTTGCCGAAAACATGAACTTTCATTCTGTAATCTATGATTTCTTTTGTCACATCATTGTCCCGGTACCACAGGAATCTCAGATAATTTCTGTGGTCCTCTCGCACCAAAAAGCAGTGAAACATCTGCTGTATGCCTGCCAAGATGGCAACCTTTTCCTTATGGAACCGCATCAGAACTCCAAGGAGAGAATTGTTGAGGTCGGGGCCTGTAAGCAATACATCATTGAGTGAAACACCTAAGTGTTTGGCACTAGAGTCAAACACCACCCTGATTTGGCCTGGTTTTTGAGGGTGGTACACTCCAAAGGATGGCAGGTACCAGCATTCTTCGTCCTCTTCTAGTACTTGAGCGACCTCTGCATGGTCGTTCGCCAATATTTTCCCCATGAAAGCAACGTATTGCTGTTGCATCTCTGGCTTCTTTTTCAAGCTTTGATGGAGTGATGCAAAGCGTCTGACTGCTTGTTCTCGATTGTTAGACAAGCGTTGTCTGGGATGCTTGAATGGGAGTGGAGCCACCCAGCTGTTTGATTCATTTCTGTAGACCTCTTTGTCCATTAGTTTCAAGAAGATGCTATCTTCAATAGAAGATGCTAGCTTGTTGTCATGTTCGGTGTGATTGAAAACAGTTTGGCCCAATGTTTCTTCCACGGACTTGCTAGTCTCTGAAATCCTGTCTCTCATCTCTTTTCCTTGGTAAACCTTTTCTTTGATGTGCAAGAAGTTTGTACAGGGTTCGAGTAGGGAGGGCCGGCCGTTGTCAAGCACGGTTGTCTTAAAGGTGTTGACTGTTGGTATATGCGCTTTCCCCAAGCAGACTTCTCCAACCAGCACCCATCCTAGGTCCAAGCGTTGGGCAAAGGGGGCATTGTGGGGGCCATTGACAAGTTCCCTAACTTTGTTCGCTCTTATTATGTCTCTACCAAGTAACAGGAGGATCTCAGCAGTTGGGTCGACCTCTGGGATGTGCTC
Organism: Gadus macrocephalus; assembly: GCF_031168955.1. Taxonomy (NCBI): domain Eukaryota; kingdom Metazoa; phylum Chordata; class Actinopteri; order Gadiformes; family Gadidae; genus Gadus; species Gadus macrocephalus. The sequence continues at coordinate 20,406,165 of NC_082396.1, read as the reverse complement.
TGCTACCTTGACAAGATGTGGATGACGACGAGCTGCATTTGGGGTTGGGATTTCAGAGCGGTTGTCAAGTATGTCGTTGCACTCGATGAGTGGTGGGAGAGGGATTGTGACCTTTCCGTCCAGTGACTCGACCACGACGTCTACAGCCCTGCGCCCAGATGTTTCCACTACACCAGAGCATGTCTTCAGATAGTAAGAGTATGGTTTGCACTCAATGTTAAACAGCTCAAAAAGGCTGGACCTTGCTAGCGACCGGTTGCTTTGGTCATCTAGGATGACGTAGGCCTTGATAGCTTTGTCTGGTTGACCTTTGGGATATAGCTTCAAAAGACAAATCTTGGAACATAACCAGCCAACGTTTCCTGTGCCACAGAGCTCTGTGCAGTTTGAGTTAACAACAGCTTTAATGGTGCTGCTCTCTTCCTCCTCCCCGCCGTTGTGTGGTGGAGTTGAAGGGGCCTTGACTTGAGGTGCAGGTCCAGGGTGCATGGCAGAGTCGTGATAGGTGCTATCACACTCCAAACACTTAACTGCATTCGGACAGTCCTTAGCAAGGTGAGTAGTTGAGCCACAGCACTTAAAGCAGATTCCTTTTTCTTTGAGAAAGGCCTTTCTTTCCTCCAGCTTCATGGCTCTGAAGGCTTTGCAGCGTTTGAGAGGATGTGGCTTGCCATGTATTGGACAGCTTTTGTTAAAGTCGCTGGCTCCTTTGTTTATACTTAGGCTTGCTGGGGCGACGTCCGTCTTGTGGACTGAAATTGGGTACTTTGTGCCTTTAAAGAAGGTTCTTTCAGACTTTGCAGGCGAGCCACTGGTGCTTGGGATAGCAAAGCTAGGGTCGTTCCTTTTACGTGCTTCGCTGCACACAAACTTGCTGAAGAACTCAAACGGTGGAAATCTTCCTCTATTTTCTTCCTTGTGTTTTGAACCAACTAAAATCCATTTTTCTTGAAGCCCATAGGGCAGTTTCCCAACTATGGGTTCAATGCCGCGTGCGGTATCCAGGTAGGAGAGAGCTGGGAGGTAGCCATCCTCCTTGGCTCACTGCACTTCCATTAACAAGTCTGCTAGTTCCCGTAGCTTCGTCTGTTCTTTTGCTGAGACTCTTGGGAAATTATCGAGCCGGTCGAAAAGAGCTTTTTCAATTATTTCAGATGCTGCATAACATTCCTGGAGGCGTTCCCAGGCCTTTGTGAGTGCTATGACTGGGTTTGTTATGTACACTGACCGTAGACGTTTGACGTGGTTGCCAGATTCTTTACCAAGCCATTTTGTCATTAAGTCCAATTCCTCAGTAGCTGTGAGGCCTAGCCCTTGAGTGGCGCTGATGTATGACGACTGCCAAGCACGATAATGTTCAGGCTGATCGTCAAACTGATATAAACTTGAACTCACCAGGTCCCGTCGAGCCAAATACTGCGCCAGGTGTTCGACCATGGGTCCAGTGTAGGGAGCTGTCGGTGCTCTCTGGGGATAGAAGGGCTGTGCTGACCTGTTCGAGTCGGTGTGGTTCACCTTTGAGCCTCTCTGTTGGTCAGATTCTCCATGCGGAGCCTGGTTTTCTATCTTAACCCCTGGTGGGACATATAGATCAGGAGGCTGACATGTTGACTGGGTAGCTTTAATGGCAGGCTGAGCTGGGGGGTCGGTAGAAGGATGGCCTTTATATGAGTGCGGGTCGAAGTGAGACGTAATGTATTCTTTTGTCCGTCTCATTTTATCCTCTTCTGATGGGCCTACTTCATCTACCAGCATATAATTTTCCATACCGTCTGCTGCTTCCCACACAGCTGCTTCAGCCTCAGCCATTGCTGCCTCTCTGCGAATGGTGAGCGCTTCTAGCTCGACATCTTTCTTTGCCTTTTCCAGCTGATATGTAGCTTCTCTGTCAGCCTTTTCTTTCTGGTGCTCTGCCTCCTTAGCAGCCCTCTCTATTTTAGCTTTGGCTTCTTGTTCAGCGAATGCAAGATGTGTTCTAGCTGCCTCTGCTTTAGCTCGTGCACGTATTAATGAGCTACTTGATGCCGTAGATGACCTGGAACTTCTTTTGCTGGCCACCGAAATCTTGTCGCTTTGTTGAGCTTCCATCTTACCACGATGTACAACGCCAGCTCTTTAACGTCTTTTCACTGTGTTGTCCTCACTGCAGTGTAGCAACTGCAGCTATACAACTAGTTAAACTCTTCCTTATAAATGAAGACGTGAGTCGTAGTAAGCTTTAGTTGCTCTTTACTGTGGCTCTTTTTCTCATTGTACAAGGTCAGAGTGAAAACTGTAATAAAACAAATACGAAAATTACCATTTAGCACTGTAACAGGTGCTTTCCACATGTAAATAAATCGTTTTTAGCCACAAACTTATCACATGCATTTTTCATGTAAATAGTACTTTCTAACATTAACTTATGAATGTAATAATGAAATTATCAACTTACGACGTTGCCTCTGTGACGTTTACATTGATACAATCATGCGGTTGAACACAGAAATGTAGATATGCAAATTCGGTTAGACTAAAACAAACCTATGACCCGGAAACATTAGGGTGAAAACGGCCCTTCAAAATAAGAGCTTTTTCAAAACAAAGACCATTCAGATTTATGCTTGAAAGGCAACACACCGGCTATTAGTCATTCACTCCGGCTATTAGGTATGCAGAACGAGCCCCTCCCTCTTCTTTGCTTGACCACTAAGTTTGAAGGCTGTCTAACCAATCAGAGCTGCAGTGCCTCCTTGTTTCGCTGTAACATAAAGCTGTGTTGTCTTTACTAGTTTCACTACAATGTAATGACCACCATTAGCTAGTGGAAAATACATTTGTGTCTAGTACAGTGATATATTTGTATATGTTAGGCTATATATTGAGATGGCAGTGTGCGAAATACCCGACAATATTCGGGTATGTCCTCATCCCCAGATTGTTCTCGATATGCAGTAGCCAGCTAGGCCATAACATTACATAACATGAACATGAACTGAATAAATGGTATATCGGAGACGGGCACACAATCAGTGCATTTGCAAATGAGAGCATGCAGTATGACCGATCTTGTGACATGTGGTCGGAGAGAGTCGTGTGTGTGTGTGTGTGTGTGTGTGTGTGTGTGTGTGTGTGTGTGTGTGTGTGTGTGTGTGTGTGTGTGTGTGTGTGTGTGTGTGTGTGTGTGTGTGTGTGTGTGTGTGTGTGTGTGTGTGTGTGTGTGTGTGTGTGTGTGTGTGTGTGTGTGGAGCAAGTTGTTGAAGGAAGTGTTTCTACTTGACGTTACAATATTTCATGGATGCAAGCAAGCCAAGACAATCAATCTATATCTATAGCCTACATGACAACACACACACACACACACACACACACACACACACACACACACACACACACACACACACACACACACACACACACACACACACACACACACACACACACACTTTAAACACACTGGTAAAGCAATAGGAGCCTGCATTGGCTAAAGTTGTTGCGATGCACGTTATTTTATAACAGGGAGGGGCAAAGTTGTGCATTACAATGCAAACACGACAATAATTGGCACCGTTCTTGCACTCGGAAGAACATGAACTGAATAAATGCCAAGTATATAGCATATCGGAGACGGGCACACAATCAGTGCATTTGCAAATGAGAGCCTGCAGTATGACCGATCTTGTGACATTATTTAACCATCCATCTACAGCTAATACGATCAGACAGATACATCATTGATCACATATAAGCCCATTACAAGCCCAACATCACCACGGCAGGGGCGCTCTCTCTCGCACATTCACACAATCACTCCAACTTCTCCAACTCCAAGGCAAGACTGTTTCACTAAGACCACAAACAACCACAACTAAACAGCCTACATATCCACAACAATGCACAACAATCAGTTCATTGCGTCTATCTTCTGTTTTGCGCACATGGCTAATTTGCATACTGGCACATGACTGTCGGCTCCGCTTGTCAAAAAAATATAACGTATTTGTGAATAAATGCTTTGAATTCTGAATACTGGACTTGGTATGCTACATTTAAGTGACCTTTAGTGAGATGGCCTAAAACGGAATACAAATGAATTATTCTAGGACAATGGTTCTCAATCTGTGGTACGTGTACCACTGGTGGTACGCGAGCGCCATCTAGTGGTACGTGGAGTATGCGCGAAAAAATTGAAGCAATCGGTAATCGTTACATAAACGTGAATGTCCAGCCACACAAACACTAAACACATAAGTCACACGGTTTCTAAATGGAATTAAAATTAAACTAGGCTTTATTTCTCCTTATTTCTTTCTGTGTGTATGTTGCCGTTGTTTTTCGTGTGCGTGCACACCCAAAAGAGACGTTACTACGAGCCTCTTCTTTGGAGCATTAGCTATTGATGTTAAACCGGCATAGTTATAACTGCTTTGATGATGAGTGGGGGAAGCAAAAATACTGCAAACTCGTTGCAATCTTGGCTCCAAGGAAATATAAGGAGTAGAAGTGTGTTACAAAATGAAGTTGGCAACAGTCAAGGTGATCCTAGCGCTAGTGCTAATAGTGTTTGCAGTGATTTGCGCAGTGAGGTTTCAGCACCGGATAGCAAACGACGCAAAACTGTAAGGAAATACCACTCGAATTACATTAATCTTGGATTTACTTGGACTGGGTCTGAGGATGAACCAAGACCACAGTGCGTTGTGTGCGGAGATGTTCTCAGCAATGAATGCATGAAGCCATCACATCTCACTCGGCATCTTTCCACCAAGCATCCATCACTGAAAGAAAAGCCAGTTGACTTTTTCATCAGAAAACGCGATGAGCTAAAGCAGTCAAAATCAACAATTAGGCACAGCATTACACCCGTTGCCAAAGCTCAGGAAGCTTCCTATCGTGGCAGCCTTCGTATAGCAAAAGCTGGTAAGCCGCACACGATTGCTGAAGAGCTATGTTTACCATTCGCAAAAGAGATGACGAGCATTATGTGTGGGGAGAACGTTGCGAAACAGTTAAGCTTGGTGCCGCTCTCTAATCACTGCAAAAATTAACAATCTAACCAAGTCTTCCAATCTTGTATCTAGCCAAAAAGTCTTTTTGATCTTGTTTTGAGAGCAATATACTATGCAAGCACAGTTTTGAGAATATGTGTCTTTTTATTTCTTAGTTAGTAAGTAGATCCTAAAACTATATTTTCCACAGAAAGTAAGCTGAATTATGTCAGATACTCTTTCATGACCACTTCTTAGCTTAGAAAACTTGTTTCAAGACCTCCCAGTAAGCATTCACACACACTCTGGTCACAGTTGTAACATGTTTATTCACATTCATTTCACTGTTTAAGTAGAGCAACATCACCAAGATAATATTTTGTCAGAACATACGTGGTGTTTTTGAAACTGACAGGGTAATATGATGTATGATCCACTAGTTTTTCAGCATCGATGAACTCTGTTGCTTGAGCAAGATTAGGCACTGCAACTTCATAGGCTAAAAGATCTCTATTCCAACCCACTGTCTCATAAAGCTGGTACTCAAAACAATACAATGAGCTGTTTACCACATAAATGTTTTTTATAAATCCGAAGACAGGCACTGTCTCATTTGTAGTGGTGATTATTAGAGACCTGTCACTTATGTACTTGTTCCCATTGAGAATAAGCCACTTTACTTTGACTGTGTGTTGTATGCCATAAATCCCCAAAAAATCTCTCATCTTTGCATTAACATACTCCATATTTGCTACTTCTGAGACAGGACCCAATTCTTTGTCATGTAAAAAAATCGGATGCTCCATACCCATTTCATTTTGACAGCATTCAAAAAGCTGATTATGTTTCACAAGTGACTTACAGACATTTTTTAAGTTCAATTTAGATGACCACTGTTTGAAAAAACAGTGCTTTGACTCAAATCTCATGCACATGTGTCTTATCATAGGGCCCAGGGAAAGAATTTGGGAAGGGAGATGCAGCAGGTAATGTTGCTTATAATCATGTAATGTTAATTGTAATCATTTGATGCCAAGGTACTGACACTTATAGGGCAGGGTTTGTCACGTACATCTACTGGTGACAAAGGAAAACTTTGCATGGCTGAATTGAACACATCCAACTCCATCTGTCCAGACAGAACAAGGTATTTTAACACACACTTAACTTCCATTGGTGCAACACCCTCAAGAATGATGTGCATTATGTCCTGTGGAGTTTGCCGAATGAGGTCAAAGGCTGGAAAATCAACCAGCTTGCTCCTTCTGTTTATACCATAGGTGGTTTTGAGGGCCGATTTCAAGAAGTCTGTGCTGGTCTTTTCTATTTCATGGCACTGTTGAATATGTTTTTCCATTGTCCTTTTTGTAAAGCGCTCTTCATTAAAATTAATTTGCATTTCCTCAAAGGTACATTCACAATGCCTACACTTACTGTATGCAAAACCAACTCCTTCCTTGAAACCAGCAAGCTCATGCTGCGCAAGTGTGTCACCACACACTGAAATTACAGCACCAAATAACTCGAATCCACCACTCTGTGTTTGGATTGTGACACCATTATACAGCAACTTTAAGATTCATCAATTCTTTGTAATACAAAATCAACACCACATTTGTCAATATCATCAGCTTTTGCTATAGCAAGGAGTCTGATTGCAGCCAGCTTTGACCTAAACTTGGGGTTTATGTTTCCTAAAGTATAATAAACCATCAGTAATTTATTTACTGAAGCATGTGACCCGAGAGGATTGCAGATCTCTATTTCATCAGTGTATAAAATGATCTGTAAAGCAGAAGGTTTCACTGAAAACAGTGGGTGGGATTTGAAAAGGCTCCCATCAACAATATCATACAAAAATCCATCTTTGTGACAACTCTGTGGCGTGGTGCGGATCATATCAAAAATCCTAGAATTGGACAACAGCTGTTCAAGACTCTTAACCAGGGATATATAGTAAAAGCTTCTGTTTTTAATTCCAAGAACTCTTGATTGTCCTTTTTTAACTCGACAAACCCTCTGAGACATAACTACCTCCTCTGGTTTAACTGGGTTAAAAAGCCTCTGGATGGTGCTGTCTTGCATGTATGTGGTGGCCATGAAGGAGAAAGGATCTTGAAAATTGTCTAATGTTGCCAGTACTTCCTCTTGTAGCTGCTCCACACTGCCTGAATGTCTTTCAAAGATCCTCTTCATTGTGTCCCTCAAGGTGCTCAGAAGAGTAGTTTGATACTGCTGGACTTCAGAAACAATGTTGTTGACGCTCCTCTGAAACACAGTCAAGAATGAAGTGTAAGATACATGATGTTTGTCCAATACAACTAGCATAACCATTCTTAAGACTCATTTGAAGATTGATCATACCAAAATGGTCACTGTCCTTGAACAATGTGGAGCATTTGCATATTCAAAATTACATCAAAATATGTCCCCCCTGTTGCACCAGCATTACAACAATTAAAGCTAACATTAAGTTTTGAAAAATATTGAAATTGAGGATAAATATGGGGCTGTTGTTACTGACAGTGGGAATATGAAATTACACTTTTTCCAGAGTCACCAAACACTCTATAGTGTATAATCTAAGAATATAGAGCATTTTAATACTTGCTTTATAAAATCTATTTTCCTACAGCACTTTTAATATTATTAAAGGATAAACATGTAACCATGATGTTAACATTATAATAATATTAACACCGGGTTATGTGCAATACCTGAGACAGGTGACATCTCTCCCTCACATTGCTGGCAAATGCAGCTGCACGTCTGATATTTGCACTTGATGCACCAGCTCCTTCCTGTAAATATGTTGTGTTAATAATATACTATGTACATATAAGACTGGTTCACATCAAATGTTGAATAACATTGTCATACAAAATTGACAATATTAGACCTCACCTGATAATCAGGGTGTGGAATCTGATGACATGTAGGCTCTGGGTTCAACATGTCATTTGCGATGACAGGTGTGTTGCCTTCACTGTTGGTCCTTTGCATTCCCCGTGTTTCAGTGGCACAGTCAGAAAAAACTGGGATGTCAAAATGTTCACTTCCAACCCGAGATAGGTCAGGTGTAGCTGATGTCATCCATCCAGTAGGTGGGTGTCCGGTGGCAAAATATAGAGTATGTGTGCGTCTAATATGGTAGTAAAAGGAGTTGAAGACTCTGTATTCAGCAGTACAGCCATCAATCCCGCATATAACACGGAAATCGGGACTGCGACTATGTGCTGTGTTAATATGGCTCAAGAGGGACTTCAATGTTAAGGCAACGAAAACAAAGCAAATCACACACCTCCAACAGGCCATGTTTCGTTGAAAAAGAAATCCGCTGGACAGATGAATGCTGACAGAAGATGTTTAAGCCATCGAAAAATCTCCACTAATCTGAAAAATTAGTATACACTAGAAAAACCCAAATAGCAAAAGGGAGTAGTCCAGGGGCCGTATTCACAAAGCATTTTATCTTACCGCTAGGAGTGCTCCTAACTCGCGCTGAAACATTTTATGTAGGAGTTTTTTCTTAAAAGTTATTCACAAAGCCGCTGAGACCTACTCTTACTAAGGATAAATCACAAAGAGTGAACTAAGAGTGACGCGCCGTTGCTATGGATTACGTCAATTCTCGTGCACGAGTTTAGAAGCGGTCAGTTCGGTGATTGGTTGTTCAGACGAGACCGAAAAACAAGGAAATAGCCTCGGCTAGAAATTAATTCCTATTAAGTAGTTATAGTGCAGTTAGCAGAATACACGCATGATGACCATTTTGTGCAGACCACGATAATGACGTTGTAGCCTGCACGTTCAAGAGAGAGAGAAAGCAAACAATAAAAATACGTAAAGTGTTGACTGATTTGTGCCAAGGTGTTTACCTAAAATATGTTTTCAAAGTGATCCCTAAATTTCACTCGGCCAGTCCACTCGGTTCCACACGGCCAAATTCATTGTCATGTTGATCGCCATCATCATCATCATCATCATCGTCTGGCTGTGGAATGTTCCTCCGCTTGCAGAGGTTGTGTGGAATGGCACATACAGTGATGACTGTGCTTGCCCTCTCTGGTGTGAGGCGTATTTTGCCGTGGAGGACATGAAACCGACGTTTCATCTGCCTGTTGGGAAAAATAACCTGATGAGCACATCACATGGCAGGCACATTAATATATAGTCGACTCTTGCTCTAAACCCAATGAACACATAACACAAACATGATAATATAGTCAGGTCAAGGCCAGAGCCGAAGGCCCCATTTCCCAGGCAAATGGTAGACACTCAGACAATGCACCAGTCATCCTCAAGAACGGGAGAGCCACATTAATTTATCACACAGGAGACATTTTGAGAGCTCTCCCCCGTTAGGAGGAACCAAGAGATACACCTGCCCATACATGGCCTGAGAGCCACATTAAATTATCACACAGGAGACACTTCGGGGGGGGGGGCACTCCCCCGTTTTAATTTATCACACCGGAGACACGTGGAGCTCTCCCCCGTTAGGAGGCATAGACCAGGGCCTGGGAGCCAAGGTCCAGCAAAAACACACAGAACCACACACGCCTCAAACGCACACACCTCATCGAGAGGAGGATACAGCATAAGACTGTATCACACAGGAACTCTTGATCTTCTTCTGAAGCAGACCTTCCACGGAGGCGAAGCTCTGGACGAACCATCAGCGCTGATTAGGGACTTAGACATATTCGATCTCTCACGCTTTATGACTCTGTATAACCGTTGCCACTTTACTTAATAAATCCAAGGTCCTCGTGCCGACAGACTTTATTACCTCTCCGTCTCATTTCATCTGGTCCAGTAACTAGACAGACCGTTTTTCCCCTCAATTTCGTGACCCCGACGTGATTTTTTCTGAATTGAACCGCAACTGGGAAACGAGAGACGGAGAGCGGCACGACCTCGGGACCCCGGAGCACCGGACCGATTCCTGCAGTCTCACCTCGCGGCCGCCCAACAAAAGGTAGGCAGAACCTGTTGATAAAATCCAAACTCTGCATAGTTATATAGGAACCACATTAGGAGGTGAGACTGTGAGAACGGTTCGCTACGGGATATCTCGTGGGGAGGAATAGGACTACATCCCAGCATTTCCCCATAAACCCGATTGACCCTGAACGCGTGACACATCGAATATCGGCTCGTTGCATGGTGAAGGAATACCCACGAGACCATAGGGCCTATAAGAATCGGGCATAGTGATACAAGACTACCGATGGCCAAGTAATGGATGTGTAATAAATGCACCTGTGTCTTAAGAGGGTTAGAGTCCCCACCTGTGTATCAAGAGGGTTAGAGTCCCCACCTGTGTATTAAGAGGGTTAGAGTCCCCACCTGTGTATCAAGAGGGTTAGAGTCCCCACCAGTGTATCAAGAGGGTTAGAGTCCCCACCTGTGTATCAAGAGGGTTAGAGTCCCCACCAGTGTATCAAGAGGGTTAGAGTCCCCACCAGTGTATTAAGAGGGTTAGAGTCCCCACCAGTGTATTAAGAGGGTTAGAGTCCCCACCTGTGTATCAAGAGGGTTAGAGTCCCCACCTGTGTATCAAGAGGGTTAGAGTCCCCACCTGTGTATCAAGAGGGTTAGAGTCCCCACCAGTGTATCAAGAGGGTTAGAGTCCCCACCAGTGTATCAAGAGGGTTAGAGTCCCCACCTGTGTATCAAGAGGGTTAGAGTCCCCACCTGTGTATTAAGAGGGTTAGAGTCCCCACCTGTGTATCAAGAGGGTTAGAGTCCCCACCTGTGTATCAAGAGGGTTAGAGTCCCCACCAGTGTATCAAGAGGGTTAGAGTCCCTCGGGGGGGGGGTTAGAGTCCCCTTCTTTGTTTGTGTATTAAATAATTCTATGTGGTAAGAAGGTTAGAGTCCCTTTGCAGAGGAAACGGTATGCCTGGGGCATGAGTGACACACAGAGAGAATAAGATAAACTAGGCTCGTTGCGTGGTGAAAGAACACCCTCGAGGCCTAAGGCTCGCCGCCCTTGATAAGTGAATCTGAGGTGCCCGAAGAAGCACAACGATTTCTTGGCCATATATTCATTGCATATGCGGGGACTGACGGACAGACACCTGAACTGACGCAGACTAGGGATAGCAGAGACCTTTCACCCCCACCTTCACGACCAGAGAGACAGTGTGTGTGTGCGGGTGAAAGAGAGAAACAGAGACAGTGTGGGTATGCGCGTGAGAGAGAGAGAAAGGCTGTGAGCGACTCTGTGTGTGCGCGGGTACGCAAGAGGCGATGTTTTTGTGTGTGCGTTTAGAGGAGACAGAGTGAGAAAGGCTGTGTGCGTCTCTGTGCGCGTGTACGCAAGAGGTGATGTTTCTGTGTGTGCGTTTGGAGGAGACAGAATGAGAAAGGTCTGTTTAGGTGTGTGTGTGTGTGTGTGTGTGTGTGTGTGTGTGTGTGTGTGTGTGTGTGTGTGTGTGTGAGAGGGAGCGAGAGAGATAGCAAGGAGAGCTAAAGTCGGAGGACGATCGAGAGGGACCATTTTCCCTCTAGACAGTTGGAGGTAGCGATAGAGTGCGTGTTTTTCTAACAATGAACGGTTGTTTCAGGACCACGAGAAGGGACTCTGTTGAGTTTTCAGGCCCAGAGTGTAATCCCCTTTCCCATATGTGTAGTCCTCCCATTTGAGGTCCCCGTCCACCATATTTGAAGTCCTCTACTCCACCTCATGTTGTAGTTCCCCTCCCTAGAATTGTATGGAAGTTAGAACCTGTGAGGGTGTTTTGGTTCGGCCTGACGAGGCCTGTACCAATTTCGGTGGTCAGCTTCTAGTTTTGTGTATATAGAAATTTGGAAAGGGGGAGCAGTATTAAGTTATATATAATAAAGTGAAAAGTTATTTGTGAATGAAGGGACAGAAGGATCTTTTTGTGTGTGAGAGATAGTTATTAGGTCTTGTTCCATGATGGGGAGTTGAGGATGTTGCATTCCAGGCTTATCTGTTAACGGTCCTAGCTGCTGCTTGACCCCAAGGGGAGTGAGGAAGGGTGAGAGAGAGAGAACACATTTCCCCCCCATTTGTCGACCTACACCATTCAGGCAGTACAGAGAGACACACTAACACTTACAGAGAAAGGAAATAGAGAGTGTGTTCAACTGAAAGCGTGTGGTGGCCATACGCCATAAAATACCACATATCCAAGGAATGCAGGTAGAGCTCTGTTGAGTTTTCAGGCTTTGATAAATTTGTAGTTCCCTGTCTGCCATGTTTGAAGTTCTTTGTAGTCTCTGTCCATAGGTTTCACCTGAACAACCCCTCTGCTGGCCGAGAAAAGGAACTACCCATGGTTTCCCTCACACCCAGCCCCCAGAGCACGATCGCTTTCAAGGCGTTATGGCCGCACCCAACGTGGGAGGGAGACACCCTTATCTGTTGTCTTGCACCAAACAGCACCCCGTACTGAGGAGGGAGAGAGAGCGTGTTCTCCTGAAGGAGGGAGAGAGTCACAGGGAGACGCACAGTGGATATTCACATTATGGCAAATTTGTTTTAGTTTTAGTTTTGTTTTTTGTCTTCCTAGGACAAGTTATCATTCATGATGATGAACATCGAAGTTCATGAGGAGGTTATAAGGACAATAACGTTGATACTTTAATAGGACAACAGTGATGCTAATCTAATGCAATTGGACTAAAGAAGGTGTTGCTATTAACTAAGTGATTAATATTATTTTCACACAGGAAAGAATAATTGAATAAATATGGATATGATTAAAGAAGGAGAATAATAATAAAATAAAGTAATCTTGATAAACTGTACAAGTAGGACTACACCTATTAAAATATGGGGTGTATCTCTTTTGTCAAGGATGACAGGTGGATTGACGCCACATCTGCTGGGAAGGGGTCCTACATGCTATGTTGTCAATTTGGATTCGGAAGTAGTGGGTTTACCTTTCAAATGCCACTACTGCTGCTGCAACACTTTAATAATTTTAACTCTGATAAATTACCTTTTGTTTTATAGTTTCCCTGATGTGTATCCAATACGCACACACTTGGCTGCATAGAACAGATGGGGCTGAAGACTCTGTCTCCATCCCTCCACTTTGCGATCTATACCACCATATAGGTGGGGATTGATTGTATCCCAGGTATGGCATCCTGCAGCGAGCCAGTATGGAAGGCTGGTTAGCCAACGACGGGTAAGATCCCACCTTGACACCCGGGACGACCTAAGGCAGGCACAGTCACGATTACTTGGCAGAGTCGCTGTGGGCACTGGCTCACTTGATCATGAAGTGACGAGCTGCAACAATCATAGGAAGTGCCGGGTGGGGTGTAGGGTGGAGGAGGAACAGGAGTCAGATATGTCAGCTCTGGCAGCAGAGGTGGTCTTGGAACGGGGCATGTCGCGTTTTATTTTATTTTATTTTACCTTTGTGGTATAGAAGGCCACTAACGCATGTACGTTTTTTCGGTTTAGTGCATGACTTTGGAACAGCGTGGTTTCAGGCGGCTGATGGTAAACTCACCCATATTGGGCTTTGGTTTTGGACATACTGGTTTCGATTTCCCTTCCCAAAAGATTGGTTTCAGTTTGCTGATGCTTAAGGTTAGACGTTTCGACGTTGGTTGCACCAACGGCGTTCTTAGATTTGCTTATCATTTAATGCGCATGGTTTTGACCATTGCCCAAGAGGGGAGGTATTGAGGAGAATTAAAAAAAAAAATATATATATATATATATATATATTGTGGCATCCCGCCTCGTAAGCCTCGGCCCGGACCAGCCCGAGGGTTGGTCTTGGACGGCGTGTACCGCCGTCGCCCACCAGACGGCGACCGAGAGCAGCCCTTTCGCCTCCCCAATCAGGGTGATTGGTGGACACCTGGCCGGTGGCAGAGGAGATATAAAAGGGCTGACACTTGGACAGCACGGGACAGCACGGGAGGAAGAAGGAAGCGCTCGGGTCCACGTGCAGCTAGAGGCCCACGGAGGCCCTAGAGACCGCGAGTGCCTTGGTTGACTAAAGTTGACTGTTAATAAATGCCCGCAATGGCTTTAACCTTCACCAAACGCGTCGTTTGTACCGGTAACCCGGCTCATTTAAGGAGCGGGTTGCCACAATATATACTGTATATTAAGAAAACAAATTATTTTTATTTATTTTTTTATTTTATTTTTTCACCATACTTGCAAACAATGATTGACATCCAGCTGAATGAGTGTGAAATATAAAACAAAACAAAACAGTGTTCAACAGATGGGCAGAAGCAGTCCCATCAAAAGACCAAAGTGCGGCCACAGTGATCAAGTTTCCGACTAGAGAAGTCATGACAAGGTTTGGAATTCCGTCAGAAATAAGACAAAGACAAAACGTTTATTCAGAGAACACTCAAACAAGTGATTCAACATTTGCATGTCAAATAAAGACTAGATTACGCCCCAATCCTCAACCACAAGGTATGGTGGAAAGAGTGAATGGGACGCTCAAGACAAAAGAATTAACAACATTTGTGCAAGCACTAAATTGAATTGATGCACTACCACTGACACTAATGAGTTATCGCATGACAACTAACAGAACGACGCATCTAACCCCGCATGAAATGCTTAAGGGTCGACCCATGCCTTCACTTAACATTCGAGGGTCCCAAAAGGGACTTCCATTAGAGTAATTAGGAATAGAATTAAGGAAAATATGTTTGAACATCTAACTGTTGTACATAAGTTTGTAATTCCAGCAAGAAAAACACAAAGTTCCAGGGCCGGAGGAGGAGCCAGATGCAGACACGCCCGGAGCCGACGAACTACCCAAGAATGATGCAATCAAATTTCGGCAGGGTTTGAATCAGTCCTGTTTTGGTGGTCCACTATTAACAAAAATGTTGATTGGATAAATAATATATACTATAATCAGCAACGGTTTGTAAATTTTTCCACGGATAAGGTCAAGGGACTATATAGATACTTTGAGTACGAGCTCCCCTACACACTCCCAACCCCCGCCATCGACTGCGTCCCCGCCGAGCCGGACATCTACCCGTGAGTGCTAGTGGCCTCTCCAGGTGCACGGCCCCGGCGTCCTGTTCCCACCACCGTATGCTGAAACCCCACCACCACACCCCCCTTCCCCCCCCCGCCTGTGACGTGCTAGTAACCTCTCCAGGTGGGCTGCCCCATTCCCGTCCCCGCCAACGGCACCACCCCCCTCCCACCTGATGCACCCACGTCGCCCGGACCAGGGATCTGCGTTCCGGTACCAGGGGCTGCGGCCCGTTCCGTTAAGGCTTGAGGGCGCCCCTGGCTGTATTCGCTTCTGTACGCTTCACTGTTTTTAGCCGCTCCCATATCTATGCCCGCGTCTACGCAACCGACGCCGGGAACGTAAATGTTGTTGTTTATATCGCTGTCCCACTAGATGGAGCTCGGGGATACACACGGGCGAGATTCCAGGGGCCTTGATTGCCCGTTTATCAGATGAGGTCCTGGGCGCAGTTGAATAAAAGGGTCTAATGCTCAGGTGGCGCCTTGCGTCCACCTGCCCGTGATGACGCTCAGGACTATTCCGTGGTTTCTTAGTTGTTCCCGTGCCCCGGGCCTACCCTGAATACCCCATGCGTGTGATTGCTTATTGTTACACGACCAGTTAACTCCTCCTCACATCCTTAGTGTGTGGTCATCTAGGGATGGGTTGAGGGGGATTGCCATTCGTTGTGTACCTCATATCTTTCTGATATTATTATTATTATTTAGGGACACGTTTCATGGTTGCATTTCTTTCCTGTGATTGTTATTGTGTAGTGTTTGTGTGATTGTTGCATTTTTGTTTATATCGTTATTGTTTACTGTTAGTTTTGTTGTTGCATTTTGTTGTTGTTGTTATGGTTTGGTGTTGGTTTTGTTGTGTATCATCTGCTGCCAGTATTGTTGGTATTGTCTGCTTGCCACCCCCTAGGTGGGGTGTGTATGGCATACCCATGTCTGAAGCAGGGGTAGCGTTTCTCCCACGTGGTTCCCCATACACCCGGTCCAGCGAGTTGTTTTAGTCCCATGCTCATGGTTGTTTGTTTTTATGATAATTTTGCCTTCCTTCTGTTATTTATAATGGTAGTCCCATGCTGGAGTCCTATCCCTCGTACCCCTAATGAGTAAAAGTCGTCTTGCGACGACTTGAGGGGGATATGTTGGGAAAAATAACCTGATGAGCACATCACATGGCAGGCACATTAATATATAGTCGACTCTTGCTCTAAACCCAACGAACACATAACACAAACATGATAATATAGTCAGGTCAAGGCCAGAGCCGAAGGCCCCATTTCCCAGGCAAATGGTAGACACTCAGACAATGCACCAGTCATCCTCAAGAACGGGAGAGCCACATTAATTTATCACACAGGAGACATTTTGAGAGCTCTCCCCCGTTAGGAGGAACCAAGAGATACACCTGGCCATACATGGCCTGAGAGCCACATTAAATTATCACACAGGAGACACTTCGGGGGGGGGCACTCCCCCGTTTTAATTTATCACACCGGAGACACGAGGAGCTCTCCCCCGTTAGGAGGCATAGACCAGGGCCTGGGAGCCAAGGTCCAGCAAAAACACACAGAACCACACACACCTCAAACGCACACACCTCATCGAGAGGAGGATACAGCATAAGACTGTATCACACAGGAACTCTTGATCTTCTTCTGAAGCAGACCTTCCACGGAGGCGAAGCTCTGGACGAACCATCAGCGCTGATTAGGGACTTAGACATATTCGATCTCTCACGCTTTATGACTCTGTATAACCGTTGCCACTTTACTTAATAAATCCAAGGTCCTCGTGCCGACAGACTTTATTACCTCTCCGTCTCATTTCATCTGGTCCAGTAACTAGACAGACCGTTTTTCCCCTCATGCCCAATTCCTCTCTCCACACCATTTCGTGTATGTTTGTGTGCGCTAGCATATATGGAAGAAATAATCAGTAAACAATAATAAATATGGATTCAACAAATAAAAGGCGTCAAAGGGCCAATACGATGTGTTTTACGCATAGGACTAAGCGTAATCTGCGTAATCACTTACATGTTATACTTTAACTGTGCTCCCGGTTGTGGATTGAGGTAGGGTGTCTAAAGCCACGTCTTGCATGGATAGTCACTGTCACCCAGCAAGTGACACCCAACTGGTACATCTCAAAAAGCTGCCTCAGACCGCTCACCATTAAAATGCGCGAATCATGGGTAGCTGAAGATCCAGGCCACTTTGCAACAACATCCAGTAGGCTATGTTAAAATTTGCATAAAAAAAAACCTGCGTGTTGATGGAATGCACTTTCTTCCTATTGACGAACACGTCCTCGTCTTTTGATGGCGCAATTATTTTTATGTGCGTCCCGTCAATAGCACCGACCACACCGGGCATACCTGCAATTGCCATGAAGTTGGCTTTGATCCTGTGTAATTGTTGAATGTCCAAAGGAAAGTTTATGGCACGGCTGACTGATGGTTGCGATATTTTTAAATCGTCGGCATTGCAAAGTTGCATTTCCCCTGTTGCTAAAAAACGTAGTGTGGCCAAACATTTTATTTCAGGACTAATCAGATTATTCCTGTTAGTCGGGGATATTATTGCATCGCGCATTAACTCCACAACAAGTTTAATACCCTAACATTTCGTCTCGCAGGCATTTTACGATCCTTTGTGAATAGGTCTTACTGAGTTAGGAGTCCTCTTGAGGACTTTTAGGCTCTCCTAGACTTAGGTGCTACTTTTAGGCCTAAAATACTTTGTGAATTGCTCTTAGTGAAAAAAGTTAGGAGTCCTAAATTTAAGAGTGACACGCCCATTATTTTTAGGAGTTACTCCTAAATTCGCCAGTTAGGACCTACTTTTAGCCCTAAGATCCTTTGTGAATACGGCCCCAGAAGTGCTTCTAGTATTAGGAAATTGTACATTTTCAAATCAATTGGTCTAGACGAAAAAATATATGTTTAGCTTTTTAAGCCCAAATGCCATCATTATGTGCCATACAACTAAATGCACAGACTGAAAACAGCCAAGTAAGAGCTTGTGCCTTTTGGAATTCTAACAGTGCTCATTTGCATTCAACTTGTAACAAAATTAAACTGACATAAACAAAATGAAGCATTGATTAGACAGAGATTTATTAGATGGGCCTACCTAATAAACCGTTGGAACACACAAGGCAAGGCAAGGCACAATTTTTTTTGTAGCACATTTTCGTACCAGGGTAATTCAAAGTGCTTCACATGCAAAAATGAAAAATGAATAAAATAGGAAAGCGCATTTATACTCTAAAAGTGTACGTTAAAAAAATAAATAAAAAAAAATAGTACAAAGTTAGAGTTTTAGATGTATATTTCAATAAAAGCCCATAAAAACCATGAAAACATAAAATCCCTAAAAGCAGAAAAAGTGTTTGCATAGATGAGTGAGGGGAGAGCTCTAAAGGAATGTTGGGATGGAAAGACCTAGGCATAGGCGAGGGAGAAGAGGTGTGTCTTTAGCCTGCTTTTAAAACAGCTTGTTGTTGGAGCAGTTTTTGTGTACTCAGGTAAGCAGTTCCAAACATTAACAGCATATGAGCTAAAAGCAGCTTCTCCCTGTTTTGTTCTGGTAATGGGTGGGATCAGGAGGACCCTTTCTTGGGATCTGAGAGACCTGGTAGGGGTGTAGTGCTGCAATAGGTCTTTCAGGTAGACAGGGCCAGTTCCATTTAGAGACTTAAAAACCAATAATAAAATCTTAAAATCAATTCTGAACTGAACTGGTAGCCAGTGGAGGTGTTTAAGCAGTGGTGTAATGTGGTCTGTCCTTTTAGCCCTCATCAGGATTCTGGCTGCCGCGTTTTGGATCAGCTGGAGCTGTCTGATAGTTTTCTTGGGCAGGCCTGTAAGGAGACCATTACAATAGTCCAACCTACTGGAAACAAAGGCATGGATAAGTTTTTCGAGGTCATCTTGCGACATGAAATTCTTATATTTCGAGATGTGTTTTAGATGGTAGTAGGAGGATTTTGTGATGGCTTTGATGTGGGAGTTAAAAGAGAGTTCACTGTCCAACTGCACACCCAGGTTTTTTACTGTTGTTTTGACTAGGTAGCCACTGCAGGTCAGTTTGGATGAGATGCGGTCTCTGAGATCCTTTTTTCCAAAAACTATTATTTCCGTTTTCTCGTTGTTCAGCTGCAGAAAGTTAGTGCTCATCCAGTTTTTAACATCTTCCACACAGCAGATCAGTGTGTCCAGTGGGTTGAGGTCGTTGGGGGAGAGGGAAAAATAAAGCTGTGTATCGTCAGCGTAGCTGTGGTAGGAGATCCGACGCTGACGGATGACCAGTCCCAGTGGGAGCATGTACAGATTGAATAATAGAGGGCCTAAAATAGATCCTTGTGGGACACCACAGTGGAGGGGGGTGGGAGGTGATGACCAGTTGCCTATGGAGACATAGAATTGTCCTCCTTCTAGATATGACTTTAGCCAGCCAAGGACTGTACCGGAAAGACCAACCCAGTGCTCAAGTCTGTGGAGTAAGATGGAATGGTCTACCGTGTCAAATGCTGCACTAAGGTCCAATAGAACCAACACAGTTGCCTTGCCTGTATCCAAGTTAAGACGTATGTCGTTCAAAACCTTGATCAGTGCTGTCTCAGTGCTGTGATGTGTCCGAAAGCCTGATTGGAAGGCGTCAAAGCAGTGATGGGAGGTTAAAAAATCAGTCAGTTGAGTAAAAACAATTTTCTCAAGTACTTTGCCTATAAAAGGTAGGTTTGATATAGGCCTGTAGTTATTAAGAAGAGTGGGATCCAGACTTCTTTTCTTGAGGATTGGTCTGACAAGTGCCGTTTTTAGAGAGCTAGGGACTACTCCCGATTGCAGAGACAAGTTTGTAATGGCCCGCAGCTCTGAGGAGATGAAAGGGAAAACCGACTTCAGGAAGTTAGTCGGAAGGGTGTCAAGGCTGCAGGTGGTGGAGTTTAGCCTGCTTACTGTCTCTGATAAAGCTTCCAGGGTCACTTGGGAGAATTCAGAGAAAATGGTAGTGTTACCACCAGATGGCGGCAGTAGGTCAAAGCGGGAGGTTGTGGGTGGGGGAATACTAGCTCTAATGTCCTAAATTTTTTTCTTGAAAAAGGAGGCAAATTTATTACAGGCGTTAGTAGAGAGAAAGTGTGATGGAAGTTGGGTGGGGGAAATGGTTAATTTCTCCATTGTAGAAAAAAGCACCCGAGTGTTATTGATGAGGTTTGAGAAGTAGGACTGTCTGGAATTGCGGATCTCATTGTTGTAAGCACAGAGCTTTTCCTTATAGGTAGTGTAGTCAGAGGGTCGTCTGTGCTTACGCCATTTCCTCTCACTCTTTCTACAGTCTTGTTTGAGTATTTTGACAGAGGGGACGGAGAGCCAGGGAGAACTATTTTTCTTAGTGACTTTTTTTGTCTTCAACGGGGCGATGCTATCCATGATATTGGTCATCTTGGTAGTGAAGATGTCCAGAGCTGTTTCCGGTGAGACAGGTGGCTCCTTTGGCATTTCTGGACAGATGGTTGTGATGGCCTTCTCGAAAAGAGTAACGGTGTTTGCATTTATAATGCGCCTCTTTGTTGACATTGGTATTTGGGGGGCAGGGAGTGGGAGAGACACATCGAAAAAGACACAGAGGTGGTCAGAGAGCCCCAGGTCTAGCACAGTTGTGGTGATTGTAAGGCCTTTTGTTATAACTAGGTCTAGGGTATGACCATGGGTGTGTGTTGGTTGGTCAATGTGCTGGGTAAGGGAGAAGGTATCCAGTATGGCAGTCAAGTCTCTGGTGTGGTGGTTTGTTGGGATGAAGAGACCGGAAACCATAGCAATGCCGGTAAACAAACCCCGAGAAGCCCAATCCCTATGAGAGCTCCCCACGCTACGGCCATCCGGAGGCGACAGAGCTGTTGGCCGTGATATTATATATACAATTATAATATAGTATATAATATATTATATACTATTATATATAGAGCTCCGGGAGTCGCAAACTGCAACAATCACTTTCTCCTCCATTCCGCGGTTCACCCGGACTGCACTGCACTGAGTTTGACGGCTGAACGCTGATTGGCTGTTACGTTACACATGTCACTCAGTTATCACGCTGTTGAACGCTGATTGGCTGTCATCACGACAAAAACTTGTCGCCGGTTTTCTCCCGCGAAAAACTCGCCCTTATACGCGTCTCTACGTTCACTTTGTATGGGATCTTGTCGCCCCGTCGCGTTTGGTGTGAACGCACAATACGATTCTTCCTCGGCGGCGACATGTTTGCTGCGTTCTGAACCAAATCAAAGCAGCGTGTGTGTGACGTCACGACGCATTTGCCGCGACCGGAACCGATAAGCGGAATCGTTAAGCAGGCTTGCTAACGATTCCAAGGAATCGGTTGACTCGGAACCGGTTCTGAACAAGAACCGGTTCTCGATTCCCATCCCTACTTAAAATGTCTTGTTTTTGTTTCTCTCTCACAGATACATCCCAAAGGTGATGCAACTGGACTTGCCAACTCCTCTTTCCACCCTGTACTCAAGCACCCAGCTGGAGATGGACTTTTCCTTGCTGCTGGTTGAGAGTACCAAGGTCTTTGATGATCTACATTGAACGAAGCAACAGGTAAACAATATAAACATTCTCCTTTTAGTTTGCCATAGGCCTACTTCAATTTTATTACATTGTATTGTAGTATCCTTAATGGTCAGGCTGTGTATTGGTACACCTCTTAATATTTCCATCAGTTCAGGTGAAATAAATGATAAGCCTTTCCATTTTGAAAGTAGTCCTATGGATGATTTTCCTGAACGTAATAGGTTTTAGTCAATATGAACACATAAGTGGTAGGTTAATCTCTAAATAGTCATGTGTCACTAACTTTTTTTCCCCAGTGTTTGATAGTTGAGGAGGAGACCAGGGAGCAAAGTAAATCTAGAGTATGGTTTGATCAGAGGGCAGGAAGAGTCACAGCGTCAGTTTTCAGTGAGGCAGCCAGAGCAGGCCCATCTGCATCCTTGATCAAAATAATTTGCTATCCCCGTCGTGCTTCTCAGTTCTCCACTGAGGCAACAAGGTACATTGAGTACAGAACAGTTTCATAGGAGATCTATGCATAGGCCTACTGTGCATCTCTTGAGAATTTCAAGCTAGACAACCGTGCATAAAGCAGAATTAATTGGTCTAGTTTGTTCTAAGGCTTCCAGCTTGCATACAATAGTGCTTGGAAGTTTGTGAAGCCTTTGTTTATAAGCCAGTAAATCAATGCTTTTTAATTGTCATAATGCAACACCTTCTGGTAAATGATAGGCCATGATAGACATGTTCACATTTTAATACACATCTTACATTCCAATCTTTGTCAGATGGGGTCAACAAAAGGAGGACAGAGCAAGGGAAAGCTATGTTGCTATGATGCAAGACCACCATGACGACTTCCAGGTGAGGGCATCAGGGTTCATCATCAACCCAGAACTCCCCTGGATTGGAGCATCACCTGATGGTGTGGTTTCCTGCACTTGCCATGGAGATGGTGTTTTAGAGATAAAATGCCCCTTCAAAACTAGGAACTGCTCTCTCACTGAAAGCTGCAAGGATTCCTCATTCTGTCTTGGCATAGGAGAGGATGGGGTCATGGCACTGAGACACATCCACAAGTACATGTTTCAAGTGCAGGCACAAATGCACATTGCAGAGGTGAGTTACTGTGACTTCCTGGTGTGGACACCACAGGAAGTTTTCACCCAGCGAATTTTGTATGATCCTCTCTTCTTCCACGATGCTTACGGCAAAGTGGTGAATTTCATCAAAACTGGAGTGCTACCTGAGCTGCTGGGGAAATGGTATACAGCACCACGCCTTACTCCCACAGCCACAAAACAGCCACATGAGGCGGGATGCTACTGCGGTCAACCTGCAGGCACAGATGTCATAATTTGCACATCTGGAAACTGTAGGCGAAAGCACTTTCACAAGACCTGCCTTAAGTTGACCAGGGTACCTAAGACATGGAGATGTGTGGAGTGTAGAAAACAAGTTTAGTATTACCAGTCTGTGACAGGGGAGCCAATGGGATGGGAAAATGTATTTTGTATGTATTGTAATTGCACATTTATTGTTATCACAATGTGACCATGTACAATAAACATCACAAGTGTTTGTATTTGAATGAATAATATTTTTTATTTCCAAACTAAGTTTATACACATACATCTCTATATATATATATATATATATATATATATATATATATATATATATACACACACACACTTGATAGTTTACTTCACAAAACTAGTAGACACAATTTTACAGGAAACTCATAAGTAGGCTTGTATAACAAAACAAAGATTGAGATATATTTACATTTGTACACAATTGTGACACTAAGGAAAACAATGTTAGTGACACCCATGCTATTGCGAGGGGACAACAGATTGGCAAATGTTGCACAGAGCACAGCACACTCTGACCATCTTGTCGAGAGATGTAAGCTCTCCTGGAGTTGCAGTCTGGCAGAGAGAAATAGGTATTGTGCTTTGTAAAATGGTGTACTTGTTCCTCACAAGACCAATCACCCGTTCAACGTGAATTCGAACAGCTGCTATCCCCCTCGAATACTCAAGTTCACTTGGATGCAGTTGCTTTTTACCTCTAGTGAAGGCAGGTATTTTGAGATGAGCACTGTACAATCCCACAGCATCTCCTACTGTGAAACCTCGATCTGCTAGGACCAAATCACCAGGTAACAGATTTGCCAGGTAGCCACAGTTCTCTGTAATGTGCCTGTCACTTGCTCGCCCTCCCCAGCCACGAGACACAAACAATATGACTCCCTGTGGAGTTATTGATATCAAGTACTTCGCAGTATTGTGGTGCTTGTATTGTGAATATGTTTGTGCTCGGGCTCTTAGGTTTTTAGGTCTTTCAATGAAAATTTCAAAGCAGTCTATTATGGATGTACAATTTCTGTAACTACTATTTTTGAAACACATGGGTAAACTAATTTTAATCTGTTCCTTACTGGGCCACAGTATGCATCTAGACAACCTATCATGCAAGACATTTAATGTACTGTTAAAAAATCGGCCCGCAGTAGGCTTTGACACATGAAATATAAATGAAACAAAGTGCAGTGGTAAATTCAGTCTCATTCTCATTAGAGTCATTAAAAAGCTTTGAAAGGGAGACAGTCCAGGTCCCACCTTGAGGAACTCTGACACAAAAGTGAAGACAACCATCAGCTTGGCAAAGGATGGAAGTCCAGTTAAGTCCTGCACCATGTCATCATTGTCCTTGAAGGTTTCCTGGCTGAAGGATAACTTGCTAACCTTTTCCCTGAGCTGATAAACCTCTGACCTCAGTGCAGTACACACTTCTGTCAGTTTCCTCAGTTTCTTGGCAGGCTTCATTGGAGCATGGTACACTGCTCTCAGCATCGACTGTGGAGTTACAGTAGTTGTGATCAGCTGTCTGACCTCTACCCTCCTGAGCTGAGGTGTCATCACAGGGTGCCACAGGTCCAACATCATGCGTCCTTCTCTTTCTTTTGACAGCTTGGATTTGCTCAAATTTGCTGTAGCTGTTTCTTTTTCTTTTGCGTTGCTCAGGTGTGAGATAATCAAACAAACTTGGCACATAGTCGGGGTGCAATGGATTCTCACTCTTCTGACCTACAGTGGTAGAATGAGATATAGTGACACATTAGATAGATACATAGATAGATAAATGTATAAATAAGCAGTATAATTGTAGTGCAAAGTAGAAATATAAGGTGCAAGTGAACAGATAAAACATATAAGGTGCTTTGAGACTGTATTATTATTATTATTATTCTGACAAGAGTTTCAGCTGTTATTGTACAGTGTGATGGCATGTGGCAGGAAAGATTTCCTGTATCTGTCCCTTAGACAGATTAATGAACCGTGTGTGAGACTATCAGGTGGGCTACGCTGGGTAAGTGAACGTTCGCAACGCGCAAAAAATTGTTTTAGAAAACTAGTTTCATCACATCTGGGGCCGTATTCACAAAGCATTTTATCTTACCGCTAGGAGTGCTCCTAACTCGCGCTAAAACATTTTACGTAGGAGTTTTTTCTTAAAAGTTATTCACAAAGCCGCTGAGACCTACTCTTACTAAGGATAAATCACAAAGAGTGAACTAAGAGTGATGCGCCGTTGCTATGGATCACGTAAATTCTCGTGCACGAGTTTAGAAGCGATCAGTTCGGTGATTGGTTGTTCAGACGAGCCCACTGAATCACCGAAAAACAAGGAAATAGCCTAGGCTAGAAATGAATTCATATTAAGTAGTTATAGTGCAGTTAGCAGAATACACGCATGATGACAATTTTGTGCAGACCACGATAATGACGTTGTAGCCTGCACGTTCAAGAGAGAGAAAGCAAAAAATAAAAATACGTAAAATTTAAAAGAAAATAAATGTTATGAACTACCAAAGTGTTGACTGATTTGTGCCAAGGTGTTTACCTAAAATGTGTTTTCAAAGTGATCCCTAAATGCCTGTCTACTCGGTTCCACACGGCCAAATTCCTTGTCATGTTGATCATCATCATCATCATCATCATCATCATCATCATCATCGTCTGGCTGTGGAATGTTCCTCCGCTTGCAGAGGTTGTGTAGAATGGCACATAGCCTACAGTGATTACTGTGCTTGCCCTCTCTGGGGTGAGGCATATTTCACCGTGGAGGACTGAAACCGACGTTTCATCTGCCCAATTCCTCTCTCCACAACATTTCGTGTATGTTTGTGTGCTGTAGCATATATGGAAGAAATCAGTAAACAATAATAAATATGGATTCAACAAATAAAAGGCGTCAAAGAGCCAATACGATGTTATTACACGTAGGACTAAGCGTAATCTGCGTAATCACTTGTTGTTATACTTTAACTGTGCTCCCGGTTGTGGAATGAGGTAGGGTGTCTAGAGCCACGTCTTTCATGGATAGTCACTGTCTCCCAGCAAGTGACACCCAACTGGTACATCTCAAAAAGCTGCCTCAGACCGCTCTCCATTAGAATGCGCGAATCATGGGTAGCTGAAGATCCAGGCCACTTTGCAACAACATCCAGTAGGCTATGTTAAAATTTGCATCAAAAACAACCTGCGTGTTGATGGAATGCACTTTCTTCCATTGACGAACACGTCCTCGTCTTTTGATGGCGCAATTATTTTTATGTGCGTCCCGTCAATAGCACCGACCACACCGGGCATACCTGCAATTGCCATGAAGTAGGCTTTGATCCTGTGTAATTGTTGAATGTCCAAAGGAAAGTTTATGGCACGGCTGACTGATGATTGCGATATTTTTAAATCGTCGGCATTGCAAAGTTGCATTTCCACTGTTGCTAAATAACGTAGTGTGGCCAAACATTTTATTTCGGGACTAATCGGATTATTCCTGTTAGTCAGGGATGTTATTGCATTGCGATTAACTCCACAACAAGTTTAATACCCTAACATTTCGTCTCGCAGGCATTTACGATTCTTTGTGAATAGGTCTTACTGAGTTAGGAGTCCTCTTGAGGACTTTTAAGCTCTCCTAGACTTAGGTGCTACTTTTAGGCCTAAAATACTTTGTGAATTGCTCTTAGTGAAAAAAGTTTGGAGTCCTAAATTTAAGAGTGACACGCCCATTATTTTTAGGAGTTACTCCTAAATTCGCCAGTTAGGACCTACTTTTAGCCCTAAAATCCTTTGTGAATACAGCCCCTGATCATAGCAGAAGGTAATTGTTACATCAGACGCAACGCGAACGGAACACTTCAGTTACGTGCCTGGTGTAGCCTTGTTACATCTCTACCAGAAATAAGTAATGTTACTCGACCAAAAATCGAATAATGCAATATAGATGAGCGGAGATAAAATAATTGTGACTGATCTTATTTTGTGAATCACTGTCATCGTCAACATTGTTGTATGGTATGTCATTGTATCATCTTAGGTTTGATAGCTAACGTCAGTTAAGGAGTTAACTTACCTGAAATGAAGTGTTCATTGCACAGTCTGGAGTGTTCTGTCGGAGTCCAGTGATCCCTTTTAATGGCAGCTAACCACTTATGTCTCCTTTCTGTGTTTTTGGGAATGTTATAAAACGTATGTCCCGTTTTTTTTGACTTACTGTTATCACAGCCCACGGCACAGCAGATAGAAGGCATTTTTACCGTTTACTTTCGGTCACTGGGCGGTCCTAAAGATGGCGCCGGCTTTACGCTGTGACGTCACATGATACCCATGTATAGGCGCAGCCTTTTAAGGCTACCGCTATTGGGTTATCCCTAGGCGTGAGCCGTAGCACTGAAAAAATTGTAATGCCCGCCCACCAACAGCGTGGGCCTCAATCACGTCCACGATACACGTGGGCGCCGGCGGAGGTTCTGCTCCCAATAAACAGCTTTTCTTCAGCTATTTAAAGGACAATGAGGCCGACACTTAAAAGGCTGCGCCTATAGTAATAGAATCTAGAGTTACAATACGTAACTATCGTTCTATGTCGTATAGGCTTCGCCTTTGAAGGCTATCGCTATTGGGTTAAAAGGGCGAAGCACGATATAGTCTATGCCTCATTGGTCCCGATCAGTACCAGAAACACAGCTACATACGTGCTAGTATCATGCGTCAAACATAGCATAACATACGTCATGCGTCTAACGGCACATCAGCATATAAGATAAGACACAAGAGCTCTCAGCATGAATATTTGACTCCTCCTCACATTGTTCATTATGCGACGGGAATGGTCACACTCACTCTGACAAACCACCTAGAACTGAGTGTGTCATAGAGAGTCTGTGCAGATATCCTCCATAGGCATCCCTCTTTGCAGAGCGACAGAGGACGATAATCCTCTGGTCGAGTGAGCTCTGATAGTCTCAGGCGGCTCTGCCCCCGCTGACACATAAGCCTGTGTGATAGCTTCGCACAGCCAATGTGACAGCCGTAGTATCGTCAGGCGGAGGCCCTGGAAATGTTCTCTGTAATGCACAAATAACTGTTGAGATTTGCGCAGAGCCTCCGTGCGCTTCACATAACAGGCAAGCGCGCGTACGGGGCACAAGAAATGGGCTGTTGCCTCCTCCTCAGATTGATGAGGAGGGAGAGAGAAACCATTGAGTGTTATTACTCTCGATCTGAACGAGCTAGAAATACTCTTTGGTGTAAAAGCCGGGTTTGGGCGTAATATGGCCGAACTGCCATCTCCTTGTATTCTAAGACAAGAAGGGGCTACAGAGAGTGCAGACAGGTCTCTCACTCTCTTAGCTGACGTCAGGGCCAGCAGCAAAGCTGTCTTGGCTGACACAAACTTGAGGGGCACCCGGTCAAGAGGCTCAAATGGGGCTTTAACCAGTGTGTGCAGCACCAGTGTTAATTCCCATTGTGGAGTGAGAGAGCACGTCACGGGTCTCTCTCTTCTCACACCTTTTAGGAAGCGCTTCATTAAGGGGTGACTAAAAGCAGATTTATCCCCCAAACCTTCCTGGTATGATGAAACAGCAGCCGCGTAAGTTTTAACCGTGCTAAAAGCCAGCCCTCTTTCCATCAGTGTCTGGAGGAAAGAGAGCACACGCGGCAAAGGGCAGGAGATGGGATCACAACCCCTCTCCGTGCACCATTTCTGGAAAGCCGCCCATTTAGCCGAGTAACACGCTCTGGTGGAGTCAGCACTGGCACCCTGGATGGTCCGTTCGACCTCCTGGGAGAGGCCGAGACCCTCTAGGCGCTCGCGTTCAGCGGCTAGGCCCACAAGCGCTGGCCGATCTCTGGGTAATCTATGATTGCTCCCCCTGCCTGTGAGAGAGCGTCTCGCCGCCAAGGGAGTCCCTTCGACTGCACCGAGAGCAGACGCTGGAGGCAGGGAAACCACGGTGCACTCGTGCGTTGCGGTGCTATGAGAATCATATACAGCCTCTCCTCTTGGCCTCGGTACAAGACTTGGGGAATCAGAGGGACGGGTGGGAAAGCGTACAGGAGTGTGTTCAGCCACAGTCTGTGAGCGAACGCATCCACCCCGAGTGGGGGATTGTCCTTCGCGCTGAGAGAGAACCA
Organism: Gadus macrocephalus; assembly: GCF_031168955.1. NCBI lineage: Eukaryota > Metazoa > Chordata > Actinopteri > Gadiformes > Gadidae > Gadus > Gadus macrocephalus. The sequence goes on along the minus strand of NC_082396.1, from coordinate 20,377,125 downwards.
CAGCTGGCACTGTGTGTTCTCCCGCGTGGCGAATAGGTCGACCTCCGCCATCCAAAACTCGCTCCATATCTGACTGATCAGATCGTGGTGCAGAGTCCAGTCTCCTGGTTGGGGACCCCTCCTCGACATTATGTTATGTTATATTACGGCCCCTCTGTTCAGGACACCGGGGTTGTACGCTGCTCTGATGGAGAGCAAGTTTGTGTGCGCCCAGCATAACAGCTGTCGCGCTATGCTTGGCGATCTATGCATGCTGCAGTGGCCTTGTTGTCCGTGGGAATCATTACATGTTGATTCGTCAACATTGGGGCAAAGTGTTGGATCACTTTCAACACAGTGAGGGGCTCCAATGCGTTTATATGCATGGTCAGGGGGGCGGCCAAACGCCGCCCACTACGTGAAACTCGCATGTTCCTCCCCAGCCCGACAGAGAAGCATCCGTGAACACTGAGCTGTGTGAGGTTGCTCTGCCCAACTGCACCCCTCTCGCGAGAGTTCGGGGATCGCCCCAGTGGGTCAAATCGGGGCCAACTGAAAGGGGAATGGTCACTTTGCGCCGCCGTTGGCACACCGGGTCGATGCTTAGGCGAGAAAACCATCTCTGCAGCCGCCTCATGTGAAGCAGGCCCAGCGGCACCACCGTGTGAGCGGCTGACATCATGCCCAGCAGCCTCATGACAGAGAGGGCTGTCACGACGCTGCCCGGGGAACAGCGGCGGAGGAGAGACCACAGCGTCTCCATCCTCTGCTGTGAGTGCCGTGCTCTCATTACAGCTGAATCCAGCTCTACCCCCAAATACATCACACTCTGTGAGGGGAGGGGGGAGCTTTTCTTCCAATTTATGGCAAAGCCTAAATTCGACAGGTGAATTACCAGCTTTTTTGTTTGAATAGCTGCTTCCTCCTTGGAGCGAGCCATCAAAAGCAGATCGTCCAAGTAGAACAGTACTCTCATTCCTGTTGCGTGCAGCGGCCTGAGAGCCGTCCCCACGCATTTGGAAAACGTTTGTGGGGCTAGAGGATAGCCGAACGGGAGACGGTTGTACTGGTAGTGTGACCCTTGAAATGAGAAACGCAGGAATTTCCTGTGTTTGGGGATCACTGTGACGTGGAAGTCCTTCAAATCTATTGAGGTGAACCAGTCGCCCGGTTTTACACACAGTAACACTTGTCTTATTGTTAACATGTGAAATGGCCTCTCCGCGATGCATTTGTTGAATAGGGCTAGATCGAGAACCGGTCGATGCGTAGGCGAGAAAACCATCTCTGCAGCCGCCTCATGTGAAGCAGGCCCAGCGGCACCAACGTGTGAGCAGCTGACATCATGCCCAGCAGCCTATCCTTTTATGCAAACTTATTCTTATTAAGCAGCGCCGAACACGGTCTACTGTCTGTTTGTAGCTTCAGCCTGGTGTCTGACTGCACGTAACCCTGGCCTGGTGTCTTTTCATATGGTGACCAGTAAATGGTGCACATAAGCACGAGTCTACCGACACGTGATCGCATAACAGCGATTTGTGAGTCACATGGGGTAGCAGCAAGTAAGTGTACTTGCTCCCGTTCTAATACAAATGTATGACGTAGTGTTTTTAGCATTTATCATTTCATGTCCGCTATTTGTGTAGGAACAGAAAGCTCACGTCGGTGAGAGTGCACCGCTTCGCGTCATCCACACGTAAACACATTGGTACTGGAGTTTTAGGTCTAGTTCATCTAGGCTGGCCCAAACATGTAAGTTGTCCACTTTAGTCTTTTAATCCACCTAATCATGGCTATACTAACACTAGGATTCTTATGAGAGGAGGTAGCGCCAACTCTAGTGTCGATTGTGATTCGTAATTACAGGAGGATTTCCGTTGTCTGTTCGACCAGCCACTGTTTTTCCCAGGACCGAATTTGTCTACTTACATGTATTTGAATGTAACCTACGAGCAGTGGCGGCTGGTGCTAAAAAAATCTGGGGGGGCGCATTGGCGGGCGGGGATTACAACACAACAATAAACTACTTGAACATAAATTTTGCTCTCCTCTCCTTCAGGCCAGCAAATTTTTCAATGACTTTCTGATTGAAATCTGTCATTTCACAAACAAGTCTCTTTTCCATGGAGAGCATGGCCAGTGCATTCAGCCTCTCCTGGGTCATGGTGTTTCTGAGGAAGGTTTTCACTCTTTTCAAGGTTGAGAAGCACCTCTCTGCTTCAGCTGTGGTCATGGGTGTGGTGATGAGGATCTTTAAGAGAGTGACAGTTTCTGAAAAGACATCTTCAAGATTGTTTTCCATGAACAGCTGGAACAGGTCCACTGCACCACAACAGGCTCTGAACTCTACTTTGCTGTAGATGAGACTGAGCTCTGTCTTCAGTTTGCTTCCATTCAGCATTTTGTAGGCCTTCAGCGTGCTTTGTAGTGTCTCTTCAGGAAATGCCCCCTGATTGTCCTCAAACCTGTCCCCCTGCAGCAAGGTTGCACAGACAAGATGGTCGGTGAAGGAGAAGCGCTCCCTGGTGTGTCCCAGAATGGTGTTGCAGATCTACAGAGAGAAGAATACAAAAATATAGAGAAAAAATAGATGTCTCTTTAACAATTTTTTTTTTTTTGCATTTGCTCCTCAGACAGTACACTGTTGGCTATATTTTGTGTACATATAGTTATGGCTCCCCTGGACCTATTTATTGCATATTTCAGCTTTTTGTATTGCTATTACTTATGTATTGGTGATAGTACTACTTTAAACAAATAGTTTAATTGTGATTAGGTGATAGGCTACATCTCTGCAACATGAGGATACATCTCTGCAACATGACAATGACATATTTTAAATTGTATTTCAAAACACATTTCTCCTCTAACAAACATTACAACCTCAAATGAAACATGGACTATGACAGATTTCTACAACATAAACTCACCTCTTCTGCAACATTTTCAAAGTCACCCGAGTCGCGTATGTTCTCAAAACACTGAATGAGATCCTGTCTGTGCTCAAACACAGTGTTGATGGCTCGGCTGTGAAAGTTCCATCTGACATTGCTGGATGTTGGCAGTCTATGGGCCACCATTTTATCAAGAACAGCTGTACGCTTGGGTGATCTGGAAAAAAAACTGGCAAATCCACCCAGGTCAGAAAAAAAAATTCTCACCTTGGAAATGTGAGAGGTGGCCTGTTGCATGATCAGGTTGAGTTGGTGTGCATAGCAATGGATATAGTGGGCATTTGGGTACTCATCTTTGATTTTCCTCTGAACACCTGCAGTGGCACCCCTCATCACACTGGCTCCATCATATGCCTGGCAGATTAGCTTGCTTTTCTGATCCTCAGGAATGATGGCAGCAAGACGCTCTTTTAATGCAGTAGAAATGGACTCAGAAGTAGATGACTGCAGAGGAATGAACTCAAAAAATCTTTCCTGCACACTGTGTTTGTCATCAATGTAGCGTAGTACAAGCACAAGTTGGGTCTGTGTTGAAATATCTGTTGTCTCATCTGCCTGGATTGATACAAAAACACTCTTTTGAGCTTCTTTAATTATTTGCTCCCTTGCAACAGACAACATACAATCCAGGAGCTCATTTTGGACAGTTTTTGAAGTACCCTTAAAAACAGTGGCAGTCTCAAGGTGCTCTTTCAAAGCTCCATCCAGAGAGGCAACAAAATCCACCAGCCCACGAAATATCCCAGGGTTGACAGAGCTCTCTCTCATCATGGCCACGTAAAGCCAATTCAAAGGCCCCACAAAATTTCACACAGTCTATTATCCTGGACAGTATGTGACGATTTTTTGTCACCTCTTCATTGTGCCTTCTAATGCCAACTCTGTAGCCCTCATCTAATTGTTCAGCAATGCTAACTCGGCCAAAAAACTGTAGCTTCATGCTGTTGTCAAGGTGGCTACGGCTACTTTCATGCCGTTTGCATTTTTCAGAGAGATGTTTCAGGTCTCTGACCCCAGTTGTTGTCCACAGAGCTTCAGTGCCACTGCCAACACTTTGAAAAAGCAAGCATGGAAAGCAATAGAGAGCATTGCTAACTCCACATCCAGCTAGCCAACTGTGTTTGGTGTAACACAAACGGGAGAAGCCTCTAGTGTAACTCCTTCCCCTGTCACTTGCCTGCTGCTGGATTTGTATATTAGGCTGCTCCGGTCCAAGCTCCTTTATTCTTTTTTTTTCCTCCACCGAACGCCTCGAGAAAGGATTACTGCGTAACGAAACAACCGAATTTTCGTTTGCTGTCGCCATGTCTCCTCCTGTCTTCTCGTTGTTGTTTTTTTCTGTCTGCTCCGTGTGCGCGTGGGCGTGTCTGTCGCTCTTTGAGTGACAGGCACGGCTCTGTTGCCAGGGGAGTGACTTTGACTGATAGGTATCATGAATCAATCAGACTGGATGAAAAATGAGCCCAAGCACGCTGATTGGCCAGGGGCGCAGAGAGCTGCGCCCGGAGGAGAATCTTGAAGTGACCAATTAGAGACCAGCATGAAGTCACATGGAAGCCAAAAGTTTAAAGGGGTAGTTCGGAATTTTGGACATAGGGCCTGATTCCCAAGTGAGCATTGGTATTCTATATCACTGGAGACAGTTTTCAACACATTTCATACAGTCCTTCTAGTTGCAGAGTTTGCTCGTGCTAGGCTAGCGCAAGTCAACGGGCAATGCTAGCCTGCTATTAAAAACAGTCTTACCCACTCCACAGTACACCCGAGGTAAATCAATTATAACGCCAGACTATAGATTTAAATGTCTGTGTTGATAGAATAATGTTAGAAATAAAACTAACCTTGCATCGCATGAATCATCGAGGGACTACTTTCTCAGCAGAAGCGGAATTTTACTATGCGCTGGTTAGGTTTGTAACCGAATCACGACAGAAGAACGTAAACAGAGAAGCGTGGGACAGAAGCGCAATTGAACGACTAGGCAACATGATGGTTCAGTGTGCTTTTAGAAATTGTAGAAATAAACGGTACAGATGGGCACCACAAAGTTTCCACCAATTTCCAGTGCGAGATCCAGAAAGGACTCAACTGTGGCTTGTTGCTGCTGGCTTGGACATCAAAACACCGGCTCGTACATGTACGGTTCGTTGGATACAACAAATTCCTCATAATCGTCTTCAAAAGCAGATGCATCGCAAACTCCTCCAAACGTGGGCATATCTTGTTAATTGAATACGCTTATAGAATTCCTTCGTTCACTGTACTCTGCGTTTGTAGCAATGACAGCGGCAGGTAACCTAGGTATCAGTCCGCCGCTGCCGTAGCCTACGTACAGGAATATAAACACTGCTGCTGAGACCCCGCAATTCCCTCAAAATGCAATGCAATGCAAGGTTGGTTTTATTTCTAACATTATTCTATAAACAGACATTTAGATTTATAGTCTGGCGTTATAATTGATTTACCTCGGGTGTACTGTGGAGTGGGTAAGACTGTTTTTAATAGCAGGCTAGCATTGCCCGTTGACTTGCGCTAGCCTAGCACGAGCAAACTCTGCAACTAGAAGGACTGTATGAAATGTGTTGAAAACTGTCTCCAGTGATATAGAATACCAATGCTCACTTGGGAATCAGGCCCTATGTCCAAAATTCCGAACTACCCCTTTAAGAGGCCACATACACACTCATTTGGCCGGCGCCCCTCTGAACACACGTGGTAATTACTTTTTATTATGTAATTTATGTTTACTGTGTCTATACTTTTTTCCTGAAATTTTGATGGGGGTGGCGCCCTAGCGCCCCCTATTGACCGGCCGCCACTGCCTACGAGTAGGGGTGTAATGATACATCGATGTAGATCGATACATCGATTGATTGGCGAACGATCCAACTGCATCGATGCAACTGCCAAACATCGATGCATATCGCAGTATTACACCCTTTTATTATTATATATCTCCTTTCGCGGGTGTTTGTGAAACTATTTCTGCGCAAAGCGCCAAGCCGCTCGTATCCATTCACCGTTAAACGAGGCAACAGCGAGCACATGTGTGAGCGCGAGGAAGTCTAGTTTCGGTTTGTGTTGCCAGATTGGGCATATGTCCCGTTTTTCAAGATGATTCCGAGGGATGTTTTGTTTTTAGAAGAAAAATATCCACACAGATAGGTTGGGAATGGTCTACGTTCAAAATGAAAGATCATTACAGGCTCTTTAATTTAAGCCATAAAAAACCTTTGGCACTTAAATGCAATTATGTGGCACTTTATTATTTGTATTAAAAATGGATTTTTTTGTTTTAAATATCCGGAAGAGCAAAGAAATAAAATGATGAAATTATAATTAAGTTGATGTGAGTTGATGTGATTGTAAGAGGTTGTGTTAAATGGGCATATGATATCGTCTCATATCGATCGCATGCCCCTGAATCGAAATCGTATTGCGGCAGACTTTTGATATCGGCAAATATCGTATCGTTGTCCAATGAATCGATATTATATCGTATCGTGATGAAACCAGAGATTTACACCCCTACCTACGAGTGCTATAAACATCTGCCACCCGTATCGTGGGCTAATTGGGAGACTAGGGGGAAGGCCGGCTAGTGGTAGCCCGTTAACCCAAATTGTTTTGTCTTTTGTTTGTTATTTTGTTTATTATATATTTCTTGTGTGGCCCATGGGCATTTTTACACAATCTCTTGTGGGAACAGTATTTGTTTGCAGTGTTTTAGTGTTTGATTTTCATCTGCTGCTAACTGCATGAGTTTTATTTGCCCTTGTTGCTAACCAGCATCTATTTTGATTATTGCATAATAAATGTTTATTGATTGCATCAGTCCCATTTCTGTGCCTTCATTGGACACACCTGGATATAGTTTGATAGTCTAGTTTAACCATTCCCTAAACTGTAGACTGAAGCACCCCCTGGGGGTCACATTTGGCCTTGTCGGCGGGATAAGAATGGGACTGGTGTAAAACTTGTGATTGGTTTTGTGTCTGTTTGTTTGTTTTGATTTTGTTTATTTTGTTTTGGCAATAACCAAGGTTACATTGATTAAGGGAAAAACAGTGGCTGAGGAAAGATCTGGGACAACGACGCTGTAAGCAATAAGTGGTTAAAACTTAACATTTTACCCTGTCTCTTCTGTCTTGTTTTCTTGGCCCTCACAGGTTATGGAAGACAAGGTCAGGCAGCTATCTGAGCAGATCAGAGAACTGCAAGCAGATAATGTAAGGCTTCGTCAGGGAAATGTAGTGCCTCCGGTGGACACAGATCAGGGAGAGCCAAGTCGACCACTGCCAGGTCCCCCTAGTATGAGGTATGTCCATGTGCCAAGAGAACGTAAATATCCCAAGTTTTCTTGTAGTCCAGGTTCAGAATGTCTTCTTGTGGAGGAATGGGTTGAAGAGATCCGCCAATGCTTACAGGTTACACACATGTCCCCCAGTGAATAGGCGTATTTTGTATATGATCTTCTTGAGGGTGAGGCTAAACTTGAGATTAAACTGCGTCCAGCTATTGATAAGACTGATCCAGAAAAGATCTTTTCAATATTGTCAGAGACTTTTGGCTGTGCCCACTCTTACATTGAGGCCCAACAAAAGTTTTCCAATGTCGCCAACGCGAGGGAGAAACGTTGCGCGAATTTTCACATTCGATAATGGCATTGATGGAAATTTGTCAATGTCCTAAAACGGAATACAAATTAATTATTCTAGGACATAGGCTTTCAGGATCAATTCAGAGGTTCAACTTTTCGGGATTCATTTTGCTTAGCCAGTGAAAGTGATCAGCTGTAGATTCCACACACTGTTAAAAATACTTCACTACAAGTAGGCTATAAGTCCTCCAAATAATTCAGTTTTAGGCCATCTCACTAAAGGTCACTTAAATGTAGCCTATTTAAGCTCACCAAGTCCAGTATTCAGAATGAAAAGCATTTATTCACAAATACATTCTATTTTTTTGACAAGCGGAGCCGACAGTCATGTGCGAGTATGCAAATTAGCCATGTGCGACAAACAGAAGATAGACGCAATGAACTGATTGTTGTGCATTGTTGTGGATATGTAGGCTGTTTAGTTGTGGTTGTTTGTGGTCTTAGTGAAACAGTCTTGCCTTGGAGTTGGAGAAGTTGGAGTGATTGTGTGAATGTGCGAGAGAGAGCGCACCTGCCGTGGTGATGTTGGGCTTTAATGGGCTTATATGTGATCAATGATGTACCTGTCTGATCGTATTAGCTGTAGATGGATGGTTCAATAATGTCACAAGATCGGTCATACTGCAGGCTCTCATTTGCAAATGCACTGATTGTGTGGCCGTGTCCGATATGCTATATAGGCTACAGCTGGCATTTATTCAGTTCATGTTCTTCTGAGTGCGCAAGAACGGTGCCAATTATTGTCGTGTTTGCATTGTAATGCACAACTTTGCCCCTCCCTGTTATAAAATAACGCGCAACGCAACAACTTTAGCCAATGCAGGCTCCTATTGCTTTACCAGTGTGTTTAAAGTGTGTGTGTGTGTGTGTGTGTGTGTGTGTTGTCATGTAGGCCACACACACACACACACACACACACACACACACACACACACACACACACACACACACACACACACACACACACACACACACACACACACACACACACACACACACACACACACACGACTCTCTCCGACCACATGTCACAAGATCGGTCATACTGCAGGCTCTCATTTGCAAATGCACTGATTGTGTGCATAATTATTATTCAGTTCATGTTCATGTTATGTAATGTTATGGCCTAGCTGGCTACTGCATCGAGAACAATCTGGGGATGAGGACATCCCCGAATATTGTCGGGTATTTCGCACACTGCCATCTCAATATATAGCCTAACATATACAAATATATCACTGTACTAGACACAAATGTATTTTCCACTAGCTAATGGTGGTCATTACATTGTAGTGAAACTAGTAAAGACAACACAGCTTTATGTTACAGCGAAACATCGAGGCACTGCAGCTCTGATTGGTTAGACAGCCTTCAAACTTAGTGGTCAAGCAAAGAAGAGGGAGGGGCTCGTTCTGCATACCTAATAGCCGGAGTGAATAACTAATAGCCGGAGTGAATGACTAATAGCCGGAGTGAATGACTAATAGCCGGAGTGAATGACTAATAGCCGCGGCTATTAGTCATTCAAAACCATACGGAATCTGTATGGAAACCGTACGGAATTCTTGCCAAACCGTACGGAATCCGTACGGTTTCCGTGCGGTTTTGCACTTTTACCGCGCCATTCTAGGGCCGGATTGTGGCCTTCTTGGCTTTCCATAATTTACTGTCTGGCTGCTACCTGTTTTAGGGACCGTCAGCAAATTACACTCACCGACTGGTGGCAGAGACGTTACCATGGAATAGTTTCAGGAAATTAACACACATATATTGCAATATAGTTAATCATAATGCAGTTAATAGTTTAATATTCGACAAAAATCGACTAAACTATATTTGAAATTATTAATTGCATCCCGTTTAACAATAATGCAATATATTAGCAAAGTTACCTGCAGTAAGTAGCAGCCCACCATTGGCAACTACTACTACAATCAGGTGACAAAATTATTTTTTTAGTGATTCTTTTGTTATTTTATATAATTTATTTCCAGAAACAATTCCATGGTAACGTCTCTGCCACCAGTCGGTGAGTGTAACTTGTTGACGGTCCCTAAAACAGGTAGCAGCCAGAACGTAAATGACGTTGTTGCACAGACATGGATGGCGACAACATGTGTTTGTGATTTTCGCGATACGCCGTCCTAAACCGTCCTCAACATACTAATGCTGCTATCCATTTTGATGGTAGGCTGGTACGAACGACCAGCTTCAGCGAGAACGTGACGTATTTCCCTTGCTCCAGCCTTCCAGTTTGCTATTTGTGTCCGACGAGTTTAAGAAGAAAACTATTTTGGAAAGAATAAATAATCCAGTGTATAATGGTTGCCAGCCTTTACAGAAACATTAACATTGCAAGCCTTTTACATTGCAATAATATTTCGCCATTTTCGCCAATTTTTATTTCAACAAGTGCTGTCGTGTTTCTGTCGAGCCACGAGGGGTAGTAGCGGGCTAGTCATCATTAGCAACATAGCCTCTTTGTCAAACCAGCTTGAAAACACAACTTTACATTGAATTTCACGCAAAGCAAGACCTTAAATTGGTGACCGGATTAAAGCAGCAATGAAATCAAGTGTGTATGAGGATTTAAAATCGACATTACAACCCCCAACGTGGTACAAATACAAAGAAAATACAGCTCGATCCCCATTGACTATGGGCGCAGCCATCTAGTTTGCTAGAGATACTACGACCGAAAGGGGGCGTGCCTCAGCGAAATGCCGCAAGAAAGCTGGGAGATTGGCGACTTTACCACTTCGTACATCCAAATGGATAGCAGCATAAGCCCGTAATGTATTGCACTTATGTTGATGAATCCGATTGGGTGGTAAACCGAATATCCGGCGAATATCAAACCGGAGGCTAACTTGCACCTGTTGAGGTGGCATGCTCCGGTAGAGCTGCTCTTTAGCATCACGCTAACCGGGGCTAACAGAGCCTGTCTCTTCCCGTCCTATTAACTGTACTTATGGGAGAGAGCCCGATTAAATCCGGATATTTTAATAAATTGGGTGTTATAGGTTTTAAACAACCGAGTTATTTGAATGACAGAAGCTCCGCTAGCTCGATGCTAAAGTGCTAACCGGAGCTAACAGCCTGTCCCCTCCCGTCCTATTAACTGTATTTATGGCTATGCCTTTTTCTCTTTTCAATATGACCAAACACAATGGCCAGAGGACCAGCATCCTTTTTTAAACTAATAAACAAAATAATCTTTGAGTTCTACATGTTCTAGAAATGTTAATTAATTGACAGTCCTAATGTTTATTTTCTTGTCCTCTGATTCTTTATTACAGTATGGAAGGGGAGATTTGGAGGTACCTGGTCAGGTCTTGGTCAGCCTTCAAATCCCAGATGTGGAGACTGCAGGGATACCTCACAGAGAAGACACTAAAGAGTCATCTCTCATTCATCGAGTGGACTCATTGGTTTGCGAATGACCACAAAGATGCTCCCATAGGCAGATTGCTGCATGGCATTCACCGCTTATTCAAATGGAAGAGGTTGAAGCAGTCTTCCTTGTGGTCACTTGCCATAACAATGTCATGTGTTTTATGAAAACACCATCAGTAACATTTAAATTGAGTTGATGTGGACGGCTCTTTTTTTTGTCCGATTTATTCAGTGTTCAGTGCCTGTTTGTGAGATATGCATTGTTTGAAAGACAAGCCTTTGATTTTGTTTAATTTTAATATGCCTTTCATCAACAGTGGTTTGGGGTTTTATAACAACAATTAAAGTGCTTAACTACTGGTGAACGATGTTGCAGAACATATATGGTTTGTGTTGATTGCATGGAAAAGGGAATAACCAGTTACAACTTATATGGTAAGAGCCTGGTAATACCATGGAAACAAACTAGGCTTCCTTTTACAGTACAGTTTCAGCTTAATTACTGGGTAAATTGTCGTGTTTTACTTGGTAACGTCGCAGAACGTACATGGTACAAGTTTGTGTTGACTGCATGGAAAAGGGAATAATGTATTACAAATTATATGGTAAGAACCTGGTAATACCATGGAAATAAACGAGGCTTCCTTTTACAGTACAGTTTCAGCTTAATTACTGGGTAAATTGTCGTGTTTTACTTGGTAACGTCGCAGAACGTACATGGTACAAGTTTGTGTTGACTGCATGGAAAAGGGAATAATGTATTACAAATTATATGGTAAGAACCTGGTAATAACATGGAAACAAACGAGGCTTCCTTTTACAGTACAGTTTCAGCTTAATTACTGGGTAAATTGTCGTGTTTTACTTGGTAACGTCACAGAACGTACATGGTACAAGTTTGTGTTGACTGCATGGAAAAGGGAATAATGTATTACAAATTATATGGTAAGAACCTGGTAATACCATGGAAACAAACGAGGCTTCCTTTTACAGTACAGTTTCAGCTTACTTACTGGGTAAATTGTCGTGTTTTACTTGGTAACGTCGCAGAACGTACTTGGTACAAGTTTGTGTTGACTGCATGGACAATGAAATGTATTATAAATTATGTGGCAAGAACCTGGTAATACCATGGAAACAAACGAGGCTTCCTTTTACAGTACAGTTTCAGCTTAATTACTGGGTAAATTGTCGTGTTTTACTTGGTAACGTCGCAGAACGTACATGGTACAAGTTTGTGTTGACTGCATGGAAAAGGGAATAATGTATTACAAATTATCTGGTAAGAACCTGGTAATACCATGGAAATAAACGAGGCTTCCTTTTACAGTACAGTTTCAGCTTAATTACTGGGTAAATTCGTGTGTTTTACTTGGTAATGTCGCAGAACGTACATGGTACAAGTTTGTCTTGACTGCATGGATAATGGAATGTATCTATTATAAATTATACGGTAAGAACCTGGTAATACCATGGAAACAAACGGCTTTGTACCCAGTATTTAAGAAGATGTACCATAACACTAGAGGAAAACTGTTCCTGCAGAGGTTGTTACCAGGTAAGTAATTCCATAGTGGTAAATCGAATAAACCCTTTCTGAATGGGTGCAGCTACGAATAATAACTAAGAAAATGTATTTTATTGGAAAGCACTATGCTAATTTCTAGATAGTACATCATTAAACTTGGGCTGTTAACAACATAAACCTTGGATAATAGGTGTTTATAAGAATTGGTTGCCTAATTTCCTAGGAAGTACACAATATCTGAGTTATTACCAAACCTAAAACAGTTACAACTACACGCTACTTAGTTGAGTTGATGGGTAAGAGTGGAGGTTTTACTTAGTACTTCGGCTGTAATTCCTCTGTATTTACCTTCTTATTGCCAGTGGTAATTACACAGTAATACACTATAATTTACCGGATAATTCCTCTGTATTTACCTTCTTATTACCAGTGGTAATTACCCAGTAATACACTATGATTTATCATGTATTTGCTGGGTAACTACCTCTGTATTTACCTTCTTATTACCAGTGGTAATTACCCAGTAATACACTATGATTTACCATGCATGTACCGGGTAAATACCTAGTAATTAGGGGACTGTAAAAGGAAGGGTTACCGATTACTTTTACCATTTATTATATGCTGCTACTACTATCCTGTTTATGTTAACTGCTTTTATTTGTATTCCATTGCAACTTTAAAATGTCTTTCTTTTTTGGGGGCACTCTCCCTGTGCCATGGTGCCCCTGTACACTGAACTGATTAATTCGTTTCGGGAGAAGAGATAAAAGCCCGCCCACACTGAAAATTGATTGGTTGATTTACCGAAACCGGCCAATCAGGATGCTCCTGAAGCACACACGCACACTGCCTCAAACACGCACACTGCCTCACACACGCACAGTCTCTAGGTCCCTCTCCCTCTCTGTCGCGCGCGCTACACAGATGCGAACGCAGTTTGAAGAAATCAAATCTGGCATTAACTTTATGAATGTATGAAAAGTCTAACCTGACGTTGGCTACTAGCAGCTAGCTGCCAGGCGTAAGGCTAGTCAACAAGAAAAAAACCGTAAGCTCCAAACTATATCTGTTTGAACTGTTAAATGTTACACAAAAAAAAAACAGTCTAGTTCCGATGCCAATATTTTAGGCTGTTGTTGTACGGGTTTTATAGAATATTGTAATAAAATTCAGGCGGTGATTTAAGTTTAGACATGACTAGGCTAGTCCTATATAAAACCATTGACATCCCCACAATTGTTTTATACCTCAGAATTGTTTGTTTGGTTGTATTGTAAATTAGGCTTATAGGCTGTAATCAGATAGCCTCAAAGTTTTGAAGATTTTAACAGTCTAAAAGCTGAACTGACAATTACGTCGCAGAGTCAGCTGAGCCCTGACAATGAGGGTATGTTCACGAAGTCCGGCAGTTTGGCTGTCAGTGTTTGATCGTGATTAAAAAAAGTACACATTCAAAATGCACCCCATCTATCTTCAAGATTGAACAACTATGTACAATTGAACAACTATACTGGCTAATGTAGGGTGAAGATGAAAAGCAAAAAAACAGGGATTAGAGCAGAAGCTTTGGCAAGCGGCCCTGCGTTGCTAAGTAACGAACACCTTTACTGAGCGCAGAGCACAAGTAAGCGCATTATCATAACATCCTTAACTGTGTTGTTATCGCCTCTGTCCAGAGATTACACCTTTGGTGACATATCATAAGTATTCTTGACTTACCTTCGGTGGTACTTTTTGTCCTCTTAAAGCCGAAGTAGTCCCTCAGATCAAGCTGTCCTTGTCGCTTATTGTTGGCCATGTTGCTGAAATCACATGCTGCGCTGCTATCACTGACGCTGACTGACGTGACATATGTGCACGAGCCCCTCATCCACAGTATTTTAGCGGCTAAAATACTGTGGATGAGGGGCACGTGACGTGCACATATAAAATGTAGAATGTTGAAAATTAAATAGTGGCAATATTTCAACATTAATTGATCAAATAACAGGGGATGGGAAGGGGGGATGGCCGTTTCATAAGGGGGATGGTTTTGACCATTTTAATACTTAAGGGGGATGCCATCCCCCCCCATCCCCCCTCAACTCGACTACTGATTACATCCTATGCATGGCAAAACAAATTGTTTGTGAATGTCCGATCTGTTTTTTCCTTCTTTTTTTTTAGGATGAACATAGGCCTACTTTAATCTCCAAAGAAGACATTGAGGGTTTGCTTGTGTTGCACTTCTCTAATCCTCTCAAACCTGTGCATAAGTATGATTTTGGAAAACACAAGTTATCACCGGACCGATTCCTGCAGTCTCACCTCGCATGCGCCCAACAAAAGGTAGGCAGAACCTGTTGATAAAATCCAAACTCTGCATAGTTATATAGGAATCACATTAGGAGGTGAGACTGTGAGAGCGGTTCGCTACGGGATATCTCGTGGGGACGAATAGGACTGCATCCCAGTATTTCCCCATAAACCCGATTGACCCTGAACGCGTGACACATCGAATATCGGCTCGTTGCATGGTGAAAGAATACCCTCGAGACCATAGGGCCTATAATAATCGGTCATAGTGATACAAGACTACCGATGGCCTAGTAATAAATGCCTGGGCCAAGAGTGGACCCGGAGGGATGCCTGGACCGCGGGTGGAATCCAGAGGGAATGAGAAGAAAAACACTAGGGCCTATATTAATCGGTCATAGTGATACAAGACTACCGATGGCCTAGTGATAAATGCCTGGGCCAAGAGTGGACCCGGAGGGATGCCTGGACCGCGGGTGGAATCCAGAGGGAATGAGAAGAAAAAAAAACTAGGGCCTATAAGAATCGGTCATAGTGATACAAGACTACCGATGGCCAAGTAATAAATGTGTATTAAATAATTCTATGTGGTAAGAAGGTTAGAGTCCCTTTGCAGAGGGAACCGTATGCCTGGGGCACGAGTGACACACAGAGAGACAGTGTGTGTATGCGCGAGAAAGGCTGTGTGCGTCTCTGTGCGCGTGTACGCAAGAGGTGATGTTTCTGTGTGTGCGTTTGGAGGAGACAGAATGAGAAAGGTCTGTTTAGGTGTGTGTGTGTGTGTGTGTGTTTGTGTGAGAGGGAGCGAGAGAGATAGCAAGGAGAGATAGCAAGGAGAGCTAAAGTCGGAGGACGATCGAGAGGGACCATTTTTTGCAAGTGGCGTTTAATCAAAAAGCAAGCAAATCAAATGAAACATTTGCATGTCTGTGCATATTGCTACTGAAACAAGCTAAAAGGCAAATAGTAAAGTCATGAAACCCGTTTTGAGGTATGCAGCTAGCCACCAATAACAAATTGCACTATACTGATGGTCTGTGAATAATACTCCCACTTCACATTCTCAAGGTATCTGTTCACTGACAATGCAGGATATTCATTACTAAAGCCGTACACAGCTTATTCAGAGTTTCTGGAATGGCCTATTTATAGGAATTGGCCACTTATTTGAATACTGTCTGATACAGCTAAAATGAACAATGAATATTAATGAATACAAGAACCCACCTGAGAACAGCAATACTGCAAAAATGCACAAAACTGACAACTGGACATGTGATGAAATCTGACGAGAGTGCACCCTAATAAAAGCAAAAAATAAAGGAATTACTGTGTCATTTTACAGTATTGAGAAGACATGGATAATGTTTTTTATAGGAGATTATAGCATGCTGACTGTAGTTCAGATCAGTTTAGGCGAAACAATGTTTTAACAACTCAAAGAACATGCTACACCAGATTCGCAGCAAGTCAATCCATTAGAAGCTCTGGGCTCCAAATGTACAGTACAAGCATTGTTTTTTTGTAGACTACACCGCACTAAAAATGTATCCATTCATGAGAGCAACCAGAAAATTGTAATCAAATTCATTATCATCTGCCAGATTCTTTCTGTTAACAAATATCTGAAGCTCATTTGAGCATGTGTGAGCAATGGGTGCTTCGTGTCATCATGAACAAAAGTCTGTTTTGGACTGGGAAAAACCCGTTGCAAAGGCTAGGATTTGTCCAGGATTCAATGTCAGGATAAACGCCTTTTCTGCCTCAGTGAGGTTCTTGGCGTTAAGATGTTCCCCAAGCTACTTCTCTACAAGGTTGAAAAGCTTCAGAAAAGAAAATATAGACATTACAATTTTATTTACAAAACATTCTCATATAGCTTGACTTTAAAATATGTAGATAACATGATATGTATGACGTGCCATTGATTATAGACAGTGAAATGTCATATTGTAATTATCCTCAACATAGGTAGGAGAATGTAGAAATAAGGCACAGCAAACACTTATCACAAATGCCTATTGTAACACTTACGACTGCAGTAGAATAGTGCATACATTGTACTATGACATGCACTACAATATCTTCTAAATCAGTAGTTCTCAAACCAGTCCTGGGAAAACCCATCCATGCCACATATTTGATCTATACCACCACCTTATTCAGCCAATCAAGACACTTGTTTAAGATTAGAGCTGTAACAATTAATCCATTAATTAACAACTATTTGGATAATCAATTAATCGGTAGGAAAGATTCTGATTCCAGCTTTCTAAATGTGAATATTTTCTCGTTTGTTCAGTTCTCTATGACAGTAAACTGAATCTTTTGGGGCTATGGACAGAACAAGATACTTGAGGATGCCATATTGAGGTTTGGGTGACAGTTAAACATTTTTCACATGCGTCTAATTTTATGGACCAAACTAATCAATTAAGAAAATATTTGAAAATATGGTTAGCAAACTTAGAGTTTATCAAGGGAAGAGATTCTTTTTTTATCCATGCTACATTTTACATCCTTTTACCCTGTACACAGTGAAGAAACTCTCGGAACATAACCACCATTAACTCCTCTATTGGTCTTCTGTTACTTCCCAGAACAGAGTTAGGGCCCTATTTTAACGGTCTGAAACGCAAGTGGAAAGCGCAAAGCGCAAGTAGCTTTGTGGGCGGTTCTACGGCGCTATCGCTATTTTACAGGCGGATAAATGACACTTGCGTCGCGGCGCAAGTGTCAAAAGGGTTGGTCTGAAGCAGCCTAATTACCCGTAGGTGTGGTTTGGGCGTAACGTCCAACAAACCAATGAGAGTGCCAGCTCCCATCCCCTTTAAGAGCCATGAGCGCATTTGAATCGGACGAGTTGATATTTTGACAGCGCGTCTGCAGTCTCCGATGAGACAGATGCACATGAATTTCAAACTGCAAATGGCTCAGTTTATTGCCAAATAATATGGCCTAATTCACACATGGAATAAGGGGTTTTCTTCCACAACTTCAGAAATACTGAGTCCTCAAATAAATTTCGCCAAAGAAAACGTAAATAATATAACATATGATATGCGGTAATGTTGGGAAAAATAACCTGCTGAGTACATCACATGTACATTATAAATATAGCTAACTCCTACCCTAGCCTGATGAGCACATCACATGGACACATTATAATATAGTCGACTCTTGCTCTAAACCCAACGAACACATAACACAAACATGATAATATATAGTCAGGTCAAGGCCGGAGCTGAAGGCCCCATCTCCCAGGCAGGCAGATGGTGGACACTCAGACAATGCACCAGTATCATCTCCAGAACGGGAGAGCCACATTAATTTATCACACAGGAGACATTTTGAGAGCTCTTCCCCGTTAGGAGGAACCAAGAGATACCTCTGCCCACACCAGGGGCCTGAGAGCCACATTAAATTATCACACACAAGACATTTCAGGGGGGCACTCCCCGTTTTAATTTATCACACCGGAGACACGAGGAACTCTCCCCGTTACGAAGCTCTCTCAGGGCCTGGGAGCCAAAACACACAGAACCGCACACATCTCAAACGCACACACCTCATCGAGAGGAGGATACAGCATAAGACTGCATCACACAGGGACTCTTCCCCTTCTTCTGAAGCAGACCTTCCACGGAGGCGAAGCTCCAGACGAACCATCAGCGCTGATTAGGGACTTAGACATATTCGATTTCTCACGCTTTATGACTCTGTATAACCGTTGCCACTTTACTTAATAAATCCAAGGTCCTCGTGCCGATAGACTTTATTACCTCTCCGTCTCATTTTATCTGGTCCAGTAGCTAGACAGACCGTTTTTCCCAACAATTTGGTGACCCTCGACGTGATTTTTTCTGAAATTGAACCGCAACTGGGAAACGAGAGACGGAGAGCGGCACGACCTCGGGACCCCGGAGCACCGGACCGATTCCTGCAGTCTCACCTCGCATGCGCCCAACAAAAGGTAGGCAGAACCTGTTGATAAAATCCAAACTCTGCATAGTTATATAGGAATCACATTAGGAGGTGAGACTGTGAGAGCGGTTCGCTACGGGATATCTCGTGGGGACGAATAGGACTGCATCCCAGTATTTCCCCATAAACCCGATTGACCCTGAACGCGTGACACATCGAATATCGGCTCGTTGCATGGTGAAAGAATACCCTCGAGACCATAGGGCCTATAATAATCGGTCATAGTGATACAAGACTACCGATGGCCTAGTAATAAATGCCTGGGCCAAGAGTGGACCCGGAGGGATGCCTGGACCGCGGGTGGAATCCAGAGGGAATGAGAAGAAAAACACTAGGGCCTATATTAATCGGTCATAGTGATACAAGACTACCGATGGCCTAGTGATAAATGCCTGGGCCAAGAGTGGACCCGGAGGGATGCCTGGACCGCGGGTGGAATCCAGAGGGAATGAGAAGAAAAAAAAACTAGGGCCTATAAGAATCGGTCATAGTGATACAAGACTACCGATGGCCAAGTAATAAATGTGTATTAAATAATTCTATGTGGTAAGAAGGTTAGAGTCCCTTTGCAGAGGGAACCGTATGCCTGGGGCACGAGTGACACACAGAGAGACAGTGTGTGTATGCGCGAGAAAGGCTGTGTGCGTCTCTGTGCGCGTGTACGCAAGAGGTGATGTTTCTGTGTGTGCGTTTGGAGGAGACAGAATGAGAAAGGTCTGTTTAGGTGTGTGTGTGTGTGTGTGTGTTTGTGTGAGAGGGAGCGAGAGAGATAGCAAGGAGAGATAGCAAGGAGAGCTAAAGTCGGAGGACGATCGAGAGGGACCATTTTCCCTCTAGACAGTTGGAGGTAGCGATAGAGTGCGTGTTTTTCTAACAATGAACGGCTGTTTCAGGACCACGAGAAGGGACTCTGTATGGTTTTCAGGCCCAGAGTGTAATCCCCTTTCCCATATGTGTAGTCCTCCCATTTGAGGTCCCCGTCCACCATATTTGAAGTCCTCTACTCCACCTCATGTTGTAGTTCCCCTCCCTAAAATTGTATGGAAGTTAGAACCTGTGAGGGTGTTTTGGTTCGGCCTGACGAGGCCTGTACCAATTTCGGTGGTCAGCTTCTAGTTTTGTGTATATAGAAATTTGGAAAGGGGGAGCAGTATTAAGTTATATATAATAAAGTGAAAAGTTATTTGTGAATGAAGGGACAGAAGGATCTTTTTGTGTGTGAGAGATAGTTATTAGGCCTTGTTCCATGATGGAGAGTTGAGGATGTTGCATTCCAGGCTTATCTGTTAACGGTCCTAGCTGCTGCTTGACCCTAAGGGGAGCGAGGAAGGGTGAGAGAGAGAGAACACATTTCCCCCCCCATTTGTCGACCTACACCATTCAGGCAGTACAGAGAGACACACTAACACACAGTACAGAGAAAGGAAATAGAGTGCGTTCAACTGAAAGCGTGTGGTGGCCATACGCCATAAAATACCACATATCCAAGGAATGCAGGTAGAGCTCTGTTGAGTTTTCAGGCTTTGATAAATTTGTAGTTCCCTGTCTGCCATGTTTGAAGTTCCTTGTAGTCTCTGTCCATAGGTTTCACCTGAACAACCCCTCTGCTGGCCGAGAAAAGGAACTACCCATGGTTTCTCTCACACCCAGCTCCCAGAGCACACTCGCTTTCAAGGCGTTATGGCCGCACCCAACGTGGGAGGGAGACACGCAGAGAGAGAGAGAAGCCACATTCCACCCTTATCTGTTGTCTTGCACCAAACAGCACCCCGTACTGAGGAGGGAGAGAGAGCGTGTTCTCCCGAAGGAGGGAGAGAGTCACAGGGAGACACGCAGCGGATATTCACATTATGGCTAATTTGTTTTTCTTTAAGTTTAGTTTTAGTTTTGTTTTTTATCAAGGATGATGAACATCCTGACACAGTTACCATTCAGGATGAAGAACATCAAAGTTCATGAGGAGGTTATAAGGACAATAACGTTGATACTTTAATAGGACAACAGTGATGATAATCTAATGCAATTGGACTAAAGAAGGTGTTGCTATTAACTAAGTGATTCATATTATTTTCACACAGGAAAGAATAATTGAATAAATATGGATATGATAAAGAAGGAGAATAATAATAAAATAAAATAAAGTAATCTTGATAAACTGTACAAGTAGGACTACACCTATTAAAATATGGGGTGTATCTCTTTGGTCAAGGATGACAGGTGGATTGAAGCCACATCTGCTGGGAAGGGGTCCTACATGCTATGTTGTCAATTTGGATTCGGAAGTATTGGGTTTACCTTTCAAATGCCACTACTGCTGCTGCAACACTTTAATAATTGTAACTCTGATAAATTACCTTTTGTCTTATAGTCCCCCTGATGTGTATCCATTGCGCACGCTTGGCTGCATAGGGCAGATGGGGCTGAGGACTCTGTCTCCATCCCTCCACCTTGCGATCTATACCACCACATAGGTGGGATTGATCGTATCCCAGGTACGGCATCCTGCAATAAGCCAGTATGGAAGGCTGGTTAGCCAACGACGGGTAAGATCCCACCTTGACACCCGGGACGACCTAAGGCAGGCACAGTCACGATTACTTGGCAGAGTCGCTGTGGGCACTGGCTCACTTGATCATGAAGTGACGAGCTGCAACAATCATGGGAAGTGCCGGGTGGGGTGTAGGGTGGAGGAGGAACAGGAGTCAGATATGTCAGCTCTGGCAGCAGAGGTGGTCTTGGAACGGGGCATGTCGCGTTTTATTTTATTTTACCTTTGTGGTATAGAAGGCCACTAACGCATGTACGTTTTTCGGTTTAGTGCATGACTTTGGAACAGCATGGTCTCCGGCGGCTGATGGTAAACCCACCCATATTGGGCTTTGGTTTTGGACATACTGGTTTCGATTTCCCTTCCCAAAAGATTGGTTTTAGTTTGCTGATGGTTAAGGTTAGACGTTTCGACGTTGGTTGCACCAACGGCGTTCTTAGATTTGCTTATCATTTAATGTGCATGGTTTTGACCATTGCCCAAGGGGGGAGGTATTGAGGAGAATTAAAAAAATATATATATAAAAAAAAATAATATAATAATAATAATAATAATAATAATTAGAAAACAAGGTTTTTCTTCACCATACTTGCAAACAATGATTGACATCCAGCTAAATGAGTGTGAAAAACAGTGTTCAACAGATGGGTAGAAGCAGTCCCATCAAAAGACCCAAGTGCGGCTACAGTAATCAAGTTTCGGACTAGAGAAGTCATGACAAGGTTTGGAATTCCGTCAGAAATAAGCTCAGACAAAACGTTTATTCAGAGAACACTCAAGTGATTCAACATTTGCATGTCGAATAAAGACTAGTCTGTGTCTACAATCCTCAAACCACAAGGTATGGTGGGGAGAGGAATGGGACGCTTGAGACGAAGATTAACAAAGTTAAATTAGAGTACTAAATTAAAGGACTAATGCACTACGGTTGACACTAATGAGTTATCGCATGAAAACTAACAGAACGACGCATCTAACCCCGCATGAAATGCTTAAGGGTCGACCCATGCCTTCACTTAACATTCAAGGGTCCCAAAAGGGACTTCCATTAGAGTAATTAGAAATAGAATTAAGGAAAATATGTTTGAACATCTAACTGTTGTACATAAGTTTGTAATTCCAGCAAGAGAAACACAAAGTTCCAGGGCCAGAGGAGGAGCCAGATGCAGACACGCCCGGAGCCGACCAACTACCCAAGGATGATGCAATCAGATTTCGGATGGATGGAGAGCCCAATGAGCGATGGGCGCTACAGGTGCAGCAGGTGCCATCCAAGCTTACCTGGGGATCGAGTATATACCGGAGAGTTTGGACGAGGGACCGCCAGAGGGGCCCGACCTGATCCGGCTGGAGAACTAGATGGAGCTCGGGATACACACGGGCGAGATTCTAGGGGCCCTGATTGCCCGTTTATCAGATGATGTCCTGAGCGCAGTTGAATAAAAGGGTCTAATGCTCAGGTGGCGCCTTGCGACCACCTGCCCGTGATGACGCTCAGGACTATTCCGTGGTTTCAGTTGTTCCCGTGCCCCGGGCCTACCCTGAATACCCCATGCGTGTGATTGCTTATTGTTACACGACCAGTTAACTCCTCCTCACATCCTTAGTGTGTGGTCATCTAGGGATGGGTTGAGGGG
This sequence comes from Gadus macrocephalus, assembly GCF_031168955.1. Lineage (NCBI taxonomy): Eukaryota > Metazoa > Chordata > Actinopteri > Gadiformes > Gadidae > Gadus > Gadus macrocephalus. The sequence goes on along the minus strand of NC_082396.1, from coordinate 20,354,141 downwards.
GATTGCCATTCGTTGTTTACCTCATATCTTTCTGATATTATTATTATTATTTAGGGACACGTTTCATGGTTACATTTCTTTCCTGTGATTGTTATTGTGTAGTGTTTGTGTGATTGTTGCATTTTGTTTATATCATTATTGTTTACTGTTAGTTTTGTTGTTGCATTTTGTTGTTGTTGTTATGGTTTGGTGTTGGTTTTGTTGTGTATCATCTGCTGCCAGTATTGTTGGTATTGTCTGCTCGCGATGTAAGGCCGGGGTGGATGCCACCCCTAGGTGGGGTGTGTATGGCATACCCATGTCTGAAGCATGGGTAGCGTTTCTCCCACGTGGTTCCCCATACACCCGGTCCAGCGAGTTGTTTTAGTCCCATGCTCATGGTTGTTTGTTTTTATGGTCATTTTGCCTTCTTTCTGTTATTTCTAATGGTGTTATAATGGTAGTCCCGTGCTGGAGTCCTATCCCTCGTACCCCAAATGAGTAAAAGTCGTCTTGCGACGACTTGAGGGGGATATGTTGGGAAAAATAACCTGCTGAGTACATCACATGTACATTATAAATATAGCTAACTCCTACCCTAGCCTGATGAGCACATCACATGGACACATTATAATATAGTCGACTCTTGCTCTAAACCCAACGAACACATAACACAAACATGATAATATATAGTCAGGTCAAGGCCGGAGCTGAAGGCCCCATCTCCCAGGCAGGCAGATGGTGGACACTCAGACAATGCACCAGTATCATCTCCAGAACGGGAGAGCCACATTAATTTATCACACAGGAGACATTTTGAGAGCTCTTCCCCGTTAGGAGGAACCAAGAGATACCTCTGCCCACACCAGGGGCCTGAGAGCCACATTAAATTATCACACACGAGACATTTCAGGGGGGCACTCCCCGTTTTAATTTATCACACCGGAGACACGAGGAACTCTCCCCGTTACGAAGCTCTCTCAGGGCCTGGGAGCCAAAACACACAGAACCGCACACATCTCAAACGCACACACCTCATCGAGAGGAGGATACAGCATAAGACTGCATCACACAGGGACTCTTCCCCTTCTTCTGAAGCAGACCTTCCACGGAGGCGAAGCTCCAGACGAACCATCAGCGCTGATTAGGGACTTAGACATATTCGATTTCTCACGCTTTATGACTCTGTATAACCGTTGCCACTTTACTTAATAAATCCAAGGTCCTCGTGCCGATAGACTTTATTACCTCTCCGTCTCATTTTATCTGGTCCAGTAGCTAGACAGACCGTTTTTCCCAACAGTAACTGATCTATTTAATGAAATACGCAATACATTATAAACATTGTTTCTTATCAGTATTGTATGCTATCCTAATATGCATGTGTCTCCGCGGTAATAGACATTGCCATTGATTGTATTATGCGTTACGTGTTTAGTTTGCGTGTGTTTAAACAGAGCACACACGCGCGCCCGCATTCATTCATTATTTTTAACACTCACTCGCGGTAAAACAATGTTTTTCACGATCAAATACTCATCAATCCTAAAAGTTATGGGCATGTAGGCCTATACGATGTCTGTGTCAAGAAAATATGTGTTTGCTGTACGGTGTTTGCAGATGCATTGATTTAAAAGTACAACTTATTACCGCTGCATCAGCTGTTCTTTCCCAAATAATTTACCAAGAATGTGCGGCTAGGTAGATGAGAGAAGCAAAGTGTATGCGCGAGGTGCACAAGCAATCCGTATGCATCGCATGCGCATGTAGGCTATGCATCCGCCCTTAAAATAGCATCTGAACAACGCGCCACTGACTTTAAACCAGGTATTTCCTGGTCAGTAGCGCAATGGTATTCAGCAACGGCAAAATAGCGTTTGCGCCAGAACACGCCTCCTCCTTCCGCCGAACCGCCCCTTGGGGCGCATGATCAATCCCTAATTTACCGGCGAGTGGCGCTGGTGGGAAAAGAACGCTCTGCGCCAGTTGTAAACTAGCAACGACACATGCGCCAGTGACTAAGTCACTTGCGCCGGATGCAAGATAGGGCCCTTAGTCTGGTAGGAAGGGGGGGGTTCCCATGCACCCGAAAGGTATATTTTTCTAACCAAGCTTTTTGTAATCCTTAAGGTGTCTAGTAAAGGAATTTTGATGTTCCCCATGCAAATTATTGTCCCATGTATGATTTTTTTCACTATCTTTTGTGTCTGTGCTTGATTTTCGGCTGTGAAAAATGAAAACTTTAAATCTACATAGATCTTGAACAATACATTCTACAGAAACAGTCCACCCCATTTTCTCTTCGTCTTTGTATGAGGAATTGATAGAGATGAGGATTGTCATGATTAGATAATGTATGGTGCATACAAACTCAAATAAACACAAAAAAAAATACAAAATCGGTGACATGCGATCACTGGAACTCCTCCCATATAGACCCTATTGATATATGTTTTCTAACTTTTGTATTTTTACATTCTTTAAGACGTCTCATAAACAAATGTTGATGATCCCAACTTGAAATATGGTTACATGTATGCTGGCTTCATTCTCATCAGAGGAGAATGCCGCATAATCAGGGTCCTCCTCAAAATTAACCTGTGTTTCAGGCACATCCTCACATATATTGCTTCCACCCTGAAAAATCTGTGACAGAACCCCAGTGGCAGCAAATCTTTTCCTGTCTGGTCATTTTCAAAATGTGTAGTTGAGGCACAAATGCAAAGAGCAATGTTGATTGAATTATCAAAGTTCTCGCGGGAACTATGTTTGCCCCACCCCCCATGCTGCAAGGATGATCAGAATTATTATCAAAACTGTCAGAGTATGAAGATGTGGCCCTGCTTCTTTGTGGTACAATCCAGAAGACATTCAGGGAGGCCAATTCTCTTCCTTGGCCTCCCACAGCTGATGATCTGGTTATGTCCTTGGATGACCTCCTGCCATCTGATCTCATGAGGTTCCTGACCCTCATCATTTCTGGTGATGCTGACTTGGAGAAGAGTGAGAAGACAAGATACCTTGTGCTGTCTATAAGTCTGGTATGACTTAACTCTCCACTTTGATATTTTTTTTGCCTTTTAATATTACATACTTTTTATTTTGTGCACACTGTAGTTCAGGCATGGGCAAACTACGGCCCTTTGGGCTTTTTAAGCCGGCCCGCGGAACTTGTCCTAATATTATTATTATTAAATTACATTTTACCTTTCTCCTGTAATGCCCCCATTTCCCCTCTAGATGGCGCATGATCTCGCAATGCATGTGTGGGCCGTAGCGCCAGTTACAAGGTTTGTTTATATTTCTGAATTAGATACGGTGCTCCCTGCTGTGAAATGAGTGGATCACGAAAAAGAAAAGTTGACAATGAGTGCCGAGTTTTTAACACGGAGTGGACAAGAAAATACTTCTTCACTGAATTCCAATCGAAGGCTGTATGCCTGATATGCAGAGAAACTGTCTCGGTTTTCAAGGAGTACAATGTCAGCCGTCACTTTACTACGAAACATGCGAACTACGCTAGCAATCTGTCAACGCAAGAACGGGTGGCTACGGCTCAGAGGTTGGCGGCTAATTTAAAGACTCAGCAAAACATTTTTCACCGACAAACTGCGATTCAAGAGTCAGCTACCAAGGCAAGTTTTTTGGTTTCATACGAAATAGCAAAGGCTAGCAAGCCTTTATCTGAAGGCGAGTTTGTAAAAGAATGCATGGTACAGACAGCAGATATCTTGTGCCCGGAGAACAAAAGCAAATTTGAAAATGTCAGTTTATCACGCAGGACTGTGACTTGCCGTGTGGAACTGATTGATGAAAGTATAGTCAGCCAATTAAACAAAAAGTCTGATTCCTTTGAGTTATATTCACTAGCACTGGATGAAAGTACGGACGTAAAAGACACTGCTCAGCTCCTCATTTTTATCCGAGGCATTGACGACAGTTTTACAATAACAGAGGAGTTTTTGACCATGGAGTCAATGAAAGGAACAACGCGGGGAGAGGACTTGTATAACCAGGTGTCTGCTGTCATCGAAAGAATGAAGCTTCCTTGGAGTAAACTTGTCAATGTCACAACGGATGGATCGCCAAATTTAACTGGCAAAAATGTTGGGCTGCTGAGAAGAATCACGGATAAAGTGAAAGAGGAAAACCCTGACCAGGATCTTATTTTCCTTCACTGCATCATCCATCAGGAATCCCTGTGCAAGTCTGTATTGCAGCTTAATCATGTCGTGAATCCAGTCGTAAAACTCGTGAACTTTATACGAGCAAGGGGACTTCAGCACCGTCAGTTTATCGCGTTCCTGGAGGAAACTGATGCGGATCATCAGGACTTGCTGTACCACTCTTGCGTCCGCTGGTTAAGTTTGGGGAAAGTGTTACAACGAGTGTGGGAGCTGAAAGATGACATCATTGCATTTTTGGAGTTGATGGGGAAATCTGACGAGTTCCCTGAGCTAAGCGACAAGAACTGGCTTAGTGACTTTGCGTTTGCTGTGGACATATTGTCACACATGAATGAGCTGAATGTGAAACTACAGGGGAAAGATCTGTTTGTTCACGACATGTACAAACATGTGAAAGCCTTCATCTCCAAGCTCACTTTGTTCTCCAGACAAATTGCGAACAAAACTTTCGCTCATTTCCCCACACTTGCCATGCAGGAAGAGGCACCGCGAAACGCAAAAAAATACTGCAAATCACTTGAGGACCTGCATGGAGAATTCAGCCGTAGGTTCTCTGATTTCGAAAAAATTGAACCGTCACTTCAGTTGGTGTCCTGTCCCCTGTCACAAGACCCTGACACAGCACCAGAGGAGCTGCAATTGGAACTGATAGATCTTCAGTCTGACGCCGTCCTAAAGGAGAAGTTCAACTCTGTTAAACTGAATGACTTTTATGCTTCACTTAACAAAGCCACATTTCCAAACCTCCGGAGGGCTGCCCAGAAGATGCTGACTTTGTTTGGCTCGACTTATGTGTGTGAGCAGACATTCAGCGTCATGAACGCCAACAAATCCCGTCACAGATCGAGGTTAACGGATCAGCACCTCAGCTCTATCCTGAGAATTGCCACAACCAAAATAACTCCAGACTTGGATGCACTGGCAAAACTGGGAGATCAACAACACTGTTCCCACTGAAACTGAAAGAGATGATGTGCTGCTGCAGCGAGGTAGGAGCCAAATCTCCTACACACAGCCTGCGTGGCTGTTAATGTGAGGTAAAAACATTTTTTTTTTATTATTATTATTATTTATTATTTACAATTTTGGTTTGGGCGCAGTGAGGTAAATTTTTTTTTATTATTATTATTATTTATTATTTACAATTTTTGTTTGGGCGCAGGCCTCAGTTGTTTGATCAGTCACGTTACGACATGTTTTTGCATTGTTCATGTTCTTGCAAATAAAAAATGTTACCTGTTAAAGGCCAAATCCTTTCGTGTGATGATTTTTACACGTCATTTATATTAGTTCACACCAGGGATGGACTGGCCCAAAAATTTGGCCCGGGACTTTGGGATGGAGAGGCCTTTTATGAGACCGCGGGAATAGCGCGCGTAGAATTTTGCCACGGTGTAAAATAATAAAAACTAGTTGTGAAGATCACTGGGAAATATTTTATAAGCAATCTTGTCCATGTACAAAATATTAGAAATTGCATGTGCCTAGAAAGGTAAATCAAGGCTGAAAATGATCTAAATAGTGCAAGATACAATTATTTTAGTGGAATTTCTTTTTCATACACATACACAGGGTTTGGGAGATGGGGGCGGGCCGGGGTTTGTTGTGCGTTGCTGTGGTTACCGGTGTTGAAGTGTTCCAATGGTTTATTAGCGGTGGTATCTAATAAATCGCTCTCTAATCAATACTTCATTCACTGCCTCTTCCGTGGGACTCTCCTCTGGTACTTCCATAATTAGTTTAAGTCATTATTATATTGCCAAACATGCTCGCTAGTGCACCTGTCATAGCTATGCTGCTGTGTTCTGTTCCCGCCTAACCATTGGTCTCGCTGACAGGGGCGTCGCCGTCAACCTTGGCTTTTCCATGGAAAAGGTCGGTTAATTTAGCACATTTGGCTGCGTCTTGCTCTAAATTTTTTTTCCTTTTCAACCTCAACTTCTGAGCGCCACCCAATTCTTTTGCCTCTCCACCACATTTTTTCCTTTTTGACATTTTCGTATTTCTGTGTAACTTCAGTGAGATCAACGAGAAGTACCGGGTAAGTGACCCGGCCGTGTGTCAGGCTGAGCCAATCAGAAATGACAGACCGCAGAGCAGTCCATGTTGGGAGGGGCCGTTCGGCCGCTCGCTTTGGCCGCTCGCTTTGCCCCCATACACTGTGGGGGTGCTCCCCCCTCTAAATTGACAGTAATACATCGGCCCATAGACATCGCATCGGCCCTGTTTCACCGTCAGGCAAGAGCTCCGTTTCGCGCTGTAAGTAAATATCCGGCAGCAGGCCACCCCAAATCACGGCTTACTCAACTTTTTCATTTTTTTTTTACATCTTTTTACAAAAAAAAATAAATATAAATATATGATAATAAAAAATAAATAAAAAAATCTAAAAGAATTACGGCCGGCCGGCTCGGCCTGAAATCGTCCGGCCGTTCGGGAAATCTCCCGAACCTCCCGATGGCCAGTCCGCCCCTGGTTCACACAAACACTCCATCCATCTGTTCCTGGCCCGGCCCCTCTGTCAAATTTTAGAACCCAATGTGGCCCCCGAGTCAAAAAGTTTGCCCACCCCTGCTGTAGTTGCTTGAACACTTCAATGCTAATTGCTTTCTTTATTATTTCAGGACATCTGCCGTGCTGTGACAAAGGGAGAGTGTTAGTTACCTAAGCATATCCTCCTCTGTACCACTATACGTCACCTTTATCGCAGTAAACAACTGACTACTATTCTCAGTAGGCTAGGTCACTGTGAAACCTACGACTTTGGCTTGGAACTTGAGACCGCTCTAACCCTCGATGAGGTTTCCATCTTTCTCGGTCCACAAATTATTCCGGTGAGGGGAACAATGTGTTTCATCTAGAGTGGGACAATCTGAACAAAATAACGACAAACATTCATGGCTCAAATGTGGGGAACTGGACCGGTGGGATCATGATACAGGAGGGGAAACCTGGATTTGATGCCCCCAACTCTCCCCCAAATCAACGAATGCACCCTCTCTACGAGCGGAACAAGACACGCTCTCTGAAGGGTAGACATACCTCAGACCCCGGACAACGTCCATATCTATAGTCGGCCACAAATTTCCTGAGGGAGCAGTTTTTACTCCACCCACAGCAAACAACAAAGTTTACTCAAACAGCATCCAAGAGTATCGTGTCTGGTTACTTGTCCGAGTGGTGGGAAGCAGTGGATCAAAGCAACTAGTTACAGGGTTGGCTGGCTTTGTATCAGCCACTGGTGACAAGCCCACTCGAAGATCTATCATCGACTACTTCACCCCAATCAACCAGCCTTTTACAGAGTACTGTGATGGAAAATCTACATGTTGTTACATTTTTGGTCTATGTATGAATTTAAGTTTTGTTGCTATTCTGTGTAATTTAATATAGGGCCTATGTTCTACTCCTTGTGGGTCATCTAAAGTGTAAACCGTCAAGGGTCGAGTGATGCATTTTGATTGCCTTCCCTTTCTTTATCTTTCGTGTGTTGTAAATCAGCTTTCAAGCAATGCTTTTATGTATGGGCCTGTTCCTCGACCCCCTGGCTAGCGTCAACGAAGCCAAAGGGTTACATGGCACGGCCGCCGACCCCTCAAATGGCATTGGGGGGGGGCTTCAATAGAAAAGATTACCATCTGGTAAACAAAGGCTTTTGGTTTACACCTCCTCCAGAGCCCAACCCAAGGGAATAAGAACTCATCGATTCAAACACTCAATGGACTTGTCTGAGCGTACCTTTAGAGTATGAAGTAAGACGCAACGAGAAGCTCCCATCTGAGGCCTCAGATTATTGTAATGTATGCCTGTTTAATTGTTTGTTGATGCATGTTGTGATGTATCTTTGTTCGTACTTTTTATTACAAATATATATAACCACTTATTGTCAACAGTATTGTGTGCTTTTTGCATCTAAATATCTCATCTGTCTTAGACGCAAACTCTGATAGAGAAATTGCCACAACAATTTGGGGGCTCATCCGGGATACCTAACCTGAAGATCCCGTGAAAAATCCCTAGGTGTCTGCCAAGTCAGGTCTGAGGATTCGGTCTCAGTCCCAAAGCTCTACCTCGCCTCCAGGTGACTGTAACCAGACTAATGGGGTCGAGGAAAGGGTGTCTGTGGGGGATGAAGTAGGGGTATTCAGTACGGTATCCATAGGAAAAAGAATTCGAGCAGGTGAGATCACAATACTGTTTAAAGCTTCCAAATAAAATCCGTTACAGGAACGGTATATAAATGTTTCGGTAAACGTAAACTTATATCTGAACTTAGGCCTCGTTCAAGGAAACTCTGTTATAGGAACATACGGTAAAGCTCCGGTTCCGTCAATATATATATGGTTATATAGGTAACAGAAAGGGCAGCTAGAGTCTGTCGGGGAACGGGAAAAAGGGAAACCCGTTGAAGCGCGGTTGGTGTTTAATATATATATATAAATAATAATAATAGGCATTCATTAATAAATATATGTATATGTGTGTAGTCACAAGGAGGTTTCGGGGATATTAGATAATTTGTTAAATAATAACTAATAGTGTAAAAGGATCTAAAACATGGGTAACAAATCGGGAAAAACAGAGATAACGGGGCCTGCAAAGGTGATGTTGGAGAAGCATGGTGAAGCGGCTCTGGAGGGTTTAAAATATTGGTGCTAAAATAAGGTGTTCAAGATCCACGGGGGAGTGCCTGTACCAACCGACAGAGTGGTTCAGACTCCGTACGAAGAAAATCTCACCGCGGCCTTCCTGGATGCGTTGGCCGACAAAATATCGGAATTCATAGAGACACACTGCATTGGGTGGCGTACCGCCAGACTTGATTTGATCATAAGTCACGCGACCCACGCAGAAAACCTCTTCATGAAGAAAGAAAAGTTCGGGAAGAATAGAAAAGAAGAGATAACCAAGAAGCTCCAGCTCGCCCAACTGGAGGCCCTGGAGAATCCTAAGCCAACCCGTCGCGACAAAGACCAAAGAACTGACCGGCCAGAAGAGAGAAAGTCCTGTGGATTAATCAACCGGGACTGTTTGTATTGTGGCTCCAAGGATCATTGGTTAAAAGATTGTCCCATTAGAAATGAGGAAAACGATGAAGCGGACGACTGGGAATCCGCACCTTCCTGTGAAGTGACTGTGAATCATCCAAGAGGCAGAGGTGAAAGGGGGCATTCGCATTGACGGGACGCAGGAGCAGGCCAGGTCCAAGGAGGAGGTATGAGCACCATAACACAAACACAACGCACGCAAGCACCACATCCAAATGATTGTTGTATGGTTCTCACCAGCCTTACGCGACCTGATCAGCTAAATGTAATATTATATATGGTTATTATATATAGTTATTATATATGGTTATAGTAAACAACGGGCTATTGTAGACAGTGAATACTCGATTTTTACAATCTATCACAACCAATTTAATGGTCAACCATATCACACAGCCATGACATGACCCCAACTGACCCAGACTAACCCAGACTGACCCCCGACTGACAACGTGACGGGGACAAGTGTATTGCCTAATATTGAAAATGCAGATTTTTATATTATGATATTTTGTTAATGTTTTATGGCCAAAATGGCAACAAGGTGAATTGACGAACGTATGAGAGAGATTGGAAGAAGTATGTGTTATGGAAGGAGAAGAGATAGATGAGAACGTAAGGCAAGACAAGATAAGGAAAGGGGTGGGGAGAAAGATAACCCATCTGCATCGAGTTTTGTTCAAATAGATCCGGACCTGGACAACGCTCCTCCTTCTCCTGCTTTCAGCCCGACCAGTGGCCCAATACAGTGCAAATACCCCACGTCACGACTCCTCTACATCAGACTTTATGAAGTTACAGACCATGGGAGGCCCACCTGAAGAGCTACGGAATGGTCTGCTGGACGACACAAGGAGACAGTCCAGCAGGACCAACAGCACCAGAGTGGTGGCCTCCACGGTGCCTGTGTAGCCACATTGAAGCAGTGTTGTTTTCGTCAGGCAAGACGAAAACGAAAATGACGTCGTCAGACCCCTTTTTTCCATGACGAAAATGAGACTAAGACGAACGTCACCAAAGCCATATAAAGACTAAAATGTGACGAAAAATGTAGACATTTTCGTCAGACGAGAACTAGACGAGACTAAATTGTTAGTGAGTGGACGAACAAAGTTTCAAAACATGCTTTTTTTCCCGCCAACTATAATATGCGTGCAATGTCAATCAAGAGCTCAGACATCAGAAATGGAGCCAGCTGCTTGTCCTAACAGTCACGCCCCCATCACACACTAAAAGCCTCGCTCGCGCGCAGCTGCGCCTGCACGCACACGGCACACAGAGTTTTCGTCGGACTAAAACTAGACTAAAACCTTTTGAGTTTTCGTCAGACTAAAACTAGACTAAAACTTTCAAAGATAGAAATGACTAAAATGGGACTAAAACTAAGAAGCATTTCGTCAAAAAGACTAAGACTAAAACAAAATCTAAAATGCCTGCCAAAAACAACACTGCATTGAAGTGGCCTGAACATTGAGACAAAGGAGGGTCTCAGAGACGGGAGAGACGTGGGAACAGGCACTTCAAAGGACAGCCCGTGATGCGGATGAGAGGCAGAAAGCAGAGAGAGAGGTGGAGGCGTGTCCAGGCGGATGGAGAGAAGAGCAGTGTACCGAAAGTATCGCACTAGACAAAGCATTCACGCATATTACAAGAGACGAGATTTAATGTGTAACTAGGACTGTGTATAAATTGTGTGATAATTTGTAAGTATATCTGAAAGGTTTGAAAGTCATCAGGAAAAGTGGTTTGAAGAAACAAGTAGAAAAGTTGAAGGTTAAAGAAATGTGCTAGACAGAATCTAAATGTACGACAGCGGTAGAATTCATTAAGGCACAAAACTTTAGAATTGAACCCCAAAAAGCATAATCATGATGTATGCTACAATGTTTTTCAGAGTTAAAGTAGAAGGTTTTTGGTGCGCTCGCAACAGCAAGCCATGCTTACAGGCCTGGGCTTTCCCTTATTATGGTAAATTTACACATGGGAAAGTCCATGCGTCAAGAGGGGGGATGGGGAGCCCACAACAACAACCTTGGGTATACCAAAGCAAACCAAAGGAATTAATTACTTAAAAAAAAAATAATAATAATGAAACAAACCCCATGTAGGTCCCTCAGAGACATCATGAAGGACAATGGGTAAGAGAAGAAGAATACTGTTTTTTAAAAGGTAGCCTTGTTTCTTTGTTTTATTTTATTTTTATTTATTTTTATGACTTTTGAATATATGGAAACAGATGACTTAATTGTAATGTTTATGTGGATAATTATCAAAAGGGGGGATTCCCAAAGAAATTATCCAGTGACAATGGTTCACATTTGGTGAACCAAGTCATCCAACAGAATTGACCCACGCAACCATTGTGCATACCACCCTCAGAGTGGTGGGACAGTAGAGAGGGAGAGTGGTCCCGTAGAGAACAACGTCTACGGGACAACAAGCCAAGGCAACTGCAGATACAGCCCAAGGAAGGGCAACTCCACGATACATGGATTACTATCGGAGACGTGCCTGGAATTCACCAACGTGGTTGGAATCATTCCAAGTCCTGTGGATCACAGCAGGGTAGCTAAGAGTGCTACCCGGACCCACGCCAGCCACTGCAAGCGGGCACCATCACCAACAACAAAGGTCACTTCTGACCCAACCCCCTTGAGCGTCACCCCAACACTGAAACCAGGGTGAAGTGCAAGTAACTCACCCTTGCACACACAATCACGTCAGAACCAGGCCCAAAAGACTGTCTCTGGCCTGGGGAGAGATGGGGCCAGAATCGACATCATTCAGAATGGACGCCAGCCCAGGACCACTATCTGATGGGATTGATAGTGTGATAGAAGTTTAATTGTATTTCTTCCAGGTGATGTTAGGTGATTTTGTACTACCTTCTGTAAAAGCGAACGGTGGTATAAATATCTGTACTTGGAGGCCATGGTCGGACATAGTCGATTATGAACATATGCATGTTGTGATTAAGTGATCATTTTAATCCTAAAGGTTGCATCATTTTGTGATTATAAATAATCAAAGGGGGGATTGTGATGGAAAATCTACATGTTGTTACATTTTTGGTCTATGTATGAATTTAAGTTTTGTTGCTATTCTGTGTAATTTAATATAGGGCCTACGTTCTACTCCTTGTGGGTCATCTAAAGTGTAAATCGTCAAGGGTCGAGTGATGCATTTTGATTGCCTTCCCTTTCTTTATCTTTCGTGTGTTGTAAATCAGCTTTCAAGCAATGCTTTGATGTATGGGCCTGTTCCTCGACCCCCTGGCTAGCGTCAACGAAGCCAAAGGGTTACATGGCACGGCCGCCGACCCCTCAAATGGCATTGGGGGGGGGCTTCAATAGAAAAGATTACCATCTGGTAAACAAAGGCTTTTGGTTTATTGGGGGACACACCTCCTCCAGAGCCCAACCCAAGGGAATAAGAACTCATCGATTCAAACACTCAATGGACTTGTCTGAGCGTACCTTTAGAGTATGAAGTAAGACGCAACGAGAAGCTCCCATCTGAGGCCTCAGATTATTGTAATGTATGCCTGTTTAATTGTTTGTTGATGCATGTTGTGATGTATCTTTGTTCGTACTTTTTATTACAAATATATATAACCACTTATTGTCAACAGTATTGTGTGCTTTTTGCATCTAAATATCTCATCTGTCTTTGACGCAAACTCTGATAGAGAAATTGCCACAACAGTACTCAGTCATAAAGGAGCTGCTAAAACAGTCTGAGGAGGCCACCATGGAGGTAGGTCAGGAGTACATCCTTTGACCTCAGTGGTTGCATGAAGGCCCTGAATCTCATTTGGAAATTCCCAGACGAGTACGAAAAGCATGTGGTCACCCCAGGACCCTTCCATACCGGGATGAACTATATGGGAATGCTGACAGGGCACAAATGCAAGGGCCCAGGCTACGCTGAAATCCTCATTGAGGCAGAACTTGTCACTAGTGTCTGTCTCGAAGGAGTCCTGAAGGGGAAGGCATATGCAAAAGCACTGTTCTGGCTCAAAGTAGTCAGTGAAGTCATGGAAAGACTGTTGCTACAGAGATTCATGGAGGAGAACGTAGAGATCACCAATCCCAAAGCCCTCTTTGATGTAGTCCAGGCCTGTAGTCGTGAGAACCTTGACCTTGCACTGAAGGATCCCTCCACTCTCGACATCTTCAAAAAGTATATTATTTATACTTTGAGAAGATGCTGGAGATCTGTGACCTCATTGATGACCCTGACAGCTTGAAGGCTGGAAAACATCGAGAACTGGGGAGAGCTGAAGTCAAGAAATCCGCGTAGGCAGTTCAGCGTACTATCTCTGCTATTCAAAACTTTACCAATCATTTCTCCTTGGTTGACAAAGAACACCTCTACAGCCTCGCATCTTGTGCCCCTGCTTCTCCGGAGGTGGAGTTTGATGTCCTACGTGCAGAGGCAGCTGGTAAGAAGTCCAAGGAAGCTTTCATCCAAGATCGCTTTGTGAGTGGCTCTTCTGAGGAGCTGTTCTTTGAGCCAATCAAGAAGCTGAAGCTGAAGATTATGGATGCCTCAAACAAACCAGTCAAGCTCACTGCCTCCCAAGGAAAGGTATAACAACAAGTGGTGTGATCCGAGGAACATTACCGTTCTCTCCCAGGGCTGTACTCCCCATCAGGAACATCTGTCGATTATGTGCCGCCCCCACTATCTACCCCGTGAGTTCACCGCAATCATCACCTCCGCGGTTTACATCCCCCCACAAGCCAACACAGATACTGCCATATCCGAGCTGCAGGAGGTGATAAACAAACAACAACATCGTCATCCGGCAGCTGCTATCATCGTTCTCTGTGATTTTAACAAAGCCAAACTTTCCCGGGGCCTGCCTGAATTTAAACAGCATATCCACTTCCCGACGCGAGGAGACAACACCTTGGATCACTGCTACACTCCGTTCAAGGACAGCTACAAGGCTATCCCCCTGCCTGCATTCGGAAAGTCCGATCACGTTGCCATCTTCCTTCTCCCTAAATACAAGCAAAAGATCCTTAACGAAGCTGTGGTGACTAAAGAAGTAAAACGTTGGAATGACCAATCAGAAGGCTTGCTGCAAGACGCGCTTGACAACGCTGACTGGGAAATGTTCCGGGAGTCCTCCGACAACGTCAGTGAGTTTGCGGAAGTGGTCGGGAACTACATACACCTACTGGTAAACGACATTATACCATCAGTCAAAATCAAAGTTTTCCCAAATCAGAAGCCATGGGTAGATGGAACTGTCAGGGCAGCACTTTCAGCGCGTACTGCTGCCTATAATGTTGGGATTACTACGGGGGACATGTTGGACTACAAAGTGGCTGCTTATGGCCTAAGGAAGGTCGTAAAAGCTGCAAAGTGCCGATATAAGGACAAAGTGGAAGCCGACTTCACCGCTGGTGACCCCGCTAGTGTGTGGAAGGGCCTGCGAATAATGACAGACTTTAAGAACAAGGCCGGCTCGGTGTGTAGCTCTGACCCCTCCCTTGCTGATGAACTCAACACTTTCTTTGCACGGTTTGAGATGGAGAGTGAAGATCATAACTCAATGGCAGTCATGGCCGACATGTTTGGGAATAACACCAAACCCCCCTTCATAGTAAGTGAGAGTGATGTGAGGAGGGTGTTCAAAGGGGTAAATGGGAAAAAGGCTGCCGGGCCTGACCAGATCCCTGAAAGGGTCCTTAAATCTTGTGCTGACCAACTAGCTCCAGTGTACACCATGATCTTTAATACATCCCTGGCCCAAGCTGTCGTCCCATCTTGCTTTAAAAAGTCTATCATTGTACCGGTGCCCAAAAATAGTAAACCATCATGTTTGAACGATTACCGTCCAGTGGCCCTGACCTCTGCAGTGATGAAATGTTTCGAAAGGCTGGTGAAAAATTACATCTGCACCTCCCTGCCAAACTCGTTCGACCCCCTCCAGTTTGCTTACAAAGCAAACAGAAGCAGAGACGATGCCATCTCCAACCTGCTAAACACCACTCTTACTCATCTGGATGGTGGGGGGGGGGAACTATGTGAGGATGCTGTTCATTGATTACAGTTCAGCTTTCAATACCATAGTCCCCCTCCGCCTGATCGACAAGATGAGGTCGCTGGGGATCAACACCCAAATGTGCAACTGGGTGCTCAGCTTCCTTACTGACCGCCCCCAGGTGGTGAAAGTGGAGGGTGGTGTAACCACTGGGCCGCTGACCCTCAACATCGGTTCCCCCCAGGGCTGTGTTCTGAGCCCGCTGCTGTACAATATCTACACTTATGACTGCACAGCCTCCGGAAGTTCAACCTCCATCATTAAATTTGCAGACGACACTGTGGTGCTGGGTCTTATCTCTGATAACAACGAGCAGCCCTACCAGAACCAAGTGGCAGACCTGGCACTGTGGTGTCAGTCCAACAATTTGGCCCTAAATATAAAAAAGACAAAGGAAATGGTGGTGGACTTCCGGCGGAAGCAGGACAGCGGGTTCACCCCCCTCATCATCAACGGGGAGCCTGTGGAGAGGGTTCCTAGTTTTAAGTACCTGGGTGTGCACATCACTGAAGACCTAACCTGGACCCTCCACACACAACATGTGACAAAGTCATCTAGGCAGCGACTGTACTTCCTCCGGAGGCTGAGGAAATTCAAGGTCTCCCCTTCCATCCTGAAGACCTTCTACTCCTCAGCCGTGGAGAGCGTCCTCACAGGATGCATCTCCGTCTGGTACGGAAGCTGTACCGCTCAAGACCAGGCCAACCTACAGAGGGTGGTGCGCTCAGCTGAGCGGACTATCAGAGCGTCCCTACCCAACGTGAAGGACATCTACCACAAGAGGGTGGAGTCGAGGGCAAAAAACATCAGGAGGGATGACACACACCCCAATGCCAGCCTCTTCACCCTGCTGCCATCGGGTAGACGCCTACGAAGCCTTAACTCAAGGACTGAGAGACTTAAGAGAAGTTTTTATCCACAGGCAGTGAGACACTTGAATTCAAATTTTTAATTCAACACTCATCTCATCTCATCTAATTTTCTTCCGCTTATCCGGGGTCGGGTCGCGGGGGGAGCAGCTCAAGCAGGGGGCCCCAGACTTCCCTTTCCCGGGCCACATTGACCAACTCTGACGGGGGGATCCCGAGGCGTTCCCAGGCCAGTGTTGAGATATAATCTCTCCACCTAGTCCTGGGTCTTCCCCGAGGTCTCCTCCCCACTGGACGTGCCTGAAACACCTCCCAAGGAAGGCGCCCAGTGGGCATCCTTACCAGATGCCCGAACCACCTCAGCTGACTCCTTTCTAAGTAAAGGAGCAGCGGCTCTAATCCGAGTTCCTCACGGATGGCTGAGCTTCTCACCCTATCCCTAAGGGAGACGCCAACCACCCTTCTGAGAAAACTCATCTCGGCCGCTTGTACCCGCAATCTCGTCCTTTCGGTCATCACCCAGCCCTCATGACCATAGGTGAGGATAGGAACGAAGATCGACCGGTAGATCGAGAGCTTTGCCTTGCGGCTCAGCTCTCTTTTCGTTACAACGGTGCGGTAAAGCGAACGCAATACCGCCCCCGCTGCTCCGATTCTCCGGCCAATCTCACGTTCCATAGTACCCTCACTCGCGAAACAGACCCCGAGGTACTTGAACTCCTTCACTTGGGCTAAGGACTCATTTCCTACCCGGAGTAAGCAATCCATCGGTTTCCTGCTAAGAGTCATGGCCTCAGATTTAGCGGTGCTGATCCTCATCCCAGCCGCTTCACACTCGGCCGCCAGCCGATCCAGTGAGTGCTGAAGGTCACAGGCCGATGATCCCATGAGGACCACATCATCTGCAAAAAGCAGTGACGAGATCCTCAGACCACCGAACTGCAACCCCTCCCCACCACGACTACGCCTCGATATCCTGTCCATGTATATCACAAACAGGATTGGTGACAAGGCGCAGCCCTGGCGGAGCCCAGCACCCACCGAGAACGAAACTGACTGGCTGCCGAGGACGCGAACACAGCTCTCGCTTTGGGAGTACAGGGATTGGATGGCCCTGAGGATAGACCCCCTTATCCCATACTCCCGCAGCACCTCCCACAGTTTCTCCCGGGGGACCCGGTCATACGCCTTCTCCAGATCCACAAAACACATGTAGACCGGATGGGCATACTCCCAGGCCCCCTCCAGGATCCTTGCGAGAGTGAAGAGCTGGTCCGTAGTTCCACGTCCGGGGCGAAAACCGCATTGTTCCTCTTCAATCTGAGGTTCGACGATCGGCCGAACCCTCCTTTCCAGCACCTTGGAGTAGACTTTACCAGGGAGGCTGAGAAGTGTGATACCCCGGTAATTGGCACACACTCTCTGGTCCCCCTTTTTGAACAGGGGAACCACCACCCCGGTTTGCCACTCCTTTGGCACTGTACCCGACTCCCATGCGATGTTGAATAGGCGTGTCAACCCCTCAACACCCAGAGCCTTTAGCATTTCTGGCTGGATCTCATCAATCCCTGGGGCTTTGCCACTGCGGAGATGTTTGACTACCTCAGTGACCTCCACCAGGGAAATTGACGACGAAACACCATCAACCTCGAGCTCTGCCTCCAACATAGGGGGCGTGTTATTCGGATTCAGGAGTTCCTCAAAGTGTTCCTTCCAACGTCCGACGACCTCCTCAGTTGAGGTCAACAGAGTCCCATCCTTACTGTACACAGCTTGGACGGTTCCCCGTTTCCCCCTCCTGAGGTGCCGGATAGTCTTCCAGAAACACTTTGGTGCCGACCGAAAGTCCTTCTCCATGGCCTCTCCGAACTTCTCCCACACCCGCTGCTTAGCCTCCGACACGGCAGCAGCTGCAGCCCTTCGGGCCTGTCGGTACCCTGCAACTGAGTCAGGAGTCCTCCAGGATATCATATCCCGGAAGGCCTCCTTCTTCAATCGGACGGCTTCCCTGACCACCGGTGTCCACCACGGTGTCCGAGGGTTACCGCCCCTTGAGGAGCCTAAGACCCTGAGGCCACAGCTAGCCACCGCAGCTTCAGCAATGGAGGCTTTGAACACCGCCCACTCCGGCTCAATGCCCCCAACCTCCACAGGAATGCTAGAAAAACTCAGCCGGAGGTGTGAGTTGAAGATACCTAGGACGGGGGCCTCCTCCAGACGTTCCCAGTTCACCCGCACTACGCGTTTGGGCTTACCAGGTCTATCCGGAAATTTCCCCCATTCCCTGATCCAACTCACAACCAGATGGTGGTCGGTTGACAGTTCCGCCCCTCTCTTTACCCGAGTTTCCAAAACATGCGGCCTCAGATCAGATGACACGATCACAAAATCGATCATTGATCTTCGGCCTAGGGTACTCTGGTACCAGGTACACTTATGAGCACCCTTATGTTCGAACATGGTGTTTGTTATGGATAATCCATGACTAGCACAGAAGTCCAATAACAAACGACCGCTCGGGTTTAGATCAGGGAGGCCGTTCCTCCCCACCACGCCTCTCCAGGTGTCTCCATCGTTGCCCACGTGGGCGTTGAAGTCACCCAGCAGAACTACGGAGTCCCCTACTGGAGCCCCATACAGGACTCCATTCAGGGTCTCCAAGAAGGCCGAGTACTCTGAGCTGCTGTTTGGTGCATACGCACAAACAACAGTCAGAGTTTTCCCCCCTACAACCCTTAGGCGCAGGGAGACGACCCTCTCGTCTACCGGGGTAAACTCCAACACCGCGGCGCTCAGCCGGGGATTTATGAGTATCCCCACACCCGCCCGGCGCCTCACGCCCTTGGCAACTCCGGAGAAGAATAGAGTCCAACCCTTATCCAGGAGTACGGTACCAGAGCTGAGACTGTGCGTGGAGGTAAGCCCCACCAGATCTAACTGATAGCGCTCCACCTCCCTCACAAGCTCCGGTTCCTTTCCCCACAGCGAGGTGACGTTCCACGTCCCCAGAGCCAGCTTCTGCCGCCCGGGTCTGGTCCGTCGAGACCCCTGACCTTCGCTGCCACCCATGTGGCTGCGCACCCGACCCCAACGGGTCTTCCCACAGGTGGTGGGCCCATGAGATGAAGAGAGGGGGGGTGCCACGTAGTTTGTTCGGGCTTTGCCCGACCGGGCTCCGTGGCAAACCCGGCCACCAGGCCCTCGCCATCGAGCCCTCCGTCTGGGCCTAGCTCCAGACGGGGGCCCCGGGCTTCCTCCGGGCCGGGTCACATCTCCTCTATTTCCGTTATTCATTGAGGATTTTTGAACCATTCTTAGTCTGGCCCCTCGCCTGAGACCACTCTGCCATGAGAGACCCTACCAGGAGCACAAGGCTCCAGACAACACAGCCCTCAGGTTCACAGGGACACGCAAACCTCTCCACCACGATAAGGTGACGGTTCCAGGAGAGGTCACCTTATGCCGCTTTTCCACTGCATGGTACCAGCTCGACACGACTCGACTCAGCTCGCATTTTTTGCGTTTCCACCGCGGTACCATGGTATCTGGTACCTGAAGTGGCTGCTTTTTCTAGTACCTACTCGCTCTAGGTTCCAAGCGAGCTGAGCCGATGCTAAAAGGTGACGTCGGCAGACGGCCGGCGACTGATTGGCCAGAGAGTGTGACGAAGTCACGAGAGCGACATGGCAACCATGCTGGTAACATCCATAGCAGCGCCGCAGCCAACATGTTCCACTTCTCCAACTTCTTCAACATGCCAGCTAATAATAGTAATGTGATCGATGTCCTCCATTGTTGTTATGTGGGTTCTTTCCATGTGTGGGTTGCGTATGTGTTGTTTGCGTCGCGTACACAAATACGTCACGGCCCTTTCGCGCAGCCGACCCCGCCCACGTCCAGGAGGTACTATTTGCGGTGGAAAAGCACCCGTGCTGCTACCGTGTCGAGTCGTGTCGTGTCGAGTCGTGTCGAGTCGAGCTACATGTGCGGTGGAAAAGCGGCATTATTCAACACCTTATTTTTAAATTTGATTTTATTTACATTTTTTATTTTATCTAAATAAATTAACTAATTTATTTTATTTTATATTTTGATTTATTTTTGCACAGTGTGGAGCATTGACCCTTTAACATTTCACTTCAATTCATTGTATGTGACAAATAAAAACACTTGAACTTGAACTTGTATGAGACCCCATTCTCTTCATATAGAAAATGTAACTAGCCATATTTGACATACATGGCATACTGAGGAAAACAGTATTGTTCACCTGTTCATCTTTGCAGGTATTGCAGTACCGTGAACAAAGTGACCTCGCCTTCATGCTGGTCATCAAGTCACAGAACTCACTCTTCCCAGTTCCTCACAGCCTAGGCACAGCTGATGGGTTCTTCAATAAGAACCACAAGGCTGCAATGCTTCACTACTTGACGGAAGATGCTCCTGAAGATATCCCTTATCCAAAGGAAGCTTTCTACATCCAGGATGGCAATGCACTCTCCCATGCCTTGATGAACCTCCCACCAACGTTCGAAGGAATTTGTCTCCAGTCCCTTGACCATATGGTGGCAAAGAACCATTTTGTCTTCTCAACGGACTCCTACCATGATGATTCTGTCAAGGCTCAGGAGAGATTGCGTCGTGGCGTGTCCAAGTGGTACATCATAGGTGGTCCTGCAACAATGAAGCCGACTGACTTCAAACTCTTCCTGGCAAATGATGAGAACAAGACACAACTCTGTAAACTACTACTTGAGGTGTGGGGCAGCAAAACCTCTGCATCACATCAGAAATGTGGAACAGCAGTGGTAGTTGTTGAAGGCAAAGCATATCAGCTTAAGTCATCTGGTGGTAATGTGAGTATATTGACATGTATAATTCACCTGTTTGCCTTTCTCACTATTCTTTTTTCATTATAAACTTTTGGAGAATATTAAGTCTAGCCCAGTCAAACATGAGAAACTGATAAAATGGTGCCTTGCTATATACTATCACACCTTACTCAATTCAGGTGACCACATGTGAGATACCTCAGCTGGAGTCAACCCAGGAAGAGACTGACGCCCGGGTTGTTCTGTACCTGCTGAATGCCGCACACCTTGGGCACAAGGCAGTAATGGTGAGGACCCCAGACACAGACATTTTCTTCATCCACCTGCACCACGCACAATCCATCCTGCTGCCCTTCTACGTCGACATTGGGACCGGAAAGCACAGGCGGATCCTAAATGTCAGCGAACTGGCAGACTACTGCACAACAGTACTCGGCCTATACGTCTTCACGGGGGAAGACGTTACAAGTACCTTTAGAGGTACTTTTAAGGGAAGGTTGGGCCTCTGAAAAAGCTGCAGAGTAATCCAAAGTATCATGCAGCCTTCAGGTGAGTATTTCTATTCAGATATTCTGTAGCAAGTAATGGCAATTAATGCTGAACATAGGTATTGATGCATTATGACTCTGTATTACTATAATTATTTATGTCCTCAGAAAACTTGGTGATCAGTGGTCTGTGGAGCCAGATGTGGTGGAGGACATCGAGGCATTTACATGTGTAATGTATGGCCAGGCCCGTGAAAAATCTGTGAACAACGTGCGCAGCATCATGCTGAAGAAAATGATCGGAGAGGATGAGACGCTTACCACCAGATCCTAGGTGGATCTGTCCCGGCTGCCACCCTGCAGAGACAACCTGGTCCCACATATCAACCGTGTCAACCACCGTCTGGGCATCTACAAGAGAGCAGCCACACCGATATTCTGGTGTCACAAGCCCCATGATCCTGGCAAAGGCTGGGAAAAGACTGAAGAGGGTACCCTGGAACCAGTGTGGTCTTGTGGCCCTATCCTTCCCACTTCACTCATTGACTTGCTGGAAAAAACAGTCGAGGAAATGGATGGAGATGGTGAACAAGACGAGGAGCAAGAAATAGATTATGAAGACCTAGATTTAAAGTTTTCATTTTTCACAGCCGAAAATCAAGCACAGACACAAAAGATGGTGAAAAAAATCATACATGGGACAATAATTTGCATGGGGAACATCAAAATTCCTTTACTAGACACCTTAAGGATTACAAAAAGCTTGGTTAGAAAAATATACCTTTCGGGTGCATGGGAACCCCCCCTTCCTACCCTACTAAGTAGTTGGGTTTCAGGAGGGTAGCCACAACATCTACTTTGACATCACTGGGTTCTTTTGGGATATCAAGAAGGACCCAGAGGCAAGGCCTTTCTTTCAGGAGTGGCAGAACCTGTGATCCATCATCCAAATACGTATTGATAACATGCTTAGTGTTTTACAGTAAGCATTTTTTAATTAGATGAACGTTGATGCTGATAGATGAGGGCAAGTAATGTAGTTGGTGTCAGATCACCCGTGCGATCTGTAGATAATTCACATTGTTTATTTTGAATGGGACTGAACAGTGTTCCAGTGTGCTATAAAAATCATGCACAAGCAATTCACTATCTGTTGTACACTAGAATGCAATTACAGTTACATTCAAGTCTAAACTTACCTCGTAGTACTTCAAACCATCAACTAACTGATCATAGCAGCTCTGTCGTTGAATGAGGACATGGAAAAGTATTGCATTCTGCACAAATGCATCTTTGTTGACCATGCTGACTGGGTTCGGAAGACCTTCGAGTTAGGTATCTCCATGAGTCACAGCATTCCACTGCTTGCTCCAGATCATCTGTGGTTAATGCTTGATCAACCTTAAGGTGCAATCGAAAAATAAGGATATGATAAATGCATTCAGAATTCAAATAAATGCCTCAGAAACTGGGATTGAAGCGAATACAATTTAATCACACTAATATCATACCTTCTTCCGGGCTTCTCTCAGTACCATGTCAGCTACATCATCTGGAGTGACCTTCAACTGAAAGATGCGTCCTGTCAGAAGGTAGTCCACTACCAGAGGAGAAAGGAGGGCTGGAGGTTCACCACCCTTGACGATGATGGTAATCTGTCAAATAGTGCGGTACACTCCATTCTGCAAATGAGAAATGTTTTTCGATTTGATTTGATTGAAATTTATTTCGAACATGTAAAAGAAAACCAAAAATATATATCATACACAAATTACTGATGTTAAACAAAATAGAAAGCATAATTAGATACATAAATGATAAATATTTGATAATTGTAACATGTTCGAAAAGGAGTGGGAAGAAGTTTACACTTATTTAATCCCACCCCTTCTCCGTAACTCATTGAAATTAAGATTCCTTAGTCATAATAATAATAATTATTAACATTTTCAATTATTTTTAATAAATATATATATATATATTAGATATATATATTATTTTTTTAACGTATCCCAACATATATATATATTTTTTAAATAAAATGTGTAACTTATATGTTCATATCAGATATATACTATAATTTCTTACACATTTGTCAAAAAAAATAATAAATAAATAAACAAAATAAACAAAAAACATTCATGAAAATATATAGATATTATCTCACTATTGATATATTTTAGTATAAAAACTATAATTTTAATTCAGAAAAAAAAAAAAAAAAAGAATAAATAACAAACTAAATAAATAAACAATTAACACCCAATGAAAATCAAACACCTTCATCCTTGTACCCTGCGAGAATAATTTCCTTTAACCTTGTTTTGAATATTTTTATGTTAGGACATTGTTTGAGCTCTTCTTTTAACCCATTCCACAATTTTACTCCACAGACAGAAATACAAAAACTTTTTCTGGTTGTACGCACCTTTTTCATTTTAAAATTAAACAATCCCCGTAAATAATAACTCCCTTCTCTTTGTGTGAACATTTTTTGAATATTTGCCGGTAGTTTGTTATTTTTTGCTTTAAACATTAATTGTGCTGTTTGAAATTCAACCAGATCTGTTAATTTGAGTATTTTTGACTGCATGAATAATGAGTTTGTATGATCCCTATACCCAGCATTGAAAATGGTCCGTATAGCTATTTTCTGCAGAATAAAAAGTGAATGTAATCTACTTTTGTAATTATTGCCCCAAACCTCTGCACAGTAACTTAAATAAGGTGAAACAATAGAGGATGTGTAATGATTTATGATCCAGAACCTGTTTAGCTTTATATAATACTGCAATGCTTCTTGACAACTTGGAGTGTATATATGTTTTATGTGAGATTTCCAGTTTAGTTTCTCATCAATTGTTACACCAAGGAATTTTATTTGACTAACTCGCTCAATGTCTACGCCATCAATCTGTATCTTTATTTGTTCATTTATTCTGCAGTTTCCAAATAACATACATTTTGTTTTGCTCAAGTTTAACGATAATTTATTATTATCGAACCAAAATTTTAATTTACTAATTTCAAAATTTATCGCCTCTACTAATTGATATAAATCATCACCTGAAAAAAATATATTTGTATCGTCAGCAAAGTACAATTTTCAACACATTCGATACATTACATATATCATTTATGTAAAGAATAAACAATTTTGGGTCAAACACTGACCCCTGGGGGACACCACAAGCAATGTCCAAACCCAGAGAGGAACAATCACCAAGTGCCACCAATTGATGCCTGTCACTCAAATAACTCCTCACCCAGTTGCCCACTATACCCCTGATGCCGTAACGTCCCAGTTTTTTTATTAATATGTCATGATTTATTGTGTGAAATGCTTTTTTTAGATCTAGGAATATCCATACTGATTGTTGTTTTTGGTCTATAGAATTAGTGATTTCTTCAACTGAATCTAATAAAGCCATTGATGTAGATCCATTTGCTCTGAATCCGTATTGATTATCAGTGAGCAGTTTGTGTTTATCTATGAAATTGTCCAGTCGATTATTGAATAGTTTTTCAAGAATTTTGGAGAATTGTGGCAATAACGAGACCGGTCTGTAATTTGTGAAGTGGTGTTTGTTCCCAGATTTGTACAAAGGTATGACTTTTGCTATTTTCATTTTGTTTGGAAAAGTACCAGTTTGGAATGAAAGGTTACAGATGTATGTGAATGGTTTTGTTATTCCATCAATCACTTTTTTTACCGCCGTCATATCTATCTCATCACAATCATTTGATTTTTTACCCATACAATTCAAAACAATATCAATATAAATTATTCATCATGGATCAATCGACTGATAAGGGACCCAAGAGGCGACCGTCTGTGGAACAAAAGAAGAATGGACCAGAAAAGAGATCAGACACGAGTGAAAGGGGAACTATGCAACTTTTTTGGCTTGATTTACCTTAATATAACAGGCTAAGAGTCATTGCGATGGTTCTATTATACATTTTTGTTCAATTGTTCGTTGTTTCGACTCACCCTTGCGCATCTTGGCGGAGAAAAGGAATATGTTTCTGCCGGCGACCCGCCGCCCACTCTCGCGGGAGTCTCGGGTCTCGCGAAGTAACGAATTGCTTTACGGCACAGACCCCCAAACACGGAACCGGCTCGATATCAACACAAGTCACTAAGGGATTGTTATATTCATCATAGATCAGCCGACTAAAAAGAGACAGAGAAACCCAATGTCGGAGGAACAGAAGAAGAGAAAAGGGAGACTGACCGGCAGAGAGGCCAGACACGAGTAAACGTTGGGCAAGCTTTTCAGGAATAGCTTGAACTGAAAGAAAAAGAAGACTGCAAATCAGACGCCGACTCGGCCGTGTTGCTTTTGAAATTGAAAGTACCCTTGGGTGGCCTTTGTCTTCGTGGTATTCTTGATGTTGATTTATTGTGTGAAATGCTTTTTTTAGATCTAGGAATATCCCTACTGATTGTTGTTTTTGGTCTATAGAATTAGTGATTTCTTCAACTGAATCTAATAAAGCCATTGATGTAGATCCATTTGCTCTGAATCCGTATTGATTATCAGTGAGCAGTTTGTGTTTATCTATGAAATTGTCCAGTCGATTATTGAATAGTTTTTCAAGAATTTTGGAGAATTGTGGCAATAACGAGACCGGTCTGTAATTTGTGAAGTGGTGTTTGTTCCCAGATTTGTACAAAGGTATGACTTTTGCTATTTTCATTTTGTTTGGAAAAGTACCAGTTTGGAATGAAAGGTTACAGATGTATGTGAATGGTTTTGTTATTCCATCAATCACTTTTTTTACCGCCGTCATATCTATCTCATCACAATCATTTGATTTTTTACCCATACAATTCAAAACAATATCAACAATTTCCCTTTCGTCCACTGCTGTGAGAAACATAGAGAACTCAGTTCTACTAATTAATTTTTCCATATTTTGCTCAGATGACCCTAGCAGAATTATTTCTGCTAGGACCGAATTTTCACAAAAAAATTATTAAAGCAGTTGGCCACAACATCCATATTGTACTCCTCCTTATCATCAACCAAAAAATACTTGGGATAATTTCTGAGTCCAGAAGCATTTTTTATAACACTGTTCAGTATGTTCCATATTCCTTTAATATAAGTATCTCGAAAATGTAGTCAGATTGTAGTTTCGAAAATGCTTTACGGCACAGACACACACCCAAACATGGCACCGGCTAGATATAAACAGCCAGTTGCGAGGCAATTGTTGCATTCATCATGGATCAATCGACTGATAAGGGACCCAAGAGGCGACCGTCTGTGGAACAAAAGAAGAATGGACCAGAAAAGAGATCAGACACGAGTGAAAGGGGAACTATGCAACTTTTTTGGCTTGATTTACCTTAATATAACAGGCTAAGAGTCATTGCGATGGTTCTATTATACATTTTTGTTCAATTGTTCGTTGTTTCGACTCACCCTTGCGCATCTTGGCGGAGAAAAGGAATATGTTTCTGCCGGCGACCCGCCGCCCACTCTCGCGGGAGTCTCGGGTCTCGCGAAGTAACGAATTGCTTTACGGCACAGACCCCCAAACACGGAACCGGCTCGATATCAACACAAGTCACTAAGGGATTGTTATATTCATCATAGATCAGCCGACTAAAAAGAGACAGAGAAACCCAATGTCGGAGGAACAGAAGAAGAGAAAAGGGAGACTGACCGGCAGAGAGGCCAGACACGAGTAAACGTTGGGCAAGCTTTTCAGGAATAGCTTGAACTGAAAGAAAAAGAAGACTGCAAATCAGACGCCGACTCGGCCGTGTTGCTTTTGAAATTGAAAGTACCCTTGGGTGGCCTTTGTCTTCGTGGTATTCTTGATGTTGATTTATTGTGTGAAATGCTTTTTTTAGATCTAGGAATATCCCTACTGATTGTTGTTTTTGGTCTATAGAATTAGTGATTTCTTCAACTGAATCTAATAAAGCCATTGATGTAGATCTATTTGCTCTGAATCCGTATTGATTATCAGTGAGCAGTTTGTGTTTATCTATGAAATTGTCCAGTCGATTATTGAATAGTTTTTCAAGAATTTTGGAGAATTGTGGCAATAACGAGACCGGTCTGTAATTTGTGAAGTGGTGTTTGTTCCCAGATTTGTACAAAGGTATGACTTTTGCTATTTTCATTTTGTTTGGAAAAGTACCAGTTTGGAATGAAAGGTTACAGATGTATGTGAATGGTTTTGTTATTCCATCAATCACTTTTTTTACCGCCGTCATATCTATCTCATCACAATCATTTGATTTTTTACCCATACAATTCAAAACAATATCAATATAAATTATTCATCATGGATCAATCGACTGATAAGGGACCCAAGAGGCGACCGTCTGTGGAACAAAAGAAGAATGGACCAGAAAAGAGATCAGACACGAGTGAAAGGGGAACTATGCAACTTTTTTGGCTTGATTTACCTTAATATAACAGGCTAAGAGTCATTGCGATGGTTCTATTATACATTTTTGTTCAATTGTTCGTTGTTTCGACTCACCCTTGCGCATCTTGGCGGAGAAAAGGAATATGTTTCTGCCGGCGACCCGCCGCCCACTCTCGCGGGAGTCTCGGGTCTCGCGAAGTAACGAATTGCTTTACGGCACAGACCCCCAAACACGGAACCGGCTCGATATCAACACAAGTCACTAAGGGATTGTTATATTCATCATAGATCAGCCGACTAAAAAGAGACAGAGAAACCCAATGTCGGAGGAACAGAAGAAGAGAAAAGGGAGACTGACCGGCAGAGAGGCCAGACACGAGTAAACGTTGGGCAAGCTTTTCAGGAATAGCTTGAACTGAAAGAAAAAGAAGACTGCAAATCAGACGCCGACTCGGCCGTGTTGCTTTTGAAATTGAAAGTACCCTTGGGTGGCCTTTGTCTTCGTGGTATTCTTGATGTTGATTTATTGTGTGAAATGCTTTTTTTAGATCTAGGAATATCCCTACTGATTGTTGTTTTTGGTCTATAGAATTAGTGATTTCTTCAACTGAATCTAATAAAGCCATTGATGTAGATCCATTTGCTCTGAATCCGTATTGATTATCAGTGAGCAGTTTGTGTTTATCTATGAAATTGTCCAGTCGATTATTGAATAGTTTTTCAAGAATTTTGGAGAATTGTGGCAATAACGAGACCGGTCTGTAATTTGTGAAGTGGTGTTTGTTCCCAGATTTGTACAAAGGTATGACTTTTGCTATTTTCATTTTGTTTGGAAAAGTACCAGTTTGGAATGAAAGGTTACAGATGTATGTGAATGGTTTTGTTATTCCATCAATCACTTTTTTTACCGCCGTCATATCTATCTCATCACAATCATTTGATTTTTTACCCATACAATTCAAAACAATATCAACAATTTCCCTTTCGTCCACTGCTGTGAGAAACATAGAGAACTCAGTTCTACTAATTAATTTTTCCATATTTTGCTCAGATGACCCTAGCAGAATTATTTCTGCTAGGACCGAATTTTCACAAAAAAATTATTAAAGCAGTTGGCCACAACATCCATATTGTACTCCTCCTTATCATCAACCAAAAAATACTTGGGATAATTTCTGAGTCCAGAAGCATTTTTTATAACACTGTTCAGTATGTTCCATATTCCTTTAATATAAGTATCTCGAAAATGTAGTCAGATTGTAGTTTCGAAAATGCTTTACGGCACAGACACACACCCAAACATGGCACCGGCTAGATATAAACAGCCAGTTGCGAGGCAATTGTTGCATTCATCATGGATCAATCGACTGATAAGGGACCCAAGAGGCGACCGTCTGTGGAACAAAAGAAGAATGGACCAGAAAAGAGATCAGACACGAGTGAAAGGGGAACTATGCAACTTTTTTGGCTTGATTTACCTTAATATAACAGGCTAAGAGTCATTGCGATGGTTCTATTATACATTTTTGTTCAATTGTTCGTTGTTTCGACTCACCCTTGCGCATCTTGGCGGAGAAAAGGAATATGTTTCTGCCGGCGACCCGCCGCCCACTCTCGCGGGAGTCTCGGGTCTCGCGAAGTAACGAATTGCTTTACGGCACAGACCCCCAAACACGGAACCGGCTCGATATCAACACAAGTCACTAAGGGATTGTTATATTCATCATAGATCAGCCGACTAAAAAGAGACAGAGAAACCCAATGTCGGAGGAACAGAAGAAGAGAAAAGGGAGACTGACCGGCAGAGAGGCCAGACACGAGTAAACGTTGGGCAAGCTTTTCAGGAATAGCTTGAACTGAAAGAAAAAGAAGACTGCAAATCAGACGCCGACTCGGCCGTGTTGCTTTTGAAATTGAAAGTACCCTTGGGTGGCCTTTGTCTTCGTGGTATTCTTGATGTTGATTTATTGTGTGAAATGCTTTTTTTAGATCTAGGAATATCCCTACTGATTGTTGTTTTTGGTCTATAGAATTAGTGATTTCTTCAACTGAATCTAATAAAGCCATTGATGTAGATCTATTTGCTCTGAATCCGTATTGATTATCAGTGAGCAGTTTGTGTTTATCTATGAAATTGTCCAGTCGATTATTGAATAGTTTTTCAAGAATTTTGGAGAATTGTGGCAATAACGAGACCGGTCTGTAATTTGTGAAGTGGTGTTTGTTCCCAGATTTGTACAAAGGTATGACTTTTGCTATTTTCATTTTGTTTGGAAAAGTACCAGTTTGGAATGAAAGGTTACAGATGTATGTGAATGGTTTTGTTATTCCATCAATCACTTTTTTTACCGCCGTCATATCTATCTCATCACAATCATTTGATTTTTTACCCATACAATTCAAAACAATATCAATATAAATTATTCATCATGGATCAATCGACTGATAAGGGACCCAAGAGGCGACCGTCTGTGGAACAAAAGAAGAATGGACCAGAAAAGAGATCAGACACGAGTGAAAGGGGAACTATGCAACTTTTTTGGCTTGATTTACCTTAATATAACAGGCTAAGAGTCATTGCGATGGTTCTATTATACATTTTTGTTCAATTGTTCGTTGTTTCGACTCACCCTTGCGCATCTTGGCGGAGAAAAGGAATATGTTTCTGCCGGCGACCCGCCGCCCACTCTCGCGGGAGTCTCGGGTCTCGCGAAGTAACGAATTGCTTTACGGCACAGACCCCCAAACACGGAACCGGCTCGATATCAACACAAGTCACTAAGGGATTGTTATATTCATCATAGATCAGCCGACTAAAAAGAGACAGAGAAACCCAATGTCGGAGGAACAGAAGAAGAGAAAAGGGAGACTGACCGGCAGGGAGGCCAGACACGAGTAAACGTTGGGCAAGCTTTTCAGGAATAGCTTGAACTGAAAGAAAAAGAAGACTGCAAATCAGACGCCGACTCGGCCGTGTTGCTTTTGAAATTGAAAGTACCCTTGGGTGGCCTTTGTCTTCGTGGTATTCTTGATGTTGATTTATTGTGTGAAATGCTTTTTTTAGATCTAGGAATATCCCTACTGATTGTTGTTTTTGGTCTATAGAATTAGTGATTTCTTCAACTGAATCTAATAAAGCCATTGATGTAGATCCATTTGCTCTGAATCCGTATTGATTATCAGTGAGCAGTTTGTGTTTATCTATGAAATTGTCCAGTCGATTATTGAATAGTTTTTCAAGAATTTTGGAGAATTGTGGCAATAACGAGACCGGTCTGTAATTTGTGAAGTGGTGTTTGTTCCCAGATTTGTACAAAGGTATGACTTTTGCTATTTTCATTTTGTTTGGAAAAGTACCAGTTTGGAATGAAAGGTTACAGATGTATGTGAATGGTTTTGTTATTCCATCAATCACTTTTTTTACCGCCGTCATATCTATCTCATCACAATCATTTGATTTTTTACCCATACAATTCAAAACAATATCAACAATTTCCCTTTCGTCCACTGCTGTGAGAAACATAGAGAACTCAGTTCTACTAATTAATTTTTCCATATTTTGCTCAGATGACCCTAGCAGAATTATTTCTGCTAGGACCGAATTTTCACAAAAAAATTATTAAAGCAGTTGGCCACAACATCCATATTGTACTCCTCCTTATCATCAACCAAAAAATACTTGGGATAATTTCTGAGTCCAGAAGCATTTTTTATAACACTGTTCAGTATGTTCCATATTCCTTTAATATAAGTATCTCGAAAATGTAGTCAGATTGTAGTTTCGAAAATGCTTTACGGCACAGACACACACCCAAACATGGCACCGGCTAGATATAAACAGCCAGTTGCGAGGCAATTGTTGCATTCATCATGGATCAATCGACTGATAAGGGACCCAAGAGGCGACCGTCTGTGGAACAAAAGAAGAATGGACCAGAAAAGAGATCAGACACGAGTGAAAGGGGAACTATGCAACTTTTTTGGCTTGATTTACCTTAATATAACAGGCTAAGAGTCATTGCGATGGTTCTATTATACATTTTTGTTCAATTGTTCGTTGTTTCGACTCACCCTTGCGCATCTTGGCGGAGAAAAGGAATATGTTTCTGCCGGCGACCCGCCGCCCACTCTCGCGGGAGTCTCGGGTCTCGCGAAGTAACGAATTGCTTTACGGCACAGACCCCCAAACACGGAACCGGCTCGATATCAACACAAGTCACTAAGGGATTGTTATATTCATCATAGATCAGCCGACTAAAAAGAGACAGAGAAACCCAATGTCGGAGGAACAGAAGAAGAGAAAAGGGAGACTGACCGGCAGAGAGGCCAGACACGAGTAAACGTTGGGCAAGCTTTTCAGGAATAGCTTGAACTGAAAGAAAAAGAAGACTGCAAATCAGACGCCGACTCGGCCGTGTTGCTTTTGAAATTGAAAGTACCCTTGGGTGGCCTTTGTCTTCGTGGTATTCTTGATGTTGATTTATTGTGTGAAATGCTTTTTTTAGATCTAGGAATATCCCTACTGATTGTTGTTTTTGGTCTATAGAATTAGTGATTTCTTCAACTGAATCTAATAAAGCCATTGATGTAGATCTATTTGCTCTGAATCCGTATTGATTATCAGTGAGCAGTTTGTGTTTATCTATGAAATTGTCCAGTCGATTATTGAATAGTTTTTCAAGAATTTTGGAGAATTGTGGCAATAACGAGACCGGTCTGTAATTTGTGAAGTGGTGTTTGTTCCCAGATTTGTACAAAGGTATGACTTTTGCTATTTTCATTTTGTTTGGAAAAGTACCAGTTTGGAATGAAAGGTTACAGATGTATGTGAATGGTTTTGTTATTCCATCAATCACTTTTTTTACCGCCGTCATATCTATCTCATCACAATCATTTGATTTTTTACCCATACAATTCAAAACAATATCAATATAAATTATTCATCATGGATCAATCGACTGATAAGGGACCCAAGAGGCGACCGTCTGTGGAACAAAAGAAGAATGGACCAGAAAAGAGATCAGACACGAGTGAAAGGGGAACTATGCAACTTTTTTGGCTTGATTTACCTTAATATAACAGGCTAAGAGTCATTGCGATGGTTCTATTATACATTTTTGTTCAATTGTTCGTTGTTTCGACTCACCCTTGCGCATCTTGGCGGAGAAAAGGAATATGTTTCTGCCGGCGACCCGCCGCCCACTCTCGCGGGAGTCTCGGGTCTCGCGAAGTAACGAATTGCTTTACGGCACAGACCCCCAAACACGGAACCGGCTCGATATCAACACAAGTCACTAAGGGATTGTTATATTCATCATAGATCAGCCGACTAAAAAGAGACAGAGAAACCCAATGTCGGAGGAACAGAAGAAGAGAAAAGGGAGACTGACCGGCAGAGAGGCCAGACACGAGTAAACGTTGGGCAAGCTTTTCAGGAATAGCTTGAACTGAAAGAAAAAGAAGACTGCAAATCAGACGCCGACTCGGCCGTGTTGCTTTTGAAATTGAAAGTACCCTTGGGTGGCCTTTGTCTTCGTGGTATTCTTGATGTTGATTTATTGTGTGAAATGCTTTTTTTAGATCTAGGAATATCCCTACTGATTGTTGTTTTTGGTCTATAGAATTAGTGATTTCTTCAACTGAATCTAATAAAGCCATTGATGTAGATCCATTTGCTCTGAATCCGTATTGATTATCAGTGAGCAGTTTGTGTTTATCTATGAAATTGTCCAGTCGATTATTGAATAGTTTTTCAAGAATTTTGGAGAATTGTGGCAATAACGAGACCGGTCTGTAATTTGTGAAGTGGTGTTTGTTCCCAGATTTGTACAAAGGTATGACTTTTGCTATTTTCATTTTGTTTGGAAAAGTACCAGTTTGGAATGAAAGGTTACAGATGTATGTGAATGGTTTTGTTATTCCATCAATCACTTTTTTTACCGCCGTCATATCTATCTCATCACAATCATTTGATTTTTTACCCATACAATTCAAAACAATATCAACAATTTCCCTTTCGTCCACTGCTGTGAGAAACATAGAGAACTCAGTTCTACTAATTAATTTTTCCATATTTTGCTCAGATGACCCTAGCAGAATTATTTCTGCTAGGACCGAATTTTCACAAAAAAATTATTAAAGCAGTTGGCCACAGCATCCATATTGTACTCCTCCTTATCATCAACCAAAAAATACTTAGGATAATTTCTGAGTCCAGAAGCATTTTTTATAACACTGTTCAGTATGTTCCATATTCCTTTAATATAAGTATCTCGAAAATGTAGTCAGATTGTAGTTTCGAAAATGCTTTACGGCACAGACACACACCCAAACATGGCACCGGCTAGATATAAACAGCCAGTTGCGAGGCAATTGTTGCATTCATCATGGATCAATCGACTGATAAGGGACCCAAGAGGCGACCGTCTGTGGAACAAAAGAAGAATGGACCAGAAAAGAGATCAGACACGAGTGAAAGGGGAACTATGCAACTTTTTTGGCTTGATTTACCTTCATATAACAGGCTAAGAGTCATTGCGATGGTTCTATTATACATTTTTGTTCAATTGTTCGTTGTTTCGACTCACCCTTGCGCATCTTGGCGGAGAAAAGGAATATGTTTCTGCCGGCGACCCGCCGCCCACTCTCGCGGGAGTCTCGGGTCTCGCGAAGTAACGAATTGCTTTACGGCACAGACCCCCAAACACGGAACCGGCTCGATATCAACACAAGTCACTAAGGGATTGTTATATTCATCATAGATCAGCCGACTAAAAAGAGACAGAGAAACCCAATGTCGGAGGAACAGAAGAAGAGAAAAGGGAGACTGACCGGCAGAGAGGCCAGACACGAGTAAACGTTGGGCAAGCTTTTCAGGAATAGCTTGAACTGAAAGAAAAAGAAGACTGCAAATCAGACGCCGACTCGGCCGTGTTGCTTTTGAAATTGAAAGTACCCTTGGGTGGCCTTTGTCTTCGTGGTATTCTTGATGTTGATAGTCTCTGTACAAATGTGTTTGCTCAACCATTTTGTTGTGAGCCCTGTAAAAATTGTTTTATCGACCGTTTTGTTGTGAGCCTTGTATGTTTCTAGCTTGCCTGGTTGCAACCATATAAACACCTTTGTTTCCATGGGTGTTTTGCTGTTCGTCTGTCTCGTCCCCCAGATACAGACTGAATCCCCGAATCCAGGTTCTTGTTTATTTCGATTATTATGTTGGCCAAAACTCTTACACTGATTGTTCTGTTCAACCTAAGATAAAACAATTATAATCTAGGATATAAATTCTCCCCGTCAACTATAAAAAAGGATGGATTTATGTTTATTGCAATACAAATACACCCTTTTAAAAATGTATAACCTTGCCTACACTTTATGAACATCTACTTCGGACATGGTGTTACGGCCACCCTTACAACACGGCTCGCGGTCCGGCGGCCCGCAACGTATTAAGAATAGATAGACCAAAGTTCCCGATCACAATAGTGGTGACGTTTATTTCACAGAACTTCCAACAAAAGGACACTCATTAAAGAAACAAAAAGGTTGGACGAAGCCTGGGCCAGCCACGCATTGGGCCGTCGAAGCCAGCACTTCCTCCCTACAGTTCCCATCCTCCGCTATATAAAACAAATACGAAAACAAATAGCAGTCCTCCAAGCAGGATTCAAAAGGCAGCTCGGGTCAGCGTGAAGACGCCAGAATGAGAGACCCCATCGGGAGCACAGGCCACGCCTTAAGTAGCCGTAGCTCCACCCCCAGGAATCGGGAACACCTGCGAGGACAGAGGAGAATAGAGCGGGTGGAACAAGAAGCAAAAGGGGAGGCGCGTAACACCTCCACCCTAAGTTAGTATTTTCCTCTAGTTAGATTTTTCTTTTTCCCCAAACAAAAAACAGAAAACAAGGAAAACACAACAATCTCAGACACTGATTTACAAGCGCGACAACGCATCTGCTACCACGTTATCCTTGCCTCGAATATGCTTAATAACTACGTTGAAGGCCTGTAGGAAAATGCTCCAACGCATCAGCCTTTGATTGGTGTTACGCATCGATTTCAGGTACACCAGGGGATTATGATCGGTGTAGATGGCAACAGGAACGCTTGCCGACCCGACATAAACCTCAAAGTGATCTAAGGCGAGCACAATAGCGAGGGCTTCTTTCTCGATCGTAGAGTAGACACGCTGGTGCCGGTTAAACTTTCTGGAAAAGTAAGACACAGGATGTTCCACTCCATCAGCCCCATCTTGGAGCAGGACAGCACCTGCTCCTACATCGCACGCATCAATAGCTAACTTGAAAGGCTGCTCGAAGTTCGGCGCAGCAAGTACCGGCGCGTTCGACAGAAGGTCTTTAATCTGTTCAAATGCGTACTGGCAACCCTCGGACCACACAAACCGGACCTTCGGGCTTATTAGGTCGGTCAATGGCGCCGCAACCACGGAAAAGTTCTTACAGAACCCCCTGTAATAACCCGCCATCCCCAGAAAACAACGCAGGTCTCACCTAGACGCAGGAGCAGGGAAATCATGAATTGCCTCCACTTTCGCTTGAACCGTTCGCACTTCACCTCGGCCCACCACCTTCCCCAAGTAAACAACAGTTGCCTGACCGAAATCACACTTCGCCAGATTCAACGTTAGATTCGCTTTGCTCAACCGGTCAAACACCTCACTTAACTGCTCCATGTGATCCTGCCAGGTATCAGAATGAACCACCACCAAATCATCCAAATAGGCTTCGCACCCAGATACACCCGACAAGACCGTGTTCACTAACCTTTGGAACGTAGCGGGCGCATTACGCATCCCGAAAGCCATCACCTTGTACTGCAAGAAATCATCAGGCGTTACGAAGGCTGAGATTTCCTTCGCACGTTCCGTTAACGGGACCTGCCAATACCCCTTTAGCAGATCGAGTTTCGTCACGTACGACGCGCTGCCAACACGATCTACACAATCCTCCACTCTAGGCAAAGGGTAACTGTCCGGCTTTGTCACATTGTTCACTTTTCGGAAGTCAGTACAGAAACGATCTGATTTATCTGCCTTGTCAACCAAGAGACAGGGCGAACTCCACGAGCTCAAACTGGGCTCAGCAATCCCGTGCTCCAGCATGTACCCAACTTCCTTCTTAAGACGGCGCCGCTTGTCCGGGTTCACCCGGTAGGCATGCTGCTTGATTGGTGGAGAACCGCCTACATCAATATCATGCTGCAGAACTGAGGTACAGGAAGGAACGTCAGAAAATAACTCAGAGCGTGAAAAGATCAAACCTGCAACATCAGCGCGTTGAAGGTCAGGTAGGTGAGCCAAATGAGCGTCCAGCTCAGTCAACATTTCAGAGTTCTTTAACCTCCCCTGCACTAGTGCTTTGGACGGAACCTCCACATCATCCTCCCCCGTCTCCAGCGCAATCCCGACCCCGACACTTCCAACGCTGCACACCGCCAAAGTACAGGCGGAGCCGGGTTTAGCGACACCGTCGGCCACCTCCTCAGACACGAGCGAACCACGCCCTTCGAACACTTCAGCAAAGCTTACCTCCCCAACCTCTCCAGACGACGACTGGCCAGAGATAGGTGTAGCAGTCACATCCACACAACTGCCAGAGAGACCAACTTCATCGTCCAAGGGCCGGTGTTTTCCCATCGCACGGGTTACGCAGAAAAAACTCCAGGATACTTCTGAGCCAAACTATCGCTACTCTCCGTAACCATAGGAACCACCGTCACTTCAGGTTTTACCAACACCCTGCCCCCAGCTAGATCATTTCCCAAAAGAAAGGACACTCCTTCAATCGGGAAACAGGGACGAACACCGACAACCACCGGACCGGTCACCAAATCTGACTCGAGGTAGACTGTATGCAACGGTGACCCCATGCACTGCATCCCAAAACCACGGACAATTACACTTGAACCCACACCGGACGCACTAGAAAGGGGCAAAATATCACTCAGAATAAACGACTGGGACGCTGCTGTATCCCTCAGAATAGTCACCGGCACTTTACTCCCCCCCTGAGTTAAAGACACTTCCCCCCTCATCAAGAATGGTGCATATACGTCCAGCTCTGAATCCCGACACTCAGGAGTCACCTCCGGCTTAGGTCTAACCGATCGTACACAAACCACCGTTTTCGTAGGTTGCCTATCCCCCTGCAGAGCATAACAACTAGCGATCAGGTGCCCAGGCTTCTTACAATAGTAGCACACTGGACGCTCCCTTGTGCCCTTATCTTCCCTAACGGGCTTCTCCTCACCGACCGAAGTGCCGTGTCTACCCGACTGGACAGAAACCCCGTGATCGCTTTTAGCATGCCGCTCTTGCGGCACAGTTCTTTCAAACACAAGCTTATGTGTAAGTGCGTACTCGTCAGCAAGGACCGCAGCGTCGGACAGCGAGACAGTTTTATTCTCATTAAGATAGGTGGTAATCTTCTCAGGCAAGCAGTTCTTAAACTCTTCCACCAGCACCAAAGCTCTGAGATCACCCAAAGTCTGCACCCCTTGTGACAAACACCACCGATCAAAAAAAACCTCCTTCTCCCGAGCAAATTCCACATAAGCTTGCGTCTCCAGCCTTCTATGCCGATGGAACCTTTGGCGATATGCCTCCGGCACAAGCTCATATGCTTTCAGAACGGCAGCTTTTACCAAGTAAAAGTCCAGACTGCTCTCAGAGGACAACGCCGCGTAAACCTCCTGCGCTTTCCCAGTCAACACACACTGCAGCAACACGTCCACAAATCCCTAGGCCACTTCATCGTGGTTGCAATACGCTCAAAAAGAATAAAAAACGTATCCACGTCTTTCTCAGAGATACCGGCAAAAGGCGAATGTGTCTAGTCACATCAAAAGCAGCGCTTTCCCAGTGTGTACGCCCACCTGTTGAGGGAGATGGCACAGCCATGCCAATCTCCAGCTCAAGTTCCTTCAACCGCACCACACGCTTCGTCTCCTCCTCAAGCTTCCTCACCTCGAAATGGCAGGTCATCTCCTTCTCCTTTAAAGAAATCTCCTTCTCTCTCAAAGAGGAGGAAATCTCCGCCTCTCTCAAAGAGGAGGAAATCTCCGCCTCTCTCAACGAGGAGGAAATTTCCGCCTCTCTCAACGAGGAGGAAATTTCCGCCTCTCTCAACGAGGAGGAAATCTCCTTCTCCTTCAATTCCAGCCTACGCAACTCCAGCTCAAGCTCCTTCATTCTTATCTGCTCGTTGAACCCCGCCTCATCAGGTTCACGAGGGGAAATAGCGCCCTGCGCTGCCAATACACCCTGTTCAACCAAAACAGACAAAAATCGTTCCTTAATTACCGGCTTCCTGCCGTACTTACTAACATCGACACTGTATCTCCCCGCAATGAGCTTTAGGTGTTCTACCGTGCACCCATCCAGTTTTTCAATGGTTGGGTCATCCACAAAACCCTCCAGATCGAACTCCATCTCGACTAAATCAAACCACGCTATCAAACCCCAGATGACGAGAGAGACGAAAAAAATAGAACCCTAAGACAACAACGCAAGTGCGTTAACAATAACAATCTTGTATGGACGAGCCCCCAAATATGTTACGGCCACCCTTACAACACGGCTCGCGGTCCAGCGGCCCGCAACGTATTAAGAATACATAGACCAAAGTTCCCGATCACAATAGTGGTGACGTTTATTTCACAGAACTTCCAACAAAAGGACACTCATTAAAGAAACAAAAAGGTTGGACGAAGCCTGGGCCAGCCACGCATTGGGCCGTCGAAGCCAGCACTTCCTCCCTACAGTTCCCATCCTCCGCTATATAAAACAAATACGAAAACAAATAGCAGTCCTCCAAGCAGGATTCAAAAGGCAGCTCGGGTCAGCGTGAAGACGCCAGAATGAGAGACCCCATCGGGAGCACAGGCCACGCCTTAAGTAGCCGTAGCTCCACCCCCAGGAATCGGGAACACCTGCGAGGACAGAGGAGAATAGAGCGGGTGGAACAAGAAGCAAAAGGGGAGGCGCGTAACACATGGCTCCACGCATTCGCCGGCTTCTTTGAAAACAAATGCACATGGCTCGCGTAAAAGTGCATGGGGAACGAGTTGTTACGACAGTGTTGTGAAATATCGACTACGAAGCTGTAGGGGGCGCTGTGTAGAGAAATGTGCGTGCCAAAACCAAGAAATTCCCGAAGTTGCATAGTGGGCCTTTAATGTCTATTTTCTCATACATTTCATTCCAGTTCTGTGCCTGCAGTTCATTTTTAAAAGCAATCATCGATTCTTCAGATCTAACTCGTCTGTATTCTTTATTTTTGACTGGCTTATTGATCTTATAGTTCCTGTCATAAACTGTAAAAACTGGTAGATGGTCGCTTACATCATTTATCAATAGTCCGCTTAGTGTATTGTTTTCAATGTCATTGGTGAATATATTGTCTATGAGAGTGGCACAATGTGATGTGATTCTGCTAGGTCTGGTAATGATGGGATAGTAGCTCATGCTGTACATTGTGTTTATAAATTCAAGTCAGTTTATGTTTATTTGGATTAAGAAGGTCAACATAGAAGTCTCCACAAATGAAAATGGTTTTGTTACCCTTGTTGGAGGAAATGTCTTCCATCCAATCTTTGAACACCTCAATATTAGAGCCAGGTGCCCTATGTAAACAGCTAATGATCAGATTTTTTCTTTTTTCGTTGCAGATTTCTATTGATATGCATTCCAGAACATTGTCCACTACTGTTGTCATTCTGTCCAGCACCTTGGAATTTAATGTCTTGTCCACATATATGGCTACTCCTCCTCCTCCTTCAAGTTCATAACCATCCATGTCAAAGTCCAGTTCTCTGTCCTTATTGAGCCAGGTTTCAGATATTGCGATGATATTGAATGGTTGTGAAAATGTATCTAAGTAATCCCTGATAGAAGTGAAATTTGCATACAGGCTTCTGCTGTTGAAGTGAATAATTTATGATTTGCCATCGGCCTTAATGCTCCGGTTGAACTGCTCCCCAGTGTAATAGTCACATTTGTTGTTGAAGATAGAGAAAAATATGTTGTCCGGGTCTATTTCGTGCTCCAAATCCAGTGCATTATGATCCGTGTATTCAAATGTGTTTAGTTCCAAAGTGTCATTATTCATAATCCCCTGAGTTATGTGGCTATTGTCTACAGATGCATTTGAGCGAATACTTGTGTTTGCGGTTAACAAACCTGATGATGATCACCGGATTGTCGCTGGTTTTCCTCCTGGGCAGCGGGTGGCATGCCTCAATGTCATTGCAGTCCAGGTCAATCCCCTTCGATTAAAGGAATGCAGCTACCTGTCGCTCCGTGGAGCTGACATCCATTTCACCGGGCTCCCCCCCGTTGTCATCGTTCACCGCCCGAGCGTATGACTGGGGTTTAACGTGGAGCCCAGTAACGATGACGTTGTTAATCCTAGTGTACTGCTCCTGGTCAGACACTCTGCTTTCCAGATGGATAATTAGTTTATCCTTTTCCTCGCTCTGCATCCGCAACACTTTTATCTCCCCGGCCAGGTCTAGGATGTCTCTCTGCTGTTTCCTTATCGCGGCAACTTCACCGGATAGGAAGTCGAGAGACCTTTTTATGTCCTCGGCTTCTTCGGCCGTGAAAGCCTTCTTCGGACCCATTCCTTGGCAGCGTGGTTCTTGGATCACAAAAAATCAACCCGCAAAAAACTTTGCTTCGAGGCCCTGACTCAACGTCAAGTAGAAACACTTCCTTCAACAACTTGCTCCACACACACACACACACACACACACACACACACACACACACACACACACACACACACACACACACACACACACACACACTAGGGCTTTGACTTCGAACTTCGTAATTCGAACGAATATTAGGCAGCCCTTAATATTCGAACATGTTATGGGCAGGCCAAGAGGGAGAGACGTCGGAGAACCCGACGCAGTCTATTCATAATATGGTAATGACCACGGAAGAGGCAGTGAATGAAGTATTGATTAGACAGCGATTTATCAGAAACCCAATAAACCGTTGGAACACGCAAGACCGGTAACCATAGCAACGCCGGTAAACAAACCTCGCAAAACTCAATCCAGGGCTGAATCCGAATGCTCATACCGTGGTGAAGTTAGTTTGAAGTTGGTTATTCGACGGATATTCGGCCATTCATTTCCTATGGAAAATTACTTTTTGCTCAATAGCTTCCGATTTATAGGACCCAGAGGCCCCAGACCAATGTTGACCTGTCCTACTATGTGGTACTAACAACACACACCTCACTAAAAATTAATATTTGGCTCCTCCTATTTTATTTAAATATTTTAAGAATCCCATTCATTTCCTATGGAAAATTACTTTTTGCTCAATAGCTTCCGAGTTATAGGACCCAGAGGCCCCAGACCAATGTTGACCTGTCCTACTATGTGGTACTAACAACACACACCTCACTAAAAATTTATATTTGGCTCCTCCTATTTTATTTAAATATTTTAAGAATCCCATTCATTTCCTATGGAAAATTACTTTTTGCTCAATAGCTTCCGAGTTATAGGACCCAGAGGCCCCAGACCAATGTTGACCTGTCCTACTATGTGGTACTAACAACACACACCTCACTAAAAATTAATATTTGGCTCCTCCTATTTTATTTAAATATTTTAAGAATCCCATTCATTTCCTATGGAAAATTACTTTTTGCTCAATAGCTTCCGAGTTATAGGACCCAGAGGCCCCAGACCAATGTTGACCTGTCCTACTATGTGGTACTAACAACACACACCTCACTAAAAATTAATATTTGGCTCCTCCTATTTTATTTAAATATTTTAAGAATCCCATTCATTTCCTATGGGAAATTGCTTTTTGCTCAATAGCTTCCGAGTTATAGGACCCAGTGGCCCCAGACCAATGTTGACCTGTCCTACTATGTGGTACTAACAACACACACCTCACTAAAAATTAATATTTGGCTCCTCCTATTTTATTTAAATATTTTAAGAATCCCAT
The DNA here is from genome assembly GCF_031168955.1 of Gadus macrocephalus. Classification (NCBI taxonomy): domain Eukaryota; kingdom Metazoa; phylum Chordata; class Actinopteri; order Gadiformes; family Gadidae; genus Gadus; species Gadus macrocephalus. Next base: position 20,311,286 of record NC_082396.1, on the reverse strand, counting down.
TCATTTCCTATGGGAAATTGCTTTTTGCTCAATAGCTTCCGAGTTATAGGACCCAGTGGCCCCAGACCAATGTTGACCTGTCCTACTATGTGGTACTAACAACACACACCTCACTAAAAATTAATATTTGGCTCCTCCTATTTTATTAAAATATTTTAAGAATCCCATTCATTTCCTATGGGAAATTGCTTTTTGCTCAATAGCTTCCGAGTTATAGGACCCAGAGGCCCCAGACCAATGTTGACCTGTCCTACTATGTGGTACTAACAACACACACCTCACTAAAAATTTATATTTTGCCCCTCCTATTTTATTTGAGGTTTTTAAAAATCCCATTCATTTCCTATGGAAGACGGCTTTTTGCTCAATAGCTTCCGAGTTATGGGACCCAGAGGCCCCAGACCAATGTTGACCTGTCCTACTATGTGGTACTAACAACACACACCTCACTAAAAATTAATATTTTGCTCCTCCTATTTTATTTAAATATTTTAAGAATCCCATTCATTTCCTATGGAAGACGGCTTTTTGCTCAATAGCTTCCGAGTTATGGGACCCAGAGGCCCCAGACCAATTTAGACCTGTTCTACTATGTGGTACTAACAACACACACCTCACTAAAAATTAATATTTTGCTCCTCCTATTTTATTTAAATATTTTAAGAATCCCATTCATTTCCTATGGGAAATTGCTTTTTGCTCAATAGCTTCCGAGTTATGGGACCCAGAGGCCCCAGCCCAATTTATACCTGTTCTACTATGTGGTACTAGCAACACACACCTCACTAAAAATTAATATGTTGCACCTCCTATTTTATTTAAATATTTTAAGAATCCCATTCATTTCCTATGGGAAATTGCTTTTTGCTCAATAGCTTCCGAGTTATGGGACCCAGGCACCCCAGACCAATGTAGACCTGTTCTACTATGTGGTACTAACAACACACACCTCACTAAAAAAATATATTTTGCACCTCCTATTTTATTTAAATATTTTAAGAATCCCATTCATTTCCTATGGAAGACGGCTTTTTGCTCAATAGCTTCCGAGTTATGGGACCCAGAGGCCCCAAACCAATGTGGACCTGTCCTACAATGTGGTCATAACAACACGCACCTCACTAAAAATTAATATTTTGCTCCTCCTATTTTATTTAAATATTTTAAGAATCCCATTCATTTCCGATGGGAAATTGCTTTTTGCTCAATAGCTTCCGAGTTATAGGACCCAGTGGCCCCAGACCAATGTTGACCTGTCCTACTATGTGGTACTAACAACACACACCTCACTAAAAATTAATATTTTGCACCTCCTATTTTATTTAAATATTTTAAGAATCCCATTCATTTCCTATGGAAGACGGCTTTTTGCTCAATAGCTTCCGAGTCAACACAGTCTCACTCCGAGAACGTCAAATACCGACTGTTGGCAAAGGCCCTTTAGCGTCGGTGACTGACGGGAAAGGTACCCTTTTTAGTCGGTCGGTGACGGTAAAGGTACCCTTCGGCGTCTTCTGCATACGGAATGGGGGGTGCCTCACTACGTCTCTAATAGACGCTGTGAGCATCTTTCCTATTGGATAGTTTTTAGGATATTCTTCTGTGAAAATGGCGGACATACTTTTTATCCTGGGTGGAAAATATGATATTTTAGCATAGTTAAACCATTAAAAGTGTTTATGTAAACATTTTTAGCGAGAAATGTGCATTTTACTTTCATAATCGTCGTTCGGCGAATGTGAAGGATGTTTGGTTTGATAGATATGACGAAGAATATTTCATCGGGCGATAATGGCCGGCGTACAGGCATCCCGGGCTCACGAAAATAGGTGACACTGTCACGTTATTTAATCTATTGAAACGTGGTCAGGTACACATATTTTCTAAATGTTCGTGTCAAAAAGCACAATTTTCAAACTCAAGCATATCAATTGGAAGTATTTGTCGTGATTTGTCACCAAGCACGACTTCCATCTAAGGTTCTGTCCGGGAGCTTTCTCCCTATTGTCCCTTAAGGAGCTCCGTACAGAACATTTATTGTTAAAAATTGTCTGTGATAACTAAGAATATGACAGCTTTTCCAGTCTCACCAATATGCGCACAGATCGCACGGTTTGACACTTTCAAAATGCGTGCAGTACATACGCCAAATGACCATTTTGCGTGCATATGATACGCAAAACCCAGCATTAACTACTGTGGAGGGCGGATACGTCCATTTCGCGTGCATATGATACGCAAAACCCAGCATTAGCTGAATGGGAAATGCAATATTTTGGGACCGATTCACCGTTAAACGTGTTTCTAATAACATTTCTATCGAGAAATATACTTTTTACTTGCATAATCTTCAGTCAGTGATTGTGTCTGATCTTTAGTTTTATAGTTATTAGGAAGATTTTATCGGCTCGCTCGCATGTTTCAACGACGTCAGGTTGTTAGGGACGCTGTTTTCACTAAACTAGCAACTCACGTGTTTCCTGCGTATGTGTTATTAAACCATTACTTTATGTAACTTTTAATGATATCATCTTGTTAGAAACACGTTTATCTGAGAGCCAACCCAGTCGCCAAAAGCATAGTTGACAGTGTACGTTTTCGTGAACACTGGATTACGTCGCATTTCAACATAAATAGCGTGTTATTACACACACACACACACACACACACACACACACACACACACACACACACACACACACACACACACACACACACACACACACACACACACACACACACACACACACACACACACACACACACACACACACACTGCATTTCGCTGCCAAATAAATAAATAAATAAATACAAAGGCAGAATAAAGAATAAATTCATTCATTATCATTCAACTTCAACATGTGTTATTACAGTATAGTGGTGGAGGGATGACGTATGTTGGCCAACCCGGAAGTGAGCGTCGCCCTGGGTTCCCTGGACAAAAAGCCAACGGGTTTATCCATTTGATTTTGGATTATTGCAGAAAAATTTGCATCTTTGAAGCCCCTCCTCAAAAACTGAAAATAAATAAAAATAACTGTGCTCCAAAGAAAGAAATGTAAACCAATGCATTCCGAATGGGAGTGTTTCTCCGATTTTTCCATGCTACACAGAACGAAATGTAAACCCATGCAAATAAAGACTTCATGGTCATAATCATTTAAATATCATTAATCTCCTGAGGGTGGTATTCTATTTTTTTCAACGGGGCTGAATCCAGTCACTTGACCGTCATGGTTGCTATGGTGGTTGCTATCGACCAGCCCCTCTAATCCTTACATGGCTCTAAAATCCACGCGGCAAATGAGCTGCCGTAAATTGTGTTGTTTTTGTCGTAAACTAGGGTCCGATGGTTAAAAACAGATATTCCAAGGTATCCTTAAAAGGCAGCTTGGATGTTTTTATTTTCTGCTGTTTAGACTTCTTCTATAACCTATTTTTGAAAGCAAAACACCAAGCTCATTGATTTAACGAGGCAGGGTTATTTGAAACAATTTATTAAATAAATATTTATGAGAGGTCATTCCTTCTCCTGAGTTTTCTTCCTATTTATGTCTAGTGTACAACCCTACTGTCCACAAGCATCACCCCCCCCTCCCCATATGGATTTGGAGAATTGTTGCCACGTCCCAGTGGTGGAGGTATCATATATATGAAAGAGGGCATTCAATTATACTACAATGATCAATTAGGAGGCCGAAGCCCTAAAGGAAGTGATGCAATAGGTGACTGGGTCGACAACATTTAAGTAAGCTTTACTTTGAGGCCTCTTATATATCAAAGGGGGTCTCAAAGGACGCATACGCTTCAACCTGTGGCTCCAGCCCAACAGGAAATGACTCAGCAAGTGCTCCATCTCGTTGCACCTGCACCCAGCGGCTCGCTTGCAAGATTTTGGCCTGAAGTTATTCCCAGACCTACACCGTAGCCATCCAACCTGAATATAACCTCGTTAAATCAATGAGCTTGGTGTTTTGCTTTCAAAAATAGGTTACAGAAGAAGTCTAAACTGCAGAAAATAAAAACATCCAAGCTGCCTTTTAAGGATACCTTGGAATATCTGTCTATTTTTTAACCATCGGACCCTAGTTTACGACAAAAACAACACAGTTTACGGCAGCTCCTTTGCCGCGTGGTTTTTAGAGCCATGTAAGGATTAGAGGGGCTGGTCGATAGCAACCACCATAGCAACCATGACGGTCAAGTGACTGGATGCAGCCCCGTTGAAAAAAATAGAATACCACCCTCAGGAGATTAATGATATTTAAATGATTATGACCATGAAGTCTTTATTTGCATGGGTTTACATTTCGTTCTGTGTAGCATGGAAAAATCGGAGAAACACTCCCATTCGGAATGCATTGGTTTACATTTCTTTCTTTGGAGCACAGTTATTTTTATTTATTTTCAGTTTTTGAGGAAGTGCTTCAAAGATGCTAATTTTTCTGCAATAATCCAAAATCAAATGGAAAAACCTGTTGGCTTTTTGTCAAGGGAACCCAGGGCGACGCTCACTTCCGGGTTGGCCAACATACGTCATCCCTCCATCACTATACTGTAATAACACATGTTGAAGTTGAATGATAATGAATGAATTTATTCTTTATTCTGCCTTTGTATTTATTTATTTATTTAGCAGCGAAATGCAGTGTGTGTGTGTGTGTGTGTGTGTGTGTGTGTGTGTGTGTGTGTGTGTGTGTGTGTGTGTGTATAACACGCTATTTTATGTTGAAATGCGACGTAATCCAGTGTTCACGAAAACGTACACTGTCAACGTATGCTTTTGGCGACTGGGTTGGCTCTCAGATATACGTGTTTCTAACAAGATGATATCATTAAAAGTGACATAAAGTAACACAAACGCAGGAAACACGTGAGTTGCTAGTTTAGCGAAAGCATCGTCCCTAACAACCTGACGTCGTTGAAACATGCGAGCGAGCCGATAAAATCTTCCTAATAACTATAAAACTAAAGATCAGACACAACCACTGACTGAAGATTATGCAAGTAAAAAGTATATTTCTCGCAAGAAATGTTATTAGAAACACGTTTAACGGTGAATCGGTCCTAAAATATTGCATTTCCCATTCAGATAATAAAGATTAATAGAGAGAGAGAGAGAGAGAGAGAGAGAGAGAGAGAGAGAGAGAGAGAGAGAGAGAGAGAGAGAGAGAGAGAGAGAGAGAGAGAGAGAGAGAGAGAGAGAGAGAGAGAGAGAGAGAGAGAGAGAGAGAGAGAGATGGCGGGAAAGAGAGAAACAGAGAGAGAGTTGTGTTTCATGTTTGTGTGTTGGTGTGTGTGTGTGTATCCGTGTGCTGGTGCCATTTGATGCAGAGGAAGTGGCGTAGAGCGTGGGGCGTGTTGGAGTTTGAAGCCTGTGGGACCAGTGGGAGAGCGAAGCGTCCTGGGCGGATGGGATGGGGGCGGTGTTAGTAGTGGATGTTGCTGGTGGGTGGGTGGGTGTGGGGGGGGGGGTGCTGGGGCCTAAGTAGGCCTGACCCATTCTCCACCAGTCAGTGAAGATCATACACATTCACTGACTGAAGATTATTCAAGGAAAATGTGCATTTCTTGCTAGAAATGTCATTAGAAACACGTTTAATGGTGAATCTGTCCTAAAATATTGCATTTCCCATTCAGTTAATGCTGGGTTTCGTGTATAGGCACGCGAAATGGACGTATCCGCCCTCCACAGTAGTTAATGCTGGGTTTTGCGTATCATATGCACGCGAAATGGTCATTTGGCGTATGTACTGCACGCATTTTGAAAGTGTCAAACCGTGCGATCTGTACGCATATTGGTGAGACTGGGTTGATTATCACAGACAATTTTAAGTAGAAACGGGTGGCCAAAAGCTGTCATATTCTTAGTTATCACAGACAATTTTTAACAATAAATGTTCTGTACGGAGCTCCTTAAGGGACAATAGGGAGAACGCTCCCGGACAGAACCTTAGATGGAAGTCGTGCTTAGTGACAAATCACGACAAATACTTCCAATTGATATGCATGAGTTTGAAAATTGTGCTTTTTGACACGAACATGCGAGCTGCTGGTTTCAGTAACATCATATCAACCATGTTATTATAATTATGTGGAGACTAATGAAATATTGTTCGTCATAACTATCAAACCAAACATCCTTCACATTCGCCGAACGACGATTATGAAAGTAAAATGCACATTTCTCGCTAAAAATGTTTACATAAACACTTTTAGTGGTGTAACTATGCTAAAATATCATATTTTCCACCCAGAATAAAAAGTATGTCCGCCATTTTCACAGAAAGATATCCTAAAAACTATCCAATCGGAAAGATGCTCACAGCGTATATTAGAGACGTAGTGGGCACCCCCCATGCCGTCGGCAGAAGACGCCGAAGGGTACCTTTCCCGTCACCGACCGACGGCAAGGGTACCTTTCCCGTCAGTCACCGAAGCTAAAGTGCGTTTGCCAACAGTCGGTATTTGACGTTCTCGGAGTGAGACTGTGTTGGTTTTCCATAGGAAATGAATGGGATTTTTAAAAAATTCATATAAAATAGGAGGTGCAAAATATTTATTTTTAGTGAGGTGTGTGTTGTTATTACCATATAGTAGAACAGGTCTAAATTGGTCTGGGGCCTCTGGGTCCCATAACTCGGAAGGTATTGAGCAAAAAGCAATTTCCCATAGGAAATTAATGGGATTCTTAAAATATTTAAATAAAATAGGAGGTGCAAAATATTAATTTTTAGTGAGGTGTGTGTTGTTAGTACCACATAGTAGGACAGGTCAACATTGGTCTGGGGCCACTGGGTCCTATAACTCGGAAGCTATTGAGCAAAAAGCAATTTCCCATAGGAAATTAATGGGATTCTTAAAATATTTAAATAAAATAGGAGGAGCCAAATATTAATTTTTAGTGAGGTGTGTGTTGTTAGTACCACATGGTAGGACAGGTCAACATTGGTCTGGGGCCACTGGGTCCTATAACTCGGAAGCTATTGAGCAAAAAGCAATGTCCCATAGGAAATGAATGGGATTCTTAAAATATTTAAATAAAATAGGAGGAGCCAAATATAATTTTTTAGTGAGGTGTGTGTTGTTAGTACCACATAGTAGGACAGGTCAACATTGGTCTGGGGCCACTGGGTCCTATAACTCGGAAGCTATTGAGCAAAAAGCAATTTCCCATAGGAAATTAATGGGATTCTTAAAATATTTAAATAAAATAGGAGGAGCCAAATATTAATTTTTAGTGAGGTGTGTGTTGTTAGTACCACATAGTAGGACAGGTCAACATTGGTCTGGGGCCACTGGGTCCTATAACTCGGAAGCTATTGAGCAAAAAGCAATTTCCCATAGGAAATGAATGGGATTCTTAAAATATTTAAATAAAATAGGAGGAGCCAAATATTAATTTTTAGTGAGGTGTGTGTTGTTAGTACCACATAGTAGGACAGGTCAACATTGGTCTGGGGCCACTGGGTCCTATAACTCGGAAGCTATTGAGCAAAAAGCAATTTCCCATAGGAAATTAATGGGATTCTTAAAATATTTAAATAAAATAGGAGGAGCCAAATATTAATTTTTAGTGAGGTGTGTGTTGTTAGTACCACATAGTAGGACAGGTCAACATTGGTCTGGGGCCACTGGGTCCTATAACTCGGAAGCTATTGAGCAAAAAGCAATTTCCCATAGGAAATGAATGGGATTCTTAAAATATTTAAATAAAATAGGAGGAGCCAAATATTAATTTTTAGTGAGGTGTGTGTTGTTAGTACCACATAGTAGGACAGGTCAACATTGGTCTGGGGCCACTGGGTCCTATAACTCGGAAGCTATTGAGCAAAAAGCAATTTCCCATAGGAAATTAATGGGATTCTTAAAATATTTAAATAAAATAGGAGGAGCCAAATATTAATTTTTAGTGAGGTGTGTGTTGTTAGTACCACATAGTAGGACAGGTCAACATTGGTCTGGGGCCACTGGGTCCTATAACTCGGAAGCTATTGAGCAAAAAGCAATTTCCCATAGGAAATGAATGGGATTCTTAAAATATTTAAATAAAATAGGAGGAGCCAAATATTAATTTTTAGTGAGGTGTGTGTTGTTAGTACCACATAGTAGGACAGGTCAACATTGGTCTGGGGCCACTGGGTCCTATAACTCGGAAGCTATTGAGCAAAAAGCAATTTCCCCATAGGAAATGAATGGCCGAATATCTGTCGAATATCCAACTTCAAACCAACTTCACCACGGTAATACTCATACTTAATAGTATGCATTTTGTAGTACGCCACAAATATAGCGCGTCCGAATGCTCAGTACGCATTGTGTAGTACGGAAAACGTTAAAGAATGCGTACTACCCATTGGTACTACCGCCACAGTGAACTACCGCAACGGTAGGTCACTACGCTATCCCACAAAGCAACCGGAGTCTGGTAACGAACGAAGAAGTGATGGCTGACCCGACACTACCAACAGCGGCTTAGAAAGACGTCGTAGAAAGCGGCGAGAGACATTTTTAATTTTATAGCAACGATGACAAGACGGAAAACAGGTAACTTATCAAGGTAGTTTTGCCGGCATCTGAGGGGAGATACGTCATCTCCAAACATCCGGTGGAGTTTCGGCAGTGTTCGGAAGCGTTCAGAAGCGTTCTACGCATAGCTGTAGACCGTACTACACTTGACAGTGTAGTACGGTCTTCAGCTATGCGTAGAACGCTTCTGTTCAGTAGACACTGAACAGAAATAGTATGTACTAAGTATTGGGATTCAGCCCAAGTCTTACTGAAGGCATTTAATGGTCAAAATATTATTAATAAATATTTGAATATATTCGAATATTAATATTAATAAACAAACAAACTTCGAATATGATTTTTGGGCAAAAGTCAATGCCCTAACACACACACACGACTCTCTCTGACCACTCCAGAGAGTTTGTACTCAAGTACAAACCACAATGACAGCACACCATCATTCTTGGAGTGAAGCCATTTAGAGACTCTAGGATAAAAGGACAAAAAAACAATTGTGTTTATACAGTAAAGACAAATAGAGTCACTCAAGATATCATACAATAATCTGAATACCATTAACCTATAACAGAAATACTGTATATCGAATAGAACATTTATACAGCATGCAAAAAGTGCAAGGGATTGGCATAAAGTTACATGTTACAAGGTTTATTGAAGATGTGTTGGCAGGGCTCCAGAGTGCGCCTAATTTGGGCGCACATGCGCCTAGAATTCGGGGTAGTGCGACCAAATATTTTATTTGGGCGCACCGGTGCGACTGAAAATGTATCTGGTATAATTATTATTATTTATTTTTTTACAGAGCAGTCCATTCATAATATTGTAATAACCACGGAAGAGGCAGTGAATGAAGTATTGATTAGACACCTAATAAACCGTTGGAACACGCAAGACCGGTAACAATAGAAACGCCGGGAAACAAACCCGCGAAGCCCAATCCAGGGGTAGGGATGGGAATTGATAAGAATTTCACGATTCCGATTCTGATTCCGATTCTGCTTATCGATCCGATTCCTTATCGATTCTCTTATCGATTCTCATTGGGTGAGAAAATAAGTATAAATGTGTTTGTTTGCATTACATCTCTTTAATATCTGATCAGAAGTGCTTCTAGTATTAGGAAATTGTACATTTTCAAATCAATTGGTCTAGACGAAAAAATATATGTTTAGCTTTTTAAGCCCAAATGCCATCATTATGTGCCATACAACTAAACACAGACTGAAAACAGCCAAGTAAGAGCTTGTGCCTTTTGGAATTCTAACAGTGCTCATTTGCATTCAACTTGTAACAAAATTAAACTGACATAAACAAAATGAAGCATTGATTAGACAGAGATGTATTAGATGGGCCTACCTAATAAACCGTTGGAACACACAAGACCGGAAACCATAGCAATGCCGGTAAACAAACCCCGAGAAGCCCAATCCCTAATGAGAGCTCCCCACGCTACGGCCATCCGGAGGGGACAGAGCTGTTGGCCGTGATATTATATATACAATTATAATATAGTATATAATATATTATATACTATTATATATAGAGCTCCGGGAGTCGCAAACTGCAACAATCACTTTCTCCTCCATTCCGCGGTTCACCCGGACTGCACTGCACTGAGTTTGACGGCTGAACGCTGATTGGCTGTTACGTTACACATGTCACTCAGTTATCACGCTGTTGAACGCTGATTGGCTGTCATCACGACAAAAACTTGTCGCCGGTTTTCTCCCGCGAAAAACTCGCCCTTATACGCGTCTCTACGTTCACTTTGTATGGGATCTTGTCGCCCCGTCGCGTTTGGTGTGAACGCACAATGCGATTCTTCCTCGGCGGCGACATGTTTGCTGCGTTCTGAACCAAATCAAAGCAGCGTGTGCGTGACGTCACGACGCATTTGCCGCGACCGGAACCGATAAGCGGAATCGTTAAGCAGGCTTGCTAACGATTCCAAGGAATCGGTTGACTCGGAACCGGTTCTGAACAAGAACCGGTTCTCGATTCCCATCCCTATCCAGGGGCCTGTACTACGAAGCTCGATTAGAGGGTTAGCGAGGTACGTTGAGCTGAAAGCCTGGGTTAGCTGTACCATGAAAGTCGATCTCTTTAAGCGTCGCTATATGTATCACCATGGTGACTTACGCTCGCAACCAAACCTGGTCGGGAGCAGCTTTTCAGCGAGTCTACCCGGAGATCGGCTACTTATATCGGCGTGCGCAGCTTCCTAGCCCCTCCTCCGATAATGGCGTCACCATTTGTGGGTGTTCCCATGGACCTCGACGCACTTATCGTACAGGCGTCTCTCCGGAGACAGAGGGTTTTTCGGGACAGAACCGATCCCTTGGCATTGTCTGACGATATTCTTTATGAGAGATACAGATTCGGCATTTATTTAATGGTCAAGATATTATTAATCAATGGCGTAAATATCGACTGTGCAACCGGTGCAGCTGCCCGGGTTGCCCCCCCCCCCCCCCCAACAACTCAGCGCAAGGCATGCATGATCCAACCCCCCCTCCCCCCCCTCCCGTCAACAACTCAACGCAAGGCAGGCACGGTCCAACCCCCCCCCCCTATTTATGTGCACTTGGGTGCACCATAAATACGTGCTGGTGCACCCAAATTCAAAATTTAGGCGCACCAGTGCACCCAAGGAAAAAGTTAGTCTGGAGCCCTGGTTGGGTTTTAAGTTTTTGAGTTCCCATAGAACCCATTTTCATTCAGATATCTTGAGGTGAGAAGTCAAGGACCAAACTTTAGCCAAACTTATTATTTGTTATTGGTCTTTAGCACCTATTTTTTATCCCAGGGGGCAAAGGGGTACAAAAAGGAAATCTACGATGTCTGAGGATCACGATCTGGGTGGACAACCCAGTCAACAACCTTCTGGAAACATACAGGTTGTGTTCAAAGTGTATGTCCTATGAAATTAATGGAATTCTGTGGATCTAGGTGGAAATCGGTACAGTCAGTACATTTTGGTCTGAATCATGAAAGTGAAACTGGTTCAGCCATACAAGCCATATATTTTCTGAAAGCCGGTAATCTCAGGATGTCATGTAATATGACAGACATGCCTCACCCTTGCAATTACTATGCAGCCCACAATAATTTATGTTAAAAACTATTTTAACACCACAGCACAGCAAAAAAAAAAGATTACCTTCAAATGCTCCACTCTCTTTGAAGATGGCTTTCACAAGCAGATGGAAGAATTCTCGCCTTGGCCCTCCGAGGTCTTCTCCATCTTCGTTGGTGCCTTCGTCACTGGCAAAGGTGACATACAGCAGATCGGTGCTCTCAGGGAATTTCCGTCTACTAAACTGTCGGAGGGCAGTTGTCCACACATTCCCTCGGCTGATGTAGATCGGTCTGTATCTGTATGCTTCTGTGACAACCCTCTCACTGTGAGCTTTCACAATTCCTGTAATTTCTTCTTTGCTCAAACTTTCTGCGAACCTTCAGAACAACAAGGATAATTATTATTACCAACACACATGAAAGCCACACTGACTGTGTCTTATTTTGACTGGTCCAACAGTCAAAGTTAAAAATGAGCTAAGCAAGTTTACCTTGAATCCTGTAAGGACTGCACAGACTCTTCTAAAAGACTGCGTCTGATGGCCTCCTCAATGGCTTCATCTTTTTCAATATCAATGGGACTGTTAATTAGAAACAAGGATAAAAGAGGATACCCTAACAAAATGGACCAACATAAAATGTAACAAATATTACATGAGAAAACCTTAAGTTAATACATATAACTGTACATGATATCTGCAAACTAAGTGATTCATAGCTTCATTTGGCCCTCGCTGTCCCTGTAGGTCCATCCCATCGTCAGATGGAGCACTGGCTTCCACCCTCTCTTGCCTCTCTCAGTGTTCCCTCTGGGCTCTGGACGGTGCATCACTGAGTTACTACATAAAGAGAATCTACTCAGTAACTCTTTATAATAACCTCAACAACACTTGTTTCAATAAGTCCAATAATGCAATAAGTCCCCAATTCATCACAAAAATCAAGTCAGATCAGCAATTAACCTCGAGAGGCTGTTATTTATTGTGATTTACCACACAAATGAGGGGTGTTAATTATTTTATTTTTTACTCACCTCCCCTTCGTTGTACAACCTGGCTTTCAAAATCCCTGTCATCAGACAGCTCCACACACCAGTTCTGCACAAAAGAAAAGCTGTGAACTCCTATGTAAAAACAGGCAACTTGAACAGTAATTTACAAGGTGAAATATTTACAGTGTGACAGAGATAATTTTATCTGATTGAAAAATTACATATTTTCTAAGTGTGGGGAGTATACAACAGCTAGTAGATGGAGATAGAGGTATGTGTTGGAATAGGATGTGGGGATGATTCATTTTTTGAGTACAGGTGTGCTCATCACTGGATCACCAGGTTATGGGTGTGTTCTGTCCCATGTGCAGTAACAGATCAAGGCCCAAGGTCTTTGGAAATGTAGGGGCCAAACGTCTGTGGACTAGTGTGGGCAAAAAGCAAAGATGGGCATCCTTGGTTGATTATGATTATGATTTCTTTCTGAGTTCAATAAATGGGCAGCAACCCATTTAGGGTTTTGTTCTCCAAGTTACCACACAAATGTATTCAATAACATGCTCACCTGTGCAGGAACTTCCATTTCTGCCATGAAAAACAGACAAGTGCTGGAACGGACAGAGGCAACTTCTTTACCACCCCAGGGGAAATGGAGGTGACCTTTGCTATCATCAGTTTTTTACACCCCTTGATGGTGCTCAAAAACTGAAATGGAAGTGACTGGTGCTCTGATAACCCAAATGCTCCACTGAAGATAGCCGTTATTTCAGCTCTCACTTGGTCTTCAGAACATTCTGTGGAAATGTCTGTGGAAATAGCTAACCTGGTCCAAGTTTCTCCTCTGGGTATAATGTAGACCTTTGGCCTAGGGCCCGACCGATTCATCGGCCTGCCGATTTAATCGGCAGATTATAGCCTTTTTGAAAATAATCAACATCTGCCAAAAAGACGCAGATTACAACAGATTTTTTATTTTATTTTATTTTTTAAAATGTTATTGCGCTTAGTATCCTGCAGATTGCGCTCCTACTCGCCTTGCTAACTAACAACTTTGGCTGGAGTAAAAAAGAGGAGATTGAATTTTACCGTACAACATGAAAGCACGCTCGCTCAGGCAGCTGCGCGCTCACCTCACCAATGTACACAAGACGCGTTGTTTGAGCATGTTGTGCTTGTTTTTCTTTAGGTCCCAGGCCATGTTAATTTGTTATACTGTAGACTCTAACGGTGAGACCATACTGCTCAGCACGCACGTGTTAGTCACTGCTCACGAGCGCAGCACATTGGGAGTTAGTTATTTATTTTACATTTTACATTACACTAATTTTTGACTGTAAATGTATTCTAAAACACTCAAAGGTTCTGCATTCAATTCACATATTCGTCAAAAGTGTTTAAAGTATATTTAAGGTATCAAAAACTATGTTTTATATGCTTTTTTTTGTTTTGTTTTTAATCGGCCGATTAAATCGTAATCGTAATTTTCCTCTGAAAATAATCGGCATCGGCACTCAAAAATCAATATCGGTCGGGCCCTACTTTGGCCCTGGTGAAAAAGGTAAACATACATCGTCTCAAGTATCCAGATTGAGCCCCATTACGTCGAGGGATGGATGGCAGAGGAGCCTATTGAAAACAAGCAGACCAAGAGACTTTTCTTAATAGAGCTGATAATGACCAAGTTTAACGGTAAAGTTGTAAAGAACTGCATACAGGTCTCCATGCTGACATTTAGTGTTGTGGAGCCATTAATATCGTTTTGCCATGCACAGGATGTAATATTTATCTGCCAATCAAGTTAGTACATTTCACATTAACACTTACATAAGCCTTCTATGACCAGTGTTGACTTAAATTCTAACCAAAAATTGTTATATTCGTGCTTCTTTAATGAAGAGATTCTAGACTTGCTTCAATTTAAAGGAGACATTATACTACCAGTTGTGATTGTGATTAGCCTTACAAGCCGTTTTTTAGAATCTAGTGGGCGTGTCCCCCTAGATCTGTGCTGGATAGATCAGTCTACCAGCCTACCCAGTGGACAGAAGTAAACGTTGCTCATCTATCAAGCACAGATCTAGGTGGACACGCCAACTAGTGATGTCATATGGGGCAGATTTTCGAAACGGCTTGTAAGGCTAATCACACTCACACCTGGTGTAGTCTCGCAAAGCCAGACCAAACGATAGTTATATTATAACTCTAGTTCTATGATTGTAGGCGTAGCCGTCTAGGCTTCGCCTTATGGGCTTGACCCGTGCGCGGTGCTCGCGCGCACTGAAAAATGTCAACTATGCACCAATCAACATGGGCACCGCCCACATTACCCACGGTACCGTGTTTATAAGGCGGCGCAAACCGCCGCCCATCCTCCACGCTATTCTTTCAGCATTTGGAGGGTACAGCAGGTAGGAAACTAGACGGCTACGCCTACAATCATAGAACTAGAGTTATATCATAACTATCGTTCTATTTCATGTAGGCTACGCCGTCTAGGCTTCGCCTTATGGGCTAAGGTAAAGCTGCGAGCGGAGCCCAATCAATGTACTCCTGCTGGACCCCAGTCAAAAAAACTTAAGTCACCAGGGCACATAAGACTCAAAAAAGCTGAGGATATGCAAAACACAACAGCTTAATAAAAATTAATTCCTCCTAGATCAAGCAAGGCGATGATGAAGAGAAAAAAGTTAGTCTGCAAAGACTCCGGCCCCAATCCGTCCTTCATGGAATCCATGAAAAGTGAAGGGAAAAACCAGAGTAATACGGTTTCCATTAGGTCCGCTACCACCGGGGGCGGAGCTACGGAGTTCGACTCTCCAATAAGGAGCTTCTCTCGTCTGTTTCTTATTTAAAAAAAACGGCGGGAGTGCCATACTGGCAGACAAAACCAACTCGTCAATCGGCGAGCCAATAGGAACCTCTCTACTCCGCTTTCCATTTTGTAAAACGGCGGGAGAGAAAGACTGGCAGTCAAGTCCAACTCGCCATTCGGCGAGAGGAATTTCAGCGATGCCGCTTAAAAGAACATGCCTTCATTCTTAAGCCGTAGAAGGGGCACCGGACTCCCACACAGAGTTGTCGAGTGAGCGCCTTGACATGTCTCACATGTAAAAACGAACAAAGGGGCCGGGGGAAGACCAAGACGCAGCCGCGCGAATGTCTTCCACCGGAACGCCTCCGAGTAGAGCCGTTGAAGCGGCCACGCCCCGTGTCGAGTGAGCTTTAACGCCCAATGGTGGCGCTAAGCCCTGCCGAGCGTAGGCTAAGCAAACACACAAACAACTGTTGTGTGGAGCGGAACGCGGCCGAGCGTTTCACGTACATAGCCAGCGCCCACACCGGGCACAGGAGATGCAACTCCGCCTCCGCCTCACTAGAATGAGGCGGGGGGTGAAATGCCTTAAGCACAATATCTCTCGAACGGATAGAACTATTAATGTTCTCAGGGAGAACGCAGGATTAGGTCTGAGCAGCGCAAAGGAGCTGTCCTCGTTAAGCAACAAGCAGCTCGGGCTGACAGACAGAGCGGTCAGCTCACAGGCCCGCTTGGCAGAAACCAAAGCCAATAAGAGCGCCGTTTTAAAGGACAGGGCCTCCAAAGGGGCCTGAGACAGAGGCTCGAAAGGGTCCCTGGACAACCCGTGCAACACAGTGGGGAGATCCCAGCGTGGTGTAAGCACGTGCGAAACAGGCCTAACCCGTCTAGCCCCACCCAAGAACCTCTCGACCAGTGGATGGCTGAAGATCGGTCCACCATCACAGCCCGCATGGCCAGCCGAAACAGCTGCCGCATAGACCTTGATAGTGGAAAAAGCCAAACCCTTCTCCAATAAGTGCTTTAGAAATGCAAGCAAGCTTCCCGCCTCGCAATGGGATGGGACAGCGTGGTTCCTGTCACACCAATCAGAGAAAGCGCACCACTTCGCCGCATAGAGGGAAGAAGTAGAAGGTGCACGAGCACCCAGGATAGTGTTGATAACCGTTTCAGGCAAACCTTTGCCCTGCAGGATCAACCTCTCAGGAGCCAGACCAACAGCTGTCCCGATACATCGGGCGGGTGGTGCACCGTCCCATGGGCCTGTGAAAGCGCATCCGGTCTGAACGGTACCGGCCACGGCGCCATCCGTGAGAGCGCCGCCAGCTCTGGAAACCACAGAGCTGAGCGGTTCTCCGGAGCCACTATAATCAGGGAAAATCTCTCCTGTCTGACCCGTTCCAGAAAAGGAAGGATCAGCTGGAGCGGAGGAAACGCATACAAGAGAACCCGCGGCTAAGGTGTGTGCCCCAACGCATCCACCCCCAACGGGGGAAGATCCCGAGGGTTGAGAGAGAACCACCACCTGCAGTGTGTGTTCTCCCTGCACGCGAACAGGTCCACCTCCAACCTCTGCCAGATCAGTCTGACAATGTCGGGATGTAACCGCCGCGAGACATGAGGTCCGCCCCGAAGTTCTGGGCGCCTCAGACTGAGATACTGATGAGCCCAAAGCCAGAGCTCGACCGCCTTTTGGTGGAGAGCAGAGGAGCGCACTCCCCCCAGTTTGTTTATGTACGCCGCCGCCGACACACTGTCTGTCCTGATCAGAACGTGGCGACCACGTACCAGGTGAAAGAAATGCAACAGCACTTTCCTCACAGACAAGTTTCAGCACATTTATGTGGAATGTAGGGGGCGTGCGCCACTCGCCTCCCACTGAGTGAGAGAGGCACGTTCCTCCCCAACCCGTCAACGAGGCGTCCATGAAGACCACTACGTAGGACGTCACTCTGCCCAGGGGAACACCCCTGAGAAGGGCAGGGGGGTTTCCCCAATATTCCAGGTCTGGTGACAACGAACGGGGTAGGAGGAGCACCCTGAGCTTGTGTCGCACGGGGTCCAACCGTTGGCGAGCAAACCACCGCTGGAGTCTGCGCAGAAAGAGCAGACCCAGGGGAACCACGTGATGGGCGGCTGCCATCAGCCCTAACAGGCGCATGGTGGACAGTGCGGTCACGTTTCTGAGAACGCGAAAGCGGGAGAGTGCCAACAGGATGGCGTCTCGCCGAGGAGGCGAGAGCATCGCTGTCATGGCGGCTGAGTCTAGGCAAAGCCCCAAGTAGACTATCTGCCGGCCGGGAAACGGAAAGCTCTTCTCCCAGTTGATGGCAAAACCCAGGAAAGAGAGATGGTTTATCACCGTCATGGTGTCCCTTCTCGCAGCTTCCTCTGAGTTGCTCAGAATAAGTAGGTCGTTGAGGTAGAAGAGAACCCTCTTTCCCTGACGCCTGAGGGGTCCCAACACTGTCTCCACACACTTCGAGCAGGTGCGCGGGGCCAGGGAGTTGCAGAATGGCAGGCACTGGTACGCCAACCCCATAAAGGCAAAACGGAGGAACTTCCTGTGCGCCAGGGACGTGGAAGTAAGCATCCTTGAGATCCCGGGATGTGAACCAGTCGCCCTCTCTCACACATCGGAGCAGCGCTCTGATAGTGAGCATTCTGAATTCCCTCACGGCAACAAATCTGTTGAACACGCGAAGATCTAGAATAGGTCTCTTCTCCCCTGACTTCTTGGAAACCAGGAAGTAGCAGGAGTAAAACCATAGGTGTGACTCGTGGGTGGGAACGACAGTGATGGCCCCCTTCTCCAAGAGACGGGCCACCTCTGCTGCCAGAGCCGTGCTTACTGCTGGGTCCCGTAGCCTGGTCTCCACCAACCCCATAAAGGGTGGGGGCGGCGCTTGAACTGTATGGGATGACCCCATCTCAAAGTGTTGTCCAACCACGATGGTAGAACGCACCGCTCTAGCCAACACGCATAGCGGTCGGAGAGAGGGCGAGCTGACAGCTGAGGAACGCTGTCCAGGAATAACCCGTATTCCTCGGCCCCTACCACCTCCACACAGTGGGTGGACCAAGGGGGGCATCCCATGAAAGGGAGGAGGCTCAGCGAGCGTGGTAGTCGTTACAGAGCTAGTCGCTGTACAAACAGCGAGCTGTCTAGACGCCGCGCTCGTGTCCGCTGAACAGGTAACGAGCCGTCTAGCCGTAGCACTCGAGACCACGCGTTGTCCGCTGGCTATAACCACAGCGCGCAGACCCGTCTTCTCACCTTCCACAGACTGTAGAAGGGAGGTAGAGGGGACAATGTGGGAAACTAGGAAACTAGTACAAGCGTCTGTATCCACGGGCTCGTGTAATGAGTCTCCAGTCCGCCTACGAAGCTCAAAGGGACGCCGCTTCTTAGAAGCAGGTGAACCAGAGGTTATGTAAACACGCCGTCCAGCCGCCACCCTACAGCCATCTGGCTGAGGGGGGGAAAGAGGTAATCTAAAGGAATATCGCTCTTTAGGGAGTATGTACTGCTGTTCGGTCGAACATTCTTTCTTTATTGGGGTAAGAAAAAGTGGGAGCAAGTTTGCGGAACTTCTGGCCCCGCGGTGCTGCTCTCCCCGGCTGTGGCGGCGGCTGCTGTTGCTGCTGCTGCGACATCGGGGTTGTAGGTGGAGGCAGCCCCCTGGAGCGCTGGAACCGGCCTGGACCCCGCTTCCTCCCGGCCTGCTGGTGGGAGGAGCCCGTGAGAATCGCCCCCCGAACCGGGAACGATTCTCACAGACGGACTGCTGGTGAGCGAGCACCTGGGGCCCAAATAGTCCATCCGGAGCTAATGGGCCCTGGACGAGGCTGGCCCTCTCTCGTTCCGGAACCGCAGTGTGAGAGAGCCATATGGCCCTCTGGATCATGGTGGCCCACGCCATATGCCGACCGGCCGAAACGGCTATCGGCTGGCATAGCTAAAGGATGGCACTGGAGAAGCGGGAAACCGTCAGCCATCTCGCGGCCTCCTCCAGGCCTTAAGCCTCCCTGCCAGCCGACGAGGAGACCAGGGCAGAGGAGAGCAGGGCGATGTTGTTGACCGCCGCCGCAGATTGCGAGGCACAGACGAACACCCTGTCCGTCAGGCTGGTAATCTGCTTCTGGAGGCGGTCGGGGGCAGCGGCTTCTCGTTAGGACGCCATCCAGGGCCCGGAAAGAGAAGCGCTGTCTGGGCTAGGGAAGGCTCCAGGCGAGGGATCCCCCTCGCCTGAGTAGCAGCCCACCCTTCCACGTTGGTGAAGTCAGTGAAGGCCCTCTCCGGGGCCTTCAGAGTAGAGGGGTCCCCACCCGCAGCGGTGAAAAGGTGCTGAACCGGTGGGAACAGGGGACACTGGGTAGCCCGCTGGGAGGAAGACAGGGTGCGAAAACACTCGCCCTGCATGTCATCCGACATGGGGTTGAGAGGCGGGGCTGGCATAGGGATGCCCTTGATGGCCGCCGCCTCACCCATGATCTCGCCGAAGAGATCGGCCATCCGGCGTGGTTTCTGCCTGAAGGAGCCCCTCTTCAGGCAGCGTGCGGCAGGCAGCGCAGGAGGCGGGAGCAACCAAGGCAGCCAGAGGCGTGTTCAGCGCCGATGCACCTGAAACACGCCAGGTGCCTGTCACCCGGCGCCAGGGAAGTGGGACAGGAGGCGCACTGAGGCCCTGAAAAGGGCCCCCAAGCTCTTATAGGAGTGCTCTCCAATGGCCCTGAAAAGGCCTCGCCCACGCCGCTGCCACCGGTCATCTTAAGGTTGGAAGTCATTTCTTCGTTTTCCGTTGATCAGTACAAATGCTGAAAGAAAAGGGAGGATGGGCGGCGGTTTGAGCCCCCTTATATACACGGTACCGTGGGAAATGTGGGCGGTGCCCACGTTGATTGGTGCATAGTTAAAAAATTTCAGTGCGCGCGGGCACACTCACGGGACAAGCCCATGAGGCGAAGCCTAGACGGCGTAGCCTACATGAAATAGAACTACAGCAAGTAGAACGGTCTGGAACCACGCTATTTAGAGCCGTGTGTCCGGGGGGAAACTGGGCTGGCCTGTTTTTATTTCTTTAAACCAATCACAATCGTCTAGGGCGTGGCTAACCCCGGGAAGCAGCAGCGGTGACCTTGAGGGGGAGCACAATTCGGGAAAGCAAGCAACAGGAAGGGGAGGAGTAACGGTGGAATCTGACGCTAGCGCTATAGACGCTGTCTATTTCCGCTCAGCCAGACTAATGTCTCCTTTAAACACCCATCCAGATTTGCACTCAATCAATAAAACTTGTTCTCATTTCCAACTCGTCCTATGTTGATTTTTTGTCAAATATCTTGGTTTCACTATAGCTCTCATGGTGTGTTCAAAAGACTCCATGATACAACCTCTCACTACAGTATTGGATGCCCACAATTTTTCCTCCTGGACCACAGAACAGAAGCATTAGAGTCTGTAGTAGTCTAGCATTTTCTATCCAAAATACGACTTCCGGTTTGCTGCATTTCTTTGCATTAACTGTGTGCTAATATTCAAAAAATATGCTAAAAATAGTTGTTTTTGTTTTGATGACAGGTTAGTATGGTTTAATTTAGATCAACCTCAAGGCCAAATGTAAAATAAAAACAAAAACATAGCAGATACCATCTTATGCTAAAATTGCATTTTACAAGCATCTAATAAGTAATTTCCATGACATCTCATTAAACTCCATTAAAAGACAACACTATAACAGCTGTATTGTGACCCATTACAATTAGCAAAATTTAAGCAGTAGAACAAAGCTGGCGTTTCCATTTCCGAACATATTATTAGTTTCATAATTGGTAAAGAATAACTGATGAAATAGTTTGGTAGAAAATAACCGAATTCTATCACTCCAACTAAACTAAGAGAGCTTGAGGAATCGCGGAGTCCGGATCAAGTATGACAGGAGACTTTATTGCTACACGTGAACAAGCAACAACAAAGCCGAGTGTGGTTTGCAAAGACACTAACGATCATAAGATCCCAGGCTTTTTATCCTCACAAACAAAGCTGTTCTCCATATGGTATGCCTGCCCACAGCTGGTCAGTCATACATTACTCTAATTATGTGGTCAACATCCACGGCTAAGCCAATGTAAACATTAGGTTGATGTCAGTTTGCCTTGGCCCCAAACTCTCTGTCGCCGTGCCAAGTCTTTCCTATGAATTCAGAGGTGATTTAGCTGCTTTCCACTATTAATGTATCTATATGACATATAGGCCTGATAATACTCATAGTTAACATAAAAAGTAATGGTTAATTTCTCCCATAATAGCACCAGAAAGAGTTAAATATCCTCTTCAACTTTTTGGTTCAGATTGTATTGCATGTACAGTATGTAATATAGAACAGTTTGCCTTTTCACAATCCTAACCTTGCACCAGAAATAACTACAGTGACACCAAGGGATATCACAAACAACATAATCAATGTAGGACAAGCTGGGAATGACAAGCGGGTTGGACTGATATGCAATTATGTTTTAGTAACAACACAACCAACGCACAATATGACGTATATGATTAAATGAAACTATCCAAACAGGCAACAGCAGAACAACTCTTCCTCAGAAACATGCCTTTAAGTAAATTGTAGCTCATTCATGCCACTACAATCAGCGCAATCTATCACATAACGTTCAGGAACTCTGCTTTGCTCGAAGGTCTGCGTAATTTATTTTCAACGCAAAATGTGGATCACAGTAAACATGAACAGCTACATTCACAGTGTATACTGCTAACCCAGTGCTGCGTGTTCTAATATCCATGCTATCCGTACTTATTAGCCTCAGTGTGAGTACGTAGGGCGTTCCAATTCAGATTGGGTGAAAATAAGGCTGCATCCGAATACTTAGTACATACTATTTCTGTTCAGTGTCTACTACTTGACCGTACTACACTAAGTGTAGTACGGTCTACAGTATGGTTTCTCAACGGAGGCGGTACCGCCCCCTGGGGGGTGTTCGCGCAACCCAGGGGGGCGCTGGGAACGTGAGTTTGTTTGTTTGTTTGTGTTTGTATTTTGTTTGGTTTTTCACCCAAGTTCGCTGGTTAACAGTTCCAACACCAACACCAACACAATCAAACATGGCGGATAGCAAGAAAAAGAGCAGACAGTACAATGGTATTTACATATGTAGCGCCCCCATGCCATGGCTATGAACATGATATTCTAATTAACCCAAAAGTTAATTGGGACGCTCCCAAGTTCACACTAAACTGACCACACGCTATATGTGGTAATCTACCCGATTTTATGTTTAGTTGTATTGTAGTGTCTTGTAGAACTAAACCCCCAATGTATAGGAATCACTGCATGGTAATGACAATAAAACACACATAAGTTACTATGAAAGATGGTTTCATTGAATTAACACGTTAACAAGAATCATTCAGTGCATCGACCCACAGGTAAATCAATTCACACAAGAAAACAGGTAAATCAATTCACACATGAAATCACATGCATTTTGGAAATGTTGAAAGCAAAATGCAGTCCTATGCCGGCACGAACTATTTATCCCCACGTTGCAGGCCTGTGTCGTCGCTTGGGTACGTGGAGGCCAAAAACAGAACGGCCGCTTCACTCACAGGAGCAAACAAACAAACAATCAAATGTACCTTTCACCTCACTTGGCGGGGTGTGTGTGTGTGTGCGTGTGGAAGCGATCAGACAGTCGCGGTCCTCGGGTCGACTGGTCCACGCAGGAGTTTTATCCAAACCGACCGCACTCAGCCTTCTGCCGCGTCCACGTCTGGAGGCAGGCTCAGCATCTCCAGAAACCTCAGAAGCACATCCCCGATCGCTGATCTGGTGGTTATCTATCCGACAACCGGAACAGTATACCTCTAGTCCATTTTCTAGACAGAGTATCAATCGCATGTAGGTATAATTGGTATAATTGGATCACGAGCTCGGACTAGCCGTCCGTACTCTTCCTGGTTCACCCCCCTTCAGCTGCCGAGCTTCCAACCTTTTAACCCTCCGGTTCAAAGGTCACATTAAGAAAACAACCAAAACGTACATACTCAAATTAAAATAAAATACAGGCCATAGGATAATAAAACATTCTGCATAATGCATTCAAAATCATTAAACATTTATTAACACCTTTTAACTTAAAGAAAATTAAAGGAAAATATAGCACAGGGCTACACATAAATTATGGATTTATTACTTCACCCATAAACAGTAGTTCACCCATGTGCCTTCTCTTCGATCACGTTTTCTCAAATGAGGCCATGAAACCCTCGCGGTTACAGGAACATTTATTTAAAAAACATCCTGACAAGGCATCCAAAGAACCGGCGCACTTCAAGTCTCTGAGGGATCAGCATTCAAGGCGTCCCACAGTCAACGCCCTGTTCGCCCGGAACATCAATCAAAGTGAAAGCGGGTTGTTGGCGTCTTATAATATAGCTTTATTAATTGCTAAGTCTGGCCTACTGTTCACTGTAGGTGAGTCTCTGGTAATTCCAGCAATAAAAGAGGCTATCTCCACAGTCATGGAGCGGGACGCTGCGCCAGTCATCAAGGCCATCCCGCCCAGCAATGATACTGTGGCCCGACGCATACGGGAGATGTCGCTTGACACTGAGGAGCAGCTGTGTGCCACCTTACGTGGGTGTCCCTTCAGCATCCAGCTTGATGAGACAACAACTGCCGACAACAATGCCCACTTAATGGGATATGTTAGGTATATGTCTGGGGGGGATCTCAAGGAGGACTTCTTGTTTGGGAAGTATCTCACCACCGACACACGAGGGCAGACCATCTTCATCGCCCTGACTGAGTTCCTGCAGGAGAAGGCCATCCCGGTGACGAAAATCATCGCCTGTGCCACGGACAGAGCGCCGGCAATGGTCGGGAGATACAGCGGATTTGCGACGCTCCTGAAGAAAGAGGACCCACATGTGCTTACCGTGCACTGTGTACTGCACCGCACAACTTGGTGGCAAAAACCATCTCTGACTCACTCCATCGGTCCCTTGATGTAGCGGTCAAATCCATCAATAAAATAAAACCCCATGCTCTTAATGACCGGCTCTTCAGGCAGCTTTGTGGAGAAAATGAGGAGTCTTTTCAGCGCCTGCTATTTCATACGGAGGTGCCCTGGCTCTCCAAGGGGAACTGCTTGGCCAGGCTGTGTGAGCTGTTCGACTCGGTCCTCGAATTCCTGAAGAAGGCCGATGCGACTTTGAAAGATCAACTATGCTCCTGCGTGTGCAAATCTCTCAATAACATCACTTTTGAAATCAGGTATTTCTCAATAACTGCTGTTTATATCAGGTATGAAATCAGGTATACAATTTTAATACCTGCTGAAATAAATAAATAAATAGGCTTCAATGCCGAAAGATACAGGCGGAGTAATTCGATTTTAAACAACAACACTCCTAGAATATGACCATGGGGCAGAATACTTTACGACCCTATGGGCGTCTTATAGCGCGGATTACAATTCTTATTGCAGCCTGCAGGGTTATGCGAGAAACATACGGAGGGACACGGGTGCCATGCCGTAATTCAGACGCCTCATTGTTCCGACGTCTCAATGGTCCGAAATATTTCCCATTAGATCGACATGCCACTATGCCGACAGTTTAATGTTCCGAAAACGGAACGCATTGGTCCGAAGGTCAGTTTGTCCGACTTTTCAAAAAGGAGGCGCATTAGGCCGACGGTTCAATATGCCGAATAGGCCAAGGCGCAATTCCACATCTGTGATTATGAAACCAAAAATAAAAGACGATGTAGGCTAAGTTCCAGCAGTGCACTTCACCAAGCCAGACTGTTGCTGTGGGCTTGAACGGTCACAAGAGGTGAATTTATGAAGCGCACGTTATACAAGGACTAATACTTTTCCTGTAAAGAAGTCAAACGGTGAGTGAAAAACAAATAAAAATGTTATCTTTAGTAGCTGTGTGTGGGCCTATATGTGTTGTTTACTGTGTTTACAGTGGGCTTTTAGCCTAAATAATTTCGCTGGTATTGATTTAGCCAAACTTATACCTCATACCGTGTACTTAGTCAAGTGTGTGTGTGTGTGTGTGTGTGTGTGTGTGTGTGTGTGTGTCTGTGTGTGTGTTGAGAATTAGACCTATGCTCTCTGTCCATGGGGCTGAAACACCGTGTCGAAATGAAGTGAAGCGTTGTCACTTTGCTCTCCAATATTCATCGTGAACGTGATATGTAGGCCTATGTTGTATTTTGGAGAGAGTGAGAGAGCGAGAGAGAGCGCGAGCGAGGTATAAAACTCTTTATATGTAGGCCTCTTCGGCATATTGAACCGTCGGCCTAATGCGCCTCCTTTTTGAAAAGTCAGACAAACTGACCTTCGGACCAATTGGTTCCGTTTTCGGAACATTGAACCGTCGGCATAGTGGCATGTTGATCTGTTGGGAAATATTTCGGACCATTGAGACGTCGGAACAATGAGGTGTCGGAATTACGGGCAGGCCCCGGGACGTGGTCGTTGAAGTCCTCGGTAAGTCCTGTAATCACCTCTCCATCTTCTTTCACTAATAGTGATAGTCTTCAGTGGAGTCTCCGACGATTTCTGAGAATGGTTGACCTAATACAGAAGAGCAAGGGAAAGTTAGAATCGAGCGATCGCGGTTTGTTTACACTACAAACATAGCACTGATCGCATCGCAAATATCATAATTACACGGGCATAAACGATGCAGGACTTGTCGGGCAGCCTTTTCACGCCAAGGTCTTTCACCCAGCCACACACAAAGAAGTTGTAGCCTTTCATACTCTTCCATGCTTTCATCTGTTTCGTGGTGTAGAAGGATGTCGACAGGACCAGGTAGTTGGAGATGTCGGGAAACTACTGCTGGGTACAATTCCAAATCCGTACCGAAATCTTTCTTCTTCAACGCATAAGGGTCGATGCCACCACACATACAAACTTTTTGGAGGTATCGCGAACGTGAAATTGTGTCTAAATTGTTGGTATACTCGGATAAATCTAGAGCAGGTCCTTGCACTACGGCGGCCATTTTGGTTAGGTAGACCACCAAAGAATTCACCGGAAGTAAAACTACCCGAAAAAGTCACGTGATTGAATACAAAGAATAGGTTGTCTCGCAACTTCGTTGCTTGACACCCAAAAAAACACACAGATTGAACATGCACCTGAATCTGTGAAGGTTTGAAACCATGCTCTAGGCCAGTGGTTTTCAAACTGTGAGGCGCGCCTCCCCTGGGGGGCGCCAGATTTTCTCAGGGGGGGCGCGACGTGAGAAAAAAGAAACCAGAAAAAGTAACAGAAAAAACGCACAGACGAATACGCAAAGTCAAAAGCTATGTTCGAAATCGTTCCCTATTCACTCACTCACTATTCCCTATATAGTGTTCATGATATAGTGCACTATATAGGGAGCGAACAAACGAGAATTCGGACACTACGCTGAACATTTCTAAACATCATTTGCGTCAGTAAATGCCCCGGGTAGTTGTGTGTGACGCAGACAGATGTGCCCACATCATGTAAACAAACCGAGCACTCACAAGGAGTTAGTTAAGCCAGCTGGTGCATCCGTGCACTGGCGTGAGCCACTATAATTTGTATTGTTGTAGGCACAATATCGTGTCATATGCTTTTGATTTGCGGTTAGCTTCTCTACTGGCATTTATAGGTAAGTAGCCAGGAAGAGTGGAGATTGTTGTTTAAAAAAATATAATTATTTTATGATTTTGGTGTACTGAATTAGTGTATGCTTACTGAATTAGCAATAAGTGTGCATTGTCATTATTCAGCCAATTACTGTCTTCACCTGGGTAGTCACTCCTGACTTTGCGTCAGTAGAAGTGCTTAATCAAACAGCACCCTATAGCCGCCGTCCGCAGCCGCTGGGGGGAGTGTGAGCCGGGTCAGGTGCGCCCGCGCGCCCTTGCCAGCCACCAAGGTGAACTCCTGACTTTGCGTCGGTGGAAGTGCTTAATCCAACAGCGCCCTATAGCCCCTGTCTGCAGCCGCTGGGGTAAGTGTGAGCCGGGTCAGGTGTGTTTGCGCGCCCGTGCCGGCTACCAGAGCCATCTGGTTATTCGGTGTTGGGGGAAGTGCAATTTGCCAGAATGGCCCCACACCACTGCAGAATCTGCAGCGCGGCGATGAGCGCTGACGATGGGCACAGAGAGTGCCCTGATTGCCTGGGGGCCGTCCACGTGCTGGAGGACGTAGACAACCCCTGCAGTGCAGCAGTTGACCTGTCCAGGGGGGAGCGACTTCGCCGTGCCAACCAGGTGCGCGGTCACGCGCAGGAGGGCAGGGCGGAGAGGCGACGCTCACCCCGTCGGTCGCCCCGATCCCGTAAGCGTGGGCATAAGCACACACGGCAGTATGAGTCTCCCTGTAGGTCTGACAAAGAAGAGACCCCCAGGCCGGCGAAGCGCCCCGCCCCGGCTAAGGCAGCAGGGGGCGGTAGCGCAGAGTCACGTCATGTCCTCGCAGTCCTCCAAGCACTAACAGAAAGGCTAGGCAGGCTGGAAGAGCAGAGAGGTCCGCCATCCCTACCATCAGGCCAGCAGGGTTTACCCTTACGCAGGTATGACAGCCAGGATGAGCGAGAGGATGAGGCCAATGATGTGTTATCTCTCCTGCGTCACAGGCCACGGAGGACACAACCGGTGGAGCTGGCCGCGGTGGTGAACCACGTACGGACTCTAGAGGTGAGTCCACAGTAGGGGTGTAACGATATGACATTTTTAGTACGATACGATATCAAAATTAATATCACGATATCACGATACGATATAATCTTTTTTTGAGATGGCTAAATTTAGATTGTTCCCAAAACACCCTAACCACACCCAAGGATGTTGGTCATCTTCAAATGCCTTCCTCATGTTGGAGGCATTATCTGTTGTGAAACAGACAATCTTTCCTTTTGGTATTTTCCAAGCCTGGAGAATACTGTCGATCATTTCTAAAATGTGGGCGTGGGTGTGGTCTTCCAGGCAATACATTGTTTCCAAGCAGTGGGACATCAGCTTCCAATCCGGGGAGATGTAGTGGATGGTTAAACTGATGTAGGGTTCTGCTCGTCCACAGGTCTCCCTCACACACCTTTTTCTGAACAGTCGCACACACATTTTCAAACATCTGGGGAATCTCTGAATCCGAAAAGTAAACACGAGATGGCAGCTTGTAGCGTGGGTCCGTCTTCTGCATCAAATGCTTAAATCCAGGCTTTCAACCACTTAGAAAGGCATCATATCCTTTGCAATAAAAAATGCCGCTGCTTCATCTAATTCCTTTGCCTCTTTTGATTTGGGAGCATATTTTGCTCCCTTGGCAAAGGATTATTTTATATTAGGCTGGTTGCTTGATGGCGCACTTAAAGGACTATCAAATCTATTTTTATTGTTTTTATCTTAATACATTCTGACTTAATGAAATAAAAAAAGGATTACGATATTTTTATTTGTTAAAGGCCCACTATGCAACTTAGGGAATTTCTTCGCTGTTTTCTTGGTTTTGGCACGCACATTTCTCTACACAGCGCCCCCTACAGCTTCGTAGTAGATATTTTACAACACTGTCGTAACAACTCGTTGACGACCCTTCCCCATGCACTTCTACGCGAGCCATGTGCATTTGTTTTCAAAGAAGCCGGCGAATGCGTGGAGCCATGTCCGAAGTAAATGTTCATGAAGTGTAGGCAAGGTTATACATTTTTAAAATGGTGTATTTGTATTGCAATAAACATAAAGCCATCCTTTTTTATAGTTGACGGGGAGAATTTATATCCTAGATTATAATTGTTTTATCTTAGGTTGAACAGAACAATCAGTGTGAGAGTGTTGGCCAACATAATAATCTAAATAAACAAGAACCTGGATTCGGGGATTCAGTCTGTATCAGGGGGACGAGACAGACGAACAGCAAAACACCAATGGAAACAAAGGTGTTCTATTTCATGTAGGCTACGCCGTCTAGGCTTCGCCTTATGGGCTTGTCCCGTGCGCGCGCCTGCGATGCAAATTCAAACTATGCACCTATCAGCGTGGGCACCGCCCACATTTCCCACAGTATCGTGTCTATATAACGCGGTGTATACCGTCGCTCATCCTCCCTTTTCTTTCAGCACTTGTGCTTATCAGCGAGAAATTGAGAACTACAATTAAGAAGATGAGAACTT
Source organism: Gadus macrocephalus (assembly GCF_031168955.1). Taxonomy (NCBI): domain Eukaryota; kingdom Metazoa; phylum Chordata; class Actinopteri; order Gadiformes; family Gadidae; genus Gadus; species Gadus macrocephalus. Next base: position 20,281,688 of record NC_082396.1, on the reverse strand, counting down.
CAACACGGATCTCCCAAGCCGGTGGCAGCGGCTCGGGCGAGGCCGCGGACAAACGGCCCTTTTCAGGGCCACCTGAGAGCGCTCCTAGAGCTAGGTCCTTTTCAGGACTCCTATGCGCCTCCTGTCCCGCCTCCCTGGCACCGGGTGACGGGCACTTGGCGTGCTTTTGGTGCCTCGGCGCCGACCACGCCGCGGCTGCTATGGCGGCCCCCGTCTCCTGTGTCGCCTGCCGGGAGCTGCCTGAAGAGGGGATCCTCTCCAGGCATCTCTTCTTTTCCCCTGCGGTGGAAATGGCTGACGCCATCGACCTGTTCGGACCTGACGTCGACGATGGCATCATCGACGCCTCCCTGGACGACGTCTTCGGCGACTCGGCGTCCGGTTTTTCCCGCTCTCGGGTTACAACCGCCACCGTCATACAACACGAGGGTCCGCGCCGGATGACCGATCTCTTCCGGGAGATCATGGGTGAGGCGGCGGCCATCAAAGGGATTCCCATGCCGGTCCCGCCTCTCGCCCCCGTATCTGACGATATGCAGGGCGAGTGCTTTCGCACCCCATCTTTTTCCCGGCGGGTTACCCAGTGCCCCTTGTTCCCACCTTTGCAGCACTTGTTTATTGCTGCCGGTGAGGACCCTTCGACCCTGAAGGCTCCGGTAAGATCCTACACGGATTTCACCAACGTGGAGGGGTGGGCCGATACTCAGGCGAGGGGGATCCCTCGCCTGGAGCCTCCCCTGGCAGCGCTTCTCTGTCCGGGCGCCGGGCTCCTTAACGAAAAGCCGCTGCCCCCCGACCGCCTCCAGAAGCAGATTGTCGGCCTAACGGACAGGGTGTTCGTTTGTGCCTCTCAATCCGTGGCGGCGGTCAACAACATCGCCCTGCTCTCCTCTGCCATGGTCTCCATGTCGGCTGACAGGGAGGCCTACGGCCCGGAGGAAGCCGCGAGATGGCTGGCGGTTTCCCGCTTTTCCAGCGCCATCCTCCAGCTATGCCAGCCGTTAGCCGTTTCGGCCGGCCAGCATATGGCGTGGGCTACCATGATTCAAAGGGTCATATGGCTCTCCCACACTGCGGTGCCGGAACGAGAGCGGGCCAGCCTCGTCCAGGGTCCACTAGCGCCGGATGGCCTATTTGGTCCAAGGTTCTCCGAGGTGCTCGCGCACCAGCAGTCAGTCCGTGAGAATCGTTCCCGGTTCGGGACGATTCTCACGGGCTCCTCCCGCCAGCAGGCTGAGAGGAAGCGCGGTCTAGGCCGGTCCCAGCGTTCCATGGGACCGCCTCCGACTCCAGCCCCGGTGCAGCAGCCGCAGCCGCCGCGCACGGGGAGAGCAGCAGCGCCACGGACCGGGAAGTTCCGGACGCTTGCTCCTACTTTTTCTTTCCCTATTAAAGAAAAGAGTAAAGACCGTTCGGCCGAACGGCAGTACATGGTACCTAAAGAGCGATATTCCCCAGGCCACCTGCGTCCTACGCTTGTGGTGCGCTCCTCCATGTTGCCTATTTCCCCCTCTCAGCCCGGTGGCTGTAGGGTGACGGTCGGACGGCGTGTTCACATGGTCTCTGGTTCACCTGCTTCTAAGAAGCGGCGTCCCTTGGAGCCTCATGGACGGATCAGAGACTCGTTGCACGAGCCCGTGGATACGGCCGCTTGTACCGGTCTCCTGGTTCCCCACATTATAGGTGAGGAGATGGGTCCGCGCGCTGTGGCTACAGCCTGCGGACAGCGCATGCGCACAGGTGCTGCGGCCGGACGGCTCGCTCCCTGTTCAGCGGGCACGAGCGCGACGTCTAGACAGCTCGTTGTTTTTACAGCTGCTAGTTCTGGTACGTCTCCTACGCTCGCTGAGCCTCCTCCCTTTCGTGGGAAGCCCCCCTTGGTTCACACGCAGTGTGGAGGCGGTAGGGGCAGAGGAATACGGGTTATTCCTGGACGGTTTTCCTCAGCTGTCGGCTCGCCCTCTCTCCAACCGCTATGCGTGTTGGCAAGAGCGGTGCGTTCTGCCATCGTGGTTGGACACCACGTTGAGATGGGGCCATCCCATACAGTTCAAGCGTCGTCCCCCACCCTTTATGGGGTTGGTGGAGACCACGCTACGGGACCCGGCTGCGAGCACGGCTCTGGCAGCAGAGGTGGCACGTCTCTTGGTAAAGGGGGCCATCACTGTCGTTCCCCCTCACGAGTCTCACCTAGGTTTTTATTCCCGCTACTTCCTGGTTTCCAAGAAGTCAGGGGAAATGAGACCTATTCTGGATCTTCGCGTGTTCAACAGATTCGTTGCCACGAGGAAGTTCAGAATGCTCACGGTCGGAGCATTGTTCCGGTGTGTGAGAGAGGGCGATTGGTTCACATCCCTGGATCTCAAGGATGCTTACTTCCACGTCCCTGTTCGGCAGGCGCACAGGAAGTTTCTCCGCTTTGCCTTTATGGGGATGGCGTACGAGTACCAGTGTCTGCCGTTCGGCTATTCCCTGGCTCCGCGCACCTTCTCGAAGTGTGTGGAGACGGCGTTGGAACCGCTCAGACGTCAGGGAAAGAGGATTCTCTTCTACCTAGACGATCTGCTTATTCTGAGCAACTCAGAAGAGACCGCGAGAAGGGACACCATGTTGGTGATAAACCATCTCTCCTTCCTGGGTTTTGCCATCAACTGGGAGAAGAGCTCCCCGCTCCCCAGCCGGCAGACAGTCTACTTGGGGCTTTGCCTAGACTCAGCCACCATGACTGCGATGCTTTCGCCTCCTCGGCGAGACGCCATCCTGTCTGCGCTCTCCCGTTTTCACGTTCGCAGAAACGTGACCGCACTGTCCACCATGCGCCTGTTGGGGCTGATGGCAGCTGCCCACCCCGTGGTCCCCCTGGGTCTGCTTTTTATGCGCAGACTCCAGCGGTGGTTTGCTCGCCAACGGTTGGACCCCAGGCGACACAAGCTCAGGGTGCTCCTCGTCCCCCATTCGGTGTCGCCAGACCTGGAATATTGGAAAGGACCCTCCGCCCTTCTCAAGGGTGTTCCCCTGGGCAGGGTGGCGTCCTACATAGTGGTCTTCACGGACGCCTCGTTGACGGGTTGGGGAGGAACGTGCCTCTCTCACTCGGTCGGAGACGAGTGGCGCACGCCCCCTACAGCACACATAAATGTGTTGGAGCTCGACGCTGTGAGGAAAGTGCTGTTGCATTTGGTGGGACAAGCCCATAAGGCGAAGCCTAGATGGCTACGCCTACAATCATAGAACTAGAGTTATAATAACATAACTATCGTTTATATGGTTGCAACCAAGCAAGCTAGAAACATACAGGGCTCACAACAAAACGGTCGAGAAAACAATTTTTACAGGGCTCACAACAAAATGGTTTGATCAAACACATGTGTACAGAGACTATCAACATCAAGAATACCACGAGGACAAAGTTCACCCAAGGGTACTTTCAATTTCAAAAGCAACACGGCCAAGTCGGAGTCTGATTTGCAGTCTTCTTTTTCTTTCAGTTCACGCTATTCCTGAAAACATATTCTGCCGGCGAATATGTTTCGCCGGCAGAAACATATTCCTTTTCTCCGCCAAGATGCGCAAGGGGGTGTTGAAACAACGAACAATTGAACAAAAATGTATAATGGAACCATCGCAATGACTCCTAGCCTGTTATATTAAGGTAAATCAAGCCAAAAAAGTTGCATAGTTCCCCTTTCACTCGTGTCTGATCTCTTTTCTGGTCCATTCTTCTTTTGTTCCACCGACAGTCGCCTCTTGGGTTCCTTATCAGTCGATTGATCCATGATGAATGCAACAATTGCCTCGCAACTGGCTGTTTATATCTAGCCGGTGCCATGTTTGGGTGTGTGTCTGTGCCGTAAAGCATTTTCAAAACTACAATCTGACTACATTTTCGAGGATACTTCCGCTGCGTCACATCCGGAATGTCCCGGTCCGAGCAGATCAAGTTGCATATGCGCTTTTTCACTGTAGAGGCGACATGGGAAAATGACACACCCACCAATCGACCCAGAAATGGATGCAGAACCATCAGCATAACTCTCAACCTGCATACTTAATGTAATTTTGGCTAAAAAAGTTGCATAGTGGGCCTTTAATTATTATTTAAAAAAAATCTGTCTCAAAATGTATGTTTTTACAGTGCACTCTTCTCACCCCTCCCTCCCTCTCACTATCGGAGGTGGGCAACGTCACCTGAGTGTGACCTAGTAATGATTCCATACTTCCATACTACTTGTGTCCTACCGGCAAAATGCCGGTAGTACACAAGCTAACGTTATGGTGAACATATTAAGGATCATTGGACATATTTATATCATCTGTCAGGGATGTTCGCCAACCTTACCGTGGATTTGACGATTTTGGCATGGTCTTGTGGAAGTTTCTCACGGAGATGATGTGCCATGTTGGACGTGTTTGCCGCTTTGCAAGGCACTTTTCTCTTGCAGCGTTTGCAAGTCGGTATTCCATCTACAAGAACTTCTTCATCCTTTAGATAGCCGAAAAATTCCCACACTGCCGACCTGGTCCGTTTTGGTGGCCTAAATAGCGGAGATGCGTCCTCTCCTTCTGCAATTTCTTGTTCGCCTGGATTCATAATTACTGACCCGTGATAAACCACTTTCTGCTCCAACAGGTAAGCTAGTTTCAATCGCTTTTTTTAACTTTTTCTCTCCTCCAACAGGTAAGCTAGTTTCAATCTCTATTCTTTCTCTTTTTATCTCTGCTAGCGTTTTCTCTTCTTGGCTGCTGTGTGCATAATGTTGTTGTAACGGACAGTGCAACACTGAGCTGGTTAGTGTTTACAAACAAAGGTCCACGTGAGAGGGGACCGTTGATTTTCAAGTTAGGCGTCATATTTCAGTGGTGTTCTGTCAATGCTTTATTTTGTGTGGTGTGGGCTGCCTGGCAGAGATGGAAATTAACTTTTTTGCCCACCAGCCACTGTGGCAGGTAGATTAAAAAATCTACCAGCCACTCATCTTTTTTACCAGCCATATATTTTTTTAATCTATGCGTACATTTTAAACAATATAATAGTAACAATAGATAATGTCACGATCCTACGGTTGGGTAAGGTTAAGCTGGTTGGTAACTGGTGGTCATGGTAATGGTGGGAGTGGCTCCCTTGATTGGTTGATTGTGGTCACCTGGGGGATCCAAGATGGTGGATATACAAAGCATGGTGGCCAGTGGTTACGGCCGGCAGGATAAGACTTTGTAAAGCCATTCACCCAGATGCCAGTACACACCAGAGCTAAGGAGTCCAACAGGGGAACGTGACCGCCCCTTCCCCGCTAATGGCCGCTAATGGCCGATGGACCACCGATGTGGAAGTCGGGGTGATTCGGGTGACATCGGGCTAAAAATGTATGATCGGGTCAATTTATCGGGGTAGCATTTACACATACCCGATGTTATAATGATAACATAACGATTTATGCCAGGGAAGACACCCGAAGTGCGTTTGGCGTCATTTGACGTCATTTCGAATGACGCCAAACACGTCAAATTACGCGTTTGGCGTCATTTGGCGTCATTTCGGTAGAAGGCAAAGGGGAGACTGGTTTAGACTGATATTTATTTATATATTTATTTATATTACAATAGCGATTTTATAATAATAGAACGCCGGTTCTAAATGGGCGAAGTACCCCTGTAATTATAAAAGTAGGACATCCATCCATCACCCCCTATTTATACCCAAGTGGCAGATTGAGGGTCTTCCTTAACGCAATCTGGTCACTTACAATCGTAATTTGTCGAGGGTTCTCGAGGGTCTTTCGTGTGTTGAGGTTGCCGATATAAAGACGATAAAACACGATAAAGCGCGGAAGATTAACGAATATAGCCGATGTGCCCAGGAAAATTCCCGAACGACTTGCGATGTTTTACGTTATACTCCCGTTCTATTCCAAGGACATAGACTACTGCAACGCCCTCCTCACCGGACTCCCCACCAAACTCATCAACAGACTGCAGATCATTCAGAACTCAGCCGCCCGGATCATCACCCGCACCAAATCATCTGACCACATCACCCCTGTCCTCATTCAACTTCACTGGCTCCCAGTACACTACCGTATCCAATACAAAACCCTACTCCTCACCTACAAAGCTCTCCACAACCTAGCCCCCAGTTATCTCTGCGACCTCCTCCAAGAATACACTCCCTCCCGCTCCCTCCGCTCAACCTCTGCTGGACTACTATGTATCCCCACATCACGACTCACTACAATGGGTGCCCGGTCATTCAGCTGTTCAGCACCCAGGCTCTGGAACTCCCTCCCCCCACACATAAAACAGTCAGACACCATTACAACCTTCAAGTCACAACTCAAAACTCACCTGTTCAAACTCGCACACAACGTCTAACTGATCACTGTTTTGGTTTTTTTGTTTTGTTTTGTTTTGTCTTGTTTTTGTTTTATTTATTTCTTATTGCTTATGTTTATTTATTTATTTATTTATTTATTTTTTCCACAATGTCTTGTTTTTTAAAAAATGTATGATGACTATATGCTCTGTAAGGTGACCTTGGGTGTCTTGAAAGGCGCCTCTAAATGAAATGTATTATTATTATTATTATTATTATTCCCGATTATAGCCGATTAGCCCATAGCAACACCTGGTAACCGATTCTACCCCGTTCTTCTTTGCCGATGTTGCCCGATCATTGAGCATTTCTTCCCGTTTCTTCCCGTTGTCTAACGATGTTCCCGGGAAGAGTAACGGTGTTTCCCGATGCAACCACGCTATTTGCCGATGTTATAACGATAGCTGCTGATTAAGCCATCGGGCACCATCGGGGCCCACTATCGGGTAGGTGTAAACCCCCCATGAAGAATGGTAGTTAGCCAGCTTGGATAGCCAGCTTGGAAAGCTAGGGCTGTGGTGATTTGTGATGATGATTTGTGGTGATTTGCAAACTAGCTTAAGGATTGTGGTTGTTGGCTACATGTAGCTAGGTTTAGCATTGAAGAGATCACGTGTTGGTATTGTTTGTAGTGGGTTGCTACATAGGAAACTATTGTTTGGTTGTGTCAGGGTAGTCAGTATGGCGTCCGCACAGGTGGATCTCTCTGAAGGGTGCGTGGGTCTGACGCGTGACCAGTTCAGGAGGCTAACGAAAGAGCAGCTCATCTCCTTGGCTGGAGTTGAGGATATTGAGTTGGCTAAAGATATCAGGAAACCAGCAATAGTGGCCTACTTGACTAGGGAGTTAAACCTGGAAGAGCTGTGGTTGGAACAACAAGGGCAAGCTACACTCCAGACTGAGAAAGAGGAGCGGTTAGCTACCCTTCAGAGTGAGAGAGTGGAAAGAGAAGCAGCTTATGCACACTCAGAGAGGTTGGTTAGGTTGGAGGTAGAAAAATTGGCCTTCACTTCCGGTAGGCATGCTGAAAACAGGGGCTCAGGTTTTGATTTAGGTAGGGCCCGTACATTCATGCCTGTCTTTAAGGAAGACGCTGTGGATATCTTTTTCGAAATGTTTGAGAAAGTGGCCAAAGAGAGTGGCCAGAGGAAAAATGGCCTCTGCTTGTACAGAGTGTAATGACTGGTAAAGCACAGAGGGCGGTAGCTGCTCTAGACTGTCGGTTGGGTCTGGAGTATGATACACTCAGGAAGGCTGTGTTGGAGGCCTATGGAAGTGTGCCTGAAGCATATAGGCTTAGGTTTAGGGAGCTAAGGCGGCAGCCTGGCGAAACCTATCTAGATTTCTGGCGGAACCAGGAAATAGCTATTGATCGCTGGCTTAACTCCTGGGAAGCCTTTGATTATTCAGAGCTAAGGGCCTTAGTCTTGTTGGAACAGTTTAAAGCTAGTGTTTCCAGGGAAATAGAAATTTATCTTAATGAACGGGCAGTGAAATCTCCACGAGAAGCGGCTGAGCTTGCAGATAACTATGAAGTGATTCATGGCAAGAGGTTCACAAGTGAAGTAGGCAGGAGAAGGCCAGTTGACTCATTTAGTTGACTCAATTAGAAGGCCAGTTGACTCATCTCAAACCGGGACCTCTGAGGTCCCGGTTTGAGAGCTCAGGTAGGCCGGTGGCACTGGTGTCTTCTGGCAGCGGTATTACCAGTGACCTGGAGGGTTATGAACAGTGGTGTAGTCTATTTTATTGTAGTGAGTATACTGATGATACCCTCCCAGCCTCGTACAAACCCGTCCCACCGGTACGTGTGTGGCACTTATGGGGTGTCGCACCACACTCACCAACGCAGGGGTCTACAACCCGCTGATTTAAGAGTATAACGATTATCAACAATCATGGAAAGCTGGGTAGGTTTATCAGTTTTAATAACAGTATGAACAAATAGAACACATAAATGACAAGTTGTCCTTTATCTATAGTAGCAATAGCACATGCTAAACAAGGACAAAATCGACTCAAAATAATTTAATGAACTGTTTACAACCATGGCTAACCAGTGCATGAGAAGGAGATGACAGGAGACTAATGTTTCACTCTTTCAATTGCTCTAATTTAATAAATTAATAATAATAATAATAAATTTTATTTATACTGCACTTTATATTCAAGAATCTCAAAGTGCTTCAGAGAAAAAAATACCAAAAAACTATTAAAAAAGGGGGAACCTCAAAGAAAGTTTAGCTGAATGCTCTTTTAAAGAGATGGGTTTTGAGGTTCCGTTTAAAAAGAGCTGTAGTCTGTGGAGCCCTCAGGTGGTCAGGGAGGGCGTTCCATAGTCTAGGGGCAGCAGCAGAAAAGGCCCGATCACCCATGGTGCACAGCTTCGTATGTCGGGTTTGGAGGGTGTGAGTGGATCCTGAACGGAGTGTACGTGAGTTTGTCGGGGGGGTGAGGAGTTCCTGAAGGTAGAGGGGGGCAAGTCCGTGAAGGCACTGGTGGGTGAGGAGGGAGACCTTGTACTCAATTCTGAGTGAGACAGGGAGCCAGTGCAGTGATTTCAGGATGGGGGTGATGTGGTCATGCTTGCGCACCCTCATCAGGACCCTGGCAGCACTGTTTTGAATGTATTGGAGCCTCTGGATGCTCTTGCCAGGGATCCCAATGAGGAGTGCATTGCAGTAGTCCAACCTGGAGGAGACAAAGGCATTTGAGGCAATTTGAGCTCTTACTGCTGTTATCTAACATACCATACAGTAATTGAATTGTGTAAAATTGTGAAATTACTGCACCTTAAAAATGACCATGAATTAGCTATACTCTCATTTGCATAGTGATTAACATTATGAATTTCAATTGTGTGTTGGCTGACATTTACCTAACTTTTTTTCCCTTCACTCTAAAAGAGGATGCCTGTTTTTAAATTCCCTAGCCTGACACCCAGTCTGAAAGGCTGGACAGGGGTTCTCATCTAAAAGTAACAAGGAGATATAAAGTGGGATTAAAACATTGTCTTCTGTTGACTGCTTGTTATGTGGTTTACACATTAATATGGGAGGACTAGACACACACATGCGCACGCACACACACGCGAGAAGGAGGGGCTCGGCCCGCAACTAACGTGCAGAGATGCAGGGGCAGCTTCGCGCTTCGTAACAGAGACAGGGCAGAGCGCGAGCGCGCAGGGGGAATTTTATGAATGGTGAATGTAGGAGATAACTTCCCCTGCTTAAAGTATTTTATTGCAGTTATACCCAACCGGTATTTGCGAAAAATAAACACAGAAGTGAAAGATCTGTAACAAGACGATTGATACGTATCCGTGCACATTTTTAAGTGGGTATACGCAAATCCTGGTGCGTTCCTAGTGGGTATACGGCGTAGACCTGCGTATCACGTAGACTACACCACTGGTTATGAAGGGTTCACTTCGGAAGGGACAGTGGCAGTGTCTCAGGAGGGTCTTCAGGTGCCAGTAACAATTCTGCGTGACACGGCGGCAGTTCAAACCCTGTTGTGTAAAGGGGTGGTGGATCTTCCACCTGCCTCATTCACAGGCAGATATGTATTGGTGCATGGTGTAGGTGGTGGCTACGTGCATGCACCTATCTACCATATATATCTCAAATCAGGGTTAGTTTCAGCATGTGTTGAGGTTGCTGAGGTGAACAGTCTCCCAGTGAGGGGTATTGATTTGCTGCTGGGAAACGACATAGCAGGGATTAGGGTCAACCCAGAGGTTGCAGACTGCCCAGTCTACCCGGTTGAAATGAAGGAGATGGAGGCAGAGTTTCCAGAGGCTTTTACCTCATGTGTGGTCACTCGAGCTCAGGCTAGGGAAAAGCTAGCTGTTGGTGCACCAGCTCTCGGTGCCCTGTCATCACCCTTGGGTGATGAGGAGCCAATGTTGGATCTGTGTGACACTGTCTTCCCTCAGTAGTTGACCTCTGGCGTTCTAAAGGGGGTCAGAGAGCCTATCAGTGATATAGCTGCCGAAATAGGGACGTCCCAGAGTTTACGGAGTGCTGAGGTGACAGAGGTGGTGTTGCCATCTGAGGTCGGTGGTGATGATGTTGCAGAGTCAGATGCCAGAGGGGTTGTTAGCCGTTCTGAGATGTCTAGGGCTCCAGAGGTAAGCCAAACCACGTTCGTTCAGGAGCAGAAGGAGGATCCTTCCCTCGGGTATGCAGTTAAAGTGGCAACGTCTGCTAGAGAGAGTGACGACGTGGCAGCAGGTTACTTTGTGAGAAAGGGGATTCTGTTTAGGAAATGGAGGCCAGCCAGTAGACCTGCTAGTGAGGACAGACAGTTATGAACAGATTGTGCTACCACAGTCTTACCGTGGAGAAGTGCTCCACATGGCACATGGCCCTTTATTCGGGGGTCATTTGGGTTTTAAAAAGACCCTAGCCAAGGTAAGCAGGCAATTTTATTGGCCAGGGTTACGCAAGGACGTAAAGGAGTTTTGTCGTCGGTGCCACACCTGTCAGGTGGTGGGGAAACAGGGCAGTAAGCCGCCAGTTTCTCCTTTACAACCTTTACCCGTGGTACGGGAGCCCTTTGCTGAGATAATGATTGACTGTGTAGGGCCCATACCGAAAACCAAGAAGGGAAACGAATACCTGTTGTCTATATTGGATACCGCCACAAGATATCCGGAAGCTATTCCACTACGTAACATTAAGACAAAAGTAATCGTGGAACATTTGCTTAAGTTCTTTGCATGGGTTGGTTTGCCCCGCTCTATTCAATCTGATGGGGGCTCCAACTTTACAGCCAAACTTTTTCATCAGGTTTTGTCCGAGTTGAATGTGGTGGTCAAGCATTCTTCACCTTATCACCCACAGTCTCAGGGGGCCATTGAACGGTTTCATGGAACCTTAAAGACCATGATACGGGCCTTCGTTGAGAGTCAACCTAAAGAGTGGGATGAGGCCATCCCGTTTCTGTTGTTTGCAGTTAGGGACGCCCCCACTGAATCCTTGGGTTTTAGCCCATTTGAATTAGTTTTAGGACACGAAGTTCGTGGGCCATTACAGCTCTTGCGGGAGAAAATTACTCGGCCAGCACCTCCCGGTGATGTGCTAGATTATGTTTCATTAATGCGGGGTCGACTACAGTTGGCGTGTGAGGTTGCCTCCAAGAATTTAGCTGGGGCTAAAGCTCGCATGAAGGCCAGGTATGACCGCAAGGCGGTGTGCCGCGTTTTTGATCCAGGTGATTTGGTCTTAGTTTTAGGAGCAGGACCACGGGGACCGTTAGGTCCTATGTTTGCTGGTCCTTACAGGGTCTTGAGGAAGGTCGGGGACCTCAACTACGTTGTTAGTACCCCAGAGAGGCGGTCTAAGACCCGACTGTGTCACATTAATGCCATGACAGCTTATAAGGGAGAGGTAACTGAGGCAGTAGTGACTTGTGTTCAGAGAGACCTCCCAGAAAGTACAGAGGAGCTTAGTGATGTGGACTCGTCCCCTGACGTGGTTAATGCTAGGTTGTATAATACCCAGGCTCGTGCTGAGTTGGAAGGGAAGTTGGGGTACCTTACTGATTCCCAGCGGGGGGATGTAGTGCGTCTGATTTACCTTTTCCCTTCGCTTTTCAGAGATACTCCCGGTAGCACACATAGGGCGGTACATGATGTGGATACAGGGTATGCTGACCCTGTGAAACAGCATCCATACAGGCTCCCTCCATGTAAGAAGTTGGTGGTACAGGAGGAGGTAGACTATATGATGCGCATCGGGGTAATTGAGCCCTCAGACAGTCCCTGGAGTTCCCCAGTTGTCTTAGTTGCTCAAGAGGGCAGAGCAGATCGGTTCTGTGTTGACTTCAGACGGGTTAACGTTGTCACAAAAGGGGATGCGTTCCCTCTTCCTCGGTTAGAGGATTGCATTGATCAGGTGGGGCAGAAGAGGTTTGTGACCAAGATCGACCTCCTGAAAGGTTACTTTCAGGTACCATTAACAAAAAGGGCAAAGGAAGTGTCAGCTTTTGTAACCCCAGATGGGCTGTATCAGCTCAGGGTGATGCCTTTTGGCATGAAGAATACTCCAGCCACCTTCCAAAGGTTGATGAACTCCCTCACCCAAGGGCTAGGAAACACTGTCGCCTATCTAGATGACGTGGTAGTGTTCAGTGACACCTGGGAAGAACATGGGGAACACGTCAAGGCTTTATTTCAGCGGTTGGCTGAGGCAGGGCTCGTAATCAACCTGTCAAAATGTGAGTTTGGTAAAGGTACGTCACATACCTTGGTCATCAGGTGGGATGTGGGGTGGTGCAGCCTCGGTTGGCTAAGGTTCAGGCCATTGCGGATTTTCCGACACCACGCACCTGCACTCAGCTGAGAAGGATCTTGGGGATGTGTGGGTTTTATCGCCGTTTTGTCCCTAACTTTGCGGCAGTGACCGCCCCTCTTACCAATTTATTGAGGATGGGTGTGAAATGGGACTGGACAGATGGGTGTCGGGTAGCATTAGCAACCCATTTGATTCCTACCTGTAACACTGTTTAATAGCGGCCCAAATTGGTGTGTCGTGTGTGGCGTGTGAGCGTGTGCATGGGTTGAATTGCGTGTGTCAAACGCCGAATGCGTGAGACTTGAGAGCCCTGTTACTGGTATATTATCACGGATGCCGGACAGTTGCAGTTCAGCATAAGAGGCGTAGAAGAATTAGGGGGCCGGATGTTGACAGTAATGGTTGTGGAACTGCACTGCGCCGTATAACGAATGTATTGAATATGCAAATTTTATCGGACCTTACTGGAAAGTATTACCCGACACAGTGGCGGGTGAAGTGACACAATTCACCCGTCACCATACAAATCCACCCGCAAATGGCGGGTGGCGGGTGTTAATTTCCATCCCTGCTGCCTGGGCATACCGTGTTAAGTTGAGTGCAACGTTTTAATGACAATGTCGCTCACCAGACTCCCCACAAATGACTTTTGCATTTACCATGCAATCTCGCGGCTATACCGCGACACGGTATTATATGAAAAAACGTAGGGTTGACATTCGTGGCCTTTTCATATTGTGATATACCGCTTTACGGTATATCGTTACATCCCTAGTCCACAGCGGTGGGGGAGACGCCTGTTAGCTCTCTGATGTCCAGGGTGCTGAGCGCCGCTAACATCCTGGGCCTCCTGCCCCCCACACCGGACCCAGCCCCTCAGGGGGGTGTTTGGGATGGCGTCTCGCACACTAGCCCCCCACCTTCTATTCCTATGGCAGAGGACTACACCAGGATGCTCACGTCCAGTTGGGGCAGGGCCTTGAAGCGGCCCCAGTTTAATGCAGGCTGCCGTCAGCTGGCAATGACTGTTTACCCAGCTGAAACAGGGCTTGGGGACATGCCACCAGTGGAGGCGTCAATTGCCTCCTGGACAACGCTGGGCCCTGCCCGGGTGTCCTCTAACCCAAGTTGCCCACGTAAGGAGTGTGCAAAGACGGACCGCATGGTCATTCGCTCCTTTAATGCATCGGCACGAGCAGCCCGCACAGGCAACGCTCTAGCTATGACACTGGCGGCTCTGCGTAGGACGCTAGACCCGGCGGTTGGAGATGCCAACGGCCTGGTGGAAGCTGCCCTATCGGCTCACTCCCAGCTTACACGTGACGTGGGAGATTCGATGGCTGCTGCAGTGTTGTGCCGTCGTCAGGTGTGGCTTGCGCAGATCTCACTGCCAGAGGCCATCAGGATGGAGCTGCTCAATCTCCCTGTGGCGCCTGGGCATGTTATTCATCCGGAGTCCCAGGCAGTGTTGGACCGCACTGAACGTGCTGCAGCGTCTAGGGAGGCGGTCCAGCACGTATGTATTAGAGCAGGGCTAGCCGCTAACCAAGCGCCAAGGGGTAAGCCCAGGCAACAGCGGCCCAGCCGGCCTTCACGGACAGCTGGTAACATTCGGGACCAGCCTGTTCAGGCGCCATACCAAGGCCCAGCCCGAAATCCTCATTCCAGTGGGAGACAGGGACAGAGACCGAGTAGGGGCAAGTATGCAGGCCGCCGCGGCGGTGCTGCCTAGCGGTCAGGGGCAGCCTGTCGGATGCCCTTCCCAGTTGTCTCGGATCTCCTGGGAGGGGATCGTGCCAGACCCTTGGGTTGTGGCAACAGTAGCCCGTGGGTACCGGCTACAATTTCAACGGCGCCCCCCGGCTTTTTTAGGGGGCAAGGTAACGCCTGTAAGAGACCCAATTTTAAAATCAGTGCTCGACAAGGAGGTCCAGGAGCTACTTTTAAAAGGTGCCATAGCAGAGGTACCACAGCAATTTGGGTTTTATTCCAAATATTTTATTTTGCCCAAAAAGGACGGCGGTCAGCGGCCTGTTCTCGATCTAAGGCCCCTGAATCAGTACCTTCAGGTGTTGCCATTCAAAATGGTCCACACCGCAAAAGTGTGGTGATAAGGTCAATTCAGCGGAGAGAGTGGTTTACGTCTCTGGACTTAAAGGACGCCTATTTCCACGTCCCAATCTGCCTGGAACACAGGCCATACCTCCGGTTTGCCTTCCAGGGCAGGGCGTTCCAGTTCCAGGTCCTCCCCTTCGGCCTCTCCCTGGCCCCAAGAGTTTTCAGCCGAGTGGTCTCCACCGCACTAGCCCCACTACAGGCACGGGGGTTGAAAATACTCCCGTACCTGGACGACTGGCTTATTTGCGCCCCCTCTCGAGAGCAGGTAGTGCGCGACACCAATACGTTGCTGGCCCACATCCAGTTCTTAGGCTTCAAAGTGAACTTGAAGAAGAGCAATGTGCAGCCCCGTCAACAGGCAGTGTTCCTGGGGATTCTCTTCGATTCAGCCAGTATGAAAGCGTCTCTCACTGGTCGGAGAGCGAACAGCATGATCGAGACCCTGAGGCATTTTCGGCTGGGCAAGCTGGTTACCGCCAACAGAGCCAAGAGACTGCTGGGCTTGATGGCTGCAACAGCTGTAGTAGTTTAAATTAGTCTGCTGAGGTCTCGGCCCTTCCAGTGCTGGTTCAATGCTTTTCAATTCCACCCAAGAGACGACAGGCAGGTCAAGCTGCGTGTTTCTCGAGCTTGCATTTGGGCCCTGCGTCCTTGGAGGAACAGGGAGTTCCTGCTCAGAGGTGTCCCCCTGGGGGGTCTTCAACACAGGAGATGGGTCATCTCGACAGATGCATCCCTAACAGGGTGGGGGGCTGTCTGGGAAGGACGTTCGGTCAGGGGCATTTGGCAACCTCCGTGGACGTCAGAGCATATAAATGTCCTCGAACTGAAGGCCATTCACCTCGCCCTTCAGCATTTCTTTCCTGCCAGCGATACAACGCAACCACGTTCTGGTGAGATTGGACAACACCTCAGCGGCGTATCATGTCAATCACCAGGGGGGGACAAAGTCCCAGAGATGCCTCCAGGTGGCGGAGGAACTACTGACGTGGGCATGGCCTCGACTTGCCTCAGTAAGGGCTGTGCACATTCCGGGCGTAGCACACAGTGCGGCCGACATGCTCTCCAGGACGGGACCACTCCCGGGAGAGTGGAGACTGCACACAGACGTTGTGCAACAGATCTGGATGTGCTACGAGGTTGCGCAAGTGGATCTGTTTGCGTCAGCGGAAACAACCCACTGCCCAGAGTGGTTCTCTCTCAGGGGGCAGGGGGGCAGTTTGGGCCTGGATGCTCTATCACAAGAGTGGCCAACAGGCTTGTTGTACGCTTTTCCTCTGATCCCTCTCATCCCTCAGGTTCTGCAGAGGACCAAGGAGGGCCAACACACAGTCCTGCTGGTTGCCCCACGTTGGCCAGCGAGACCCTGGTTTTCAGATCTGCTCCAGCTACTGCAGGGTCAGCCATGGCAGTTGCCGAGCAGGGCAGACCTGCTGGCACAAGCAGGTGGCATCCGAACCCCGTCGCCCTGCGCCTTTGGGTTTGGTCAGTACAGAGCCCGTCACTGAGCGTTTAGATGCGTCTGTTCGGGAGACACTCGACAACGATAGGGCTCCATCTACTAGAGCCAGCTATGCGCTCAGATGGAGAATTTTCTCAGGCTGGTGCGAGAGTATGGAATGGATATTGAGCCAGCATTTCTGCTTTCCACCAGGGCACGAACAACGGGCCTCTCGGTAGGCATCCCTTGTTGGGCCATTTATTGAAGGGAGCACGCCGTTTGCGGCCAGCCCGTACCCTACGGGCACCAGGCTGGGACTTCCCGATGGTTTTAGCATCACTCACTAAAGCTCCGTACGAGCCCATTGCCGATGCCAATCTACGCTCTTTGTCACTTAAAAAGCATTCCTTTTAGCCCTCTGCTCAGCAAGACGGGTTGGGGAGCTGTGTGCCCTCTCTGTCAGTGACGATTGCCTCAGGTGGAGGGAAGGTGGCACCAGGGTGTCACTGTGGCCAAATCCAGCCTTTCTGCCAAAGGTTGTTAATAGGCAGTCCATCAATCAGGTTTTGAAAGTGGATGTGTTTCAGCCCGCCTCTGCCTCACAGGCAGAGCAGGAGAGGTTGATCACTTTGTGCCCAGTGTGGGCCTTGGGAGCTTACCTGACCCATACACAGCCACTAAGGGGAGCACACTCTCAACTTTTCGTCTGCTACAGGGCAGCAAAGAGGGGCTTACCTCTTTCGAAGCAGAGGCTGTCCCATTGGTTGGTAGACGTTATTTCCCATGCCTACAGAGCAAGCGGGATGGAAGTCCCGCCTTGTTTAAGGGCTCATTCAACCAGAAGTATGGCAACGTCCTGGGCTGCCCTCAGGGGAGTGCCAGCTGACGACATCTGTGCAGCGGCCTCATGGTCTACGCCATGCACGTTCACAAGATTTTATAGGGTGGATGTAACTCGCACGGCTTCGGTCGGCAATGCCACCCTCATGTCCATGACCGAGCAAGGTTTTTAACAGTTAATTTTTAAAAAATTTAGCAATACGTTCCTCGCGACCATTTTGGTATTAGTCATCCCTTTTTAGACCGTAGTGACGGTCAGAGTGAGGTCGATACAGATTGTAAGTTACGGATGTAACTGGATCTGTGAGACCGAGGGATGACCGTCACTATCTTCTGTTGCTCAGAACAGCCTGAGGCGATCAAGGTAGGAGGACGAACCGGTTGCAATCCATGCTATTTACAAGCGCGGGACGTTCTGCTTCCGGAGGTCATGGGCATGACGATTTTGACATATGGTTTCGGTAATAGGTAGAACGATGTACTCATTCCTTTTTAGACTGTAGCGACGGTCATCCCTCGGTCTCACAGATTCATAGTTACATCCGTAACTTACGTTGTATTGATGTTGAGTGTTATATTTCCTTGATCAAGTTTTTTTTTATTAATTTTGATTGTAACCTTTTCTATGTTAAATCCCAAATAAATTGTTGACATTTCTAAACGAAAGCCGGAGACTCTGTCACACCAAATTTGTACTGGGTGCCAAATTTGTACTGGGTACGCCAGTGGTTCTCAACCTTTTTGGAGCAAACGCCCCCCTGACCTTACCCTAATCCTCTGGCGCCCCCCCAGAGGATTCCCTGTTTTATTCCCTGTTTTATTAAGCAGATAGGAGGCTGGTTGGATAAGAAAAAACACGACCACATCTGCATTGGTTGTAATGTAATTTTTTTTAAATCAAAAAGAACATTAAATGTAAGCTACAAGACGTGTCAACAAAAATCATGGGCACATCACGTGAACAACATATGCACGTCACCTGAATAATCAAGGGAACAGTTAACTATCACGAACCAATCATGAAACAGATCGTGGGCGTGAGTCCTAATTAGGTATTCTAAATGCAACCGTCTATTTGTGGAGAGTACGGAGCAGCTGGAACTGAACAACAGCAAGAGGAATGACGAAAATGGGCTACAAAAACAAAATTAGTGAGAGCCCTGTGCCTGGTGGCCCGCTGCCGGCGTCTTGACGTCTGGACATTGTGAGGTCAATTTCAACCGGAGAGCGCCAGAGCTAACCAGGTCTAGGCAGGGCCGGATTAACACTTTCTGAGGCCCGGGGCTAATTACCCGGGTGAGGCCCTTCATATCATGATGTTCTGACGCATGACCTCACACAAACCCACTGACATATCAGCGTACACAGTAGGCCTACCAATCTATGACAGACTATTTAAAGTGAACTGGTAATATGATTTCAATTCAATTAAATTCATTTTAATTCAAGGGTAGCTTTATTATAATTGCAGTAGTGTTGACAAAGCTGACAGAATGAGGATGGGGAAACAAAATGTATCTGAATTGGCCTATTTGAAAATGTAGGAAAAAAGAAAGTATGAAATTGGTGGTTTGGTGACTTTGGCAAATCATTACAGAAAAAGTAATAGGCCCTACGATGCATTTGCTATCAAGTACAGCAAGTTAGGCCCAGACAACATAAATGAACTGTTTTTTGAAAGTTACTTAATTTATAGAAATGCATCCTGTTTTGTAAACTCATCAAAAACTATAAAACAATGTAGGGCCTATTGTAGGCTATTAAACAAATAGCCTGCTCTTCTATGGCTCAAACGGTTTGGGCATTGAATGGTTAATTTACTCCGGGAGTAACGCCCTGGTACATGTCCGGTTACGCACAACAAACCCCAAGCAAGAAGACAGGCAGGAATGTACGATGCAACATATTTGGGGTGAACTGTTTGAAATGTGCACACAAACAAGCTAAAACTATTTTACACATTAATGGGGCTGGGTCATATAGAGGAGGCCGCCGCGGCAAACATGACTCACCAAGGGACTTCAGAAGGCCCGTCTTCTGCTCTTCTTCCGTGCGAAATCATTAATGAGCTCCTCAAAGTCCATTTGGGCCAGCATGTCGTACTCAATTGACATTAAAGTCAGATTGTTAAGTTTCTCCTCCAACATTGTCGTTCTCAGCCTGTTCTTGATAATTCCAAGTTTGGAAAATGACCTCTCCCCGCTGGCATTGCTGACAGGCAATGTAAGGTAGATCCGCAGTGCTATGTCGACATTTGGAAAAACTTGTTGTAGATTCCTTTCTCGAATGAATGACAGTAGGTTCATCGGCTGCCTGTTTACAGTGGAGACTTTTGCGAAATGCAAAAACTGTCCTAGTTCATCAGCCAGGTCTTCGTGGTATTTTGCCTGCAGGTTGACGCTTTTCTCGCGTAGTTCACTGAGAGACAATGTGTCCAGTTGCGTTAGAAATCCGAAGTAGGTGGACGTTTCTTTGTACACTGCGTGTCTCTGTTGTAATGCACTGATCAGTTTGTCTATGATGACAAAGAATGTCTCCCGAAAGCGATTTTCTCCCGCATTGGACACAAGGGTTGGTACGTCTGTGTCATCGGCCGGGGTGGTGCGCTTCACCTGTCGAGTCACAGTGTACTGCTGTGACAGTGATAGCGATTTGGCCTGGGATTCCAAGTGTTTGTACTGGGTTTGTCCTTTTTTATTTCATCAAATTTTCGTTTTTTTGCTCCGCTCTCGTGTTTCCTTTGGCCCGGCATTTTCGCTCTTTTTTTTTATGAATTTTTTTATGAATTTTTGTCATTTGACCTTCAGCGACCGGAGGCCCCCCTAGCGGCGAGGCCTGGGGCTACAGCCCGGTCAGCCCATTCGTTAGACACGGCCCTGGGTCTAGGCGGTTGTGGTACTTTGACTGCATGTGCAGAGCTTGGCTGAAGCCCTGCTCCACAAGATAGGATGTGGGGAAAGCGAAGAGCAGAAGGTGGACTCTCTCCCACAACTGAGGGAAACGCTGGCCATGGGTGAGCCACAACGCTCGCCAACCCGAGGTACGGAACATTGCCATTGCCTCGGCGTCATTTTGGAGGTCAAAAAATAGCCTCCTCACTGCTAGCGGCATCGTGTTGGAGCGGCTGCATCACACTATCGGGGACGGCTAACTGGTCCAGATCTCTGAAACAGACCTCCATATCTGCCTTGACTGCCTTCAAGTGGTCCGTGTAAACCAGCAGATGGCCATCAGTCAGTTCATCCAACACCTGAATGCAAGTACAGTAAGTTATTTTCTTGGTGTGTAGCCTAGGATATTTTGTGAAAAGAATGATGACAATGGTAGTCTAATAGGGGTGTGACGATACACTGAGCTCACGTGACGAGACGAGACACGATATTGGGTTCACGAGAACGAGACGAGACAAGATTTTAAGAAAACTACAATGACAAAATATATGACTGGACCAACAGACTTATATTTAACCAAGTTGCACGTGCATTTTGAAATGTTTTATTATAACTCTTTACATGCATGAAATTGAAACTAAAACTAAAATTTATAAAAGTTGAAGTAAAATAAATTAAATAATTCTCTTTTTTTCAAGTGCAAACAATATTATGTGCAAAACCAAATCAAGGTACCCAAAATGCTGCCAAACAAATGATTTAAAAGTGGCGGGGGCATCTTCGACGGTAATACGGGTATTTTCCGACGTCATTCTGGCTGTCTTTAGCTGTGTTCGAAATCATTCCCTATACACTCACTCACTATTCCCTATATAGTGTTCATGATATAGTGCAATATATAGGGAATGAACAAACGAGAATTGGGACACTACGCTGAACATTTCTAAACGTCATTTGCGTCAGTAAATGCGCCGGGTATTTGTGTGACGTGATGCGCCCACATCATCTAAACAAACCGGGCTGGAGGTTGTATTGATGTTGAATGTTACATTTCCTTGTCGAAGTTTTTTTTAATTAATTTTGAATGTTAAATCCCAAATACATTTTTGACATTTCTAAACGTAAGCCGGAGGCTCCATCATTAAATGCATTCGTTTTCGCGGTTATTCAGCTTCTTCTTCTCCTCCGGAAAAACACGACCGCATTGCATTGTGGTATACGGGAGTAACATGTAGGGTACATCGTATGTACACTCAAATTGTGGGTATTTTAAGTGCACTATATAGTGCATGAAATGAACCACTGAGAATTCGAACACCACTACAAAATGGCGAGCACCCTATATAGTACACTATCCGTGATAGGGAACGATTTCGAATACAGCTTACGGCTGCTTCCCCTGCTTCCCCTCCTTCTCCTCCTCTTCTTCTTTTCCTTCTCCAGGTTCTGGCAGACTAGATGTAGCAAAGGCGCATTACTGCCCCCACAGGCCACAAGTTTGGATAGCTCACAAATCTCGCGAGACAGATTCTTAACGCGACGGGTAATATCGTCGAGTTAAATTTCGCGAGATCTCGTAGCACGAGATCTCGTCACACCCCTATTGTCTAATAATTAATTATTAGTCTACCTTGGTCAACTGTGGAAAGTTTCTCTTCCAAACAGCTCCAGCTTTGCGAGAAGACTGCGTATGGTGGCCCTCGAATGGATGAGAGTCACACCATCCCCCTGGAGCTTCAGCGACACCTCGTTCATCTTCTCAAAGAAGTCCGAAAGATAAAAGACATCGTGGCGGCAGGACCATAGTTGATCTTTCAAAGTCGCATCGGCCTTCTTCAGTAATTCGAGGACCGAGTCGAACAGCTCACACAGCCTGGCCAAGCAGTTCCCCTTGGAGAGCCAAGGCACCTCCGTATGAAATAGCAGGCGCTGAAAAGACTCCTCATTTTCTCCACAAAGCTGCCTGAAGAGCCGGTCATTAAGAGCATGGGGTTTTATTTTATTGATGGATTTGACCGCTACATCAAGGGACCGATGGAGTGAGTCAGAGATGGTTTTTGCCACCAAGTTGTGCGGTGCAGTACACAGTGCACGGTAAGCACATGTGGGTCCTCTTTCTTCAGGAGCGTCGCAAATCCGCTGTGTCTCCCGACCATAGCCGGCGCTCCGTCCGTGGCACAGGCGATGATTTTCGTCACCGGGATGGCCTTCTCCTGCAGGAACTCAGTCAGTGTTAGGAAGCAAAGGAGTCGGAAATGACCCCACATGGTATCATGGACCCATTATGTGTGGGTGCAATAAATAAGACTGATATGATGGTGGCGGTGTCAGCCCCATGTCAGGTTTCAAAAACAAGTAATACTGAAACTGAATCTCGAACTGGATCCTGAAATGTATTTAACATTAAATATTGTACAGGGAGAGGGCTGTGGCCGCAATCGATGGAGGAGGCAGTCAGGTGTGAAGGAAGACAACAACAGGAGTATGATGGACAGGGATCTGACATGGACAGGGAATTTTTTTATTCAAACATTCAGAGGAAATCAGGCCTACTGTAGGCCTATGTAAATAAGATTAAAGATGTCTACGATAGTATAAATTATAACTGTAAATGGCAGGTGTACTTTGCTTTTGATGGAGCAATAATGTTATATTAATAAGCATTTTATTGATGGGCACCTTTCAGGCAACTTAAGCACACCTTACATGCATAATTAATAAAATATTAAAAACACTTGGGTGAGGCGTGTTTGTCACTTATGGGAAAGAGCTGGAGTAACGGAATAAGATGCAGCTGGGCAGGGCGCTGAGAAGTGATGCATGAGGGATGATGGTGGCACGGCAGACAAGTAGGGGAGCATGATGGACTGGGATCTGATGAGGAAACAAAGATTTTCTAACTTAAGATAAAATATACTCCAGTTTCTGCAAACAGAAGAGAAGGGGTTTAGTTAAGGCCTTGTATTATTCATAAGCTAGACTGTGACAATCAATAACAAACCAAAAAAATAAAACTAAGTCTTACTTTAAAGCCCACTCACCACATCAAGAAATGTTAAGCTTGCTGGTAGTTCTACCAGGAGGACTCAAATCACGCGCGGCTGGCCGCCAATCACCAATCACCAGCTACCAATCACCTGCCTACACCTGCTCTATAAAGAGTAGTCTAACATATGTCTTTGCTGCTCAGGTCTTCGTTCGACGCATGCTGCTGCTTTACTGTGCTTCTGATTATCTCGCATATCTCGTCGCTTAGTTGCTACGTCGGTTAATACACACCAAGAGGTCATAACTTCGGATTCGTGCTGGTCGGCCTACTACTTCTGGTCCCGGCAAGCGAGCGCAGAAAGCCGTTCTTTTCGGTCCCCGGTATCCTCAACAACACCACCAACAAGTTCCCAACACGGACATCCGCCTGGTTCTACAAACCCTCGCCGAGTTGGTGCAAAGCATTGGCGCCAGGATGGACGCCGTCGAAACGCCATGCGGAACTCCCGGACGGGTCCAGGCCCCCAACCCGCTGTCGTCGGTCGACACGGCGCCTTTCTACTTCCAGCAACCATCAGGCTCGGCTTCCTCCGCCTTCACAGGCTACGCACCTGGCATGTGCCCTGCTACCATGGCTACTGCAGTCCCCGCGTTAGCCCCCGCAGCGTATTTTCTCTCACAGCTCTACCAGTCCAGCTTCAGGATGCGGCTCCCTCTGTTGGGTTAGGGGGTTTCTTCCAAGGGCAATGGTTTGCTGAGGGATGGCCAGTCGAAGCTGGTACGTTCGCCCTCGGGTCAGAGTCGTCTGCGCTGTTCGAGCTTTACCCTATCGCAGCAGCTAGCGTTCTGTGGGGCAAAGCATGGCGGCGTTAACGTATAACCATGTTTTGCGACAACAAAGCAGCGTCAAAACGGCTGGGAAGGTGGTCTTCCACAGCATACGGATTTTACATCCGGTTGAATTCGTTGAGTTCGTTGCACACGTCGGTGTGGTACAACGCAGAACTCTACGTTCGCAATCAAAGGTTCATAATTATCTTTATACCGTGCACTGTTTGGTTAACTCCTTGTGTCTGAGGTTTTTCCCTTCACTTTAACATGAATGAAGTTGATGGGTTTTAGGCACTGTGGTAACTGATTATTACTAAAAGGTTTTTATTGACGAAGGGCCTTTTAGATTGGTTCAGCTGCTGCTCACTAACTCTCACGTTCCTCTGCTCGCAATGCGATTCACATATCGTTCAATTTATTCAAAAGATCCAAAGACAAAGAACAGGTACATTATGGTATCATTTTATATTATTATTTATAGTCTTATTGTTAATAGCTTCAGTCGCGTTGGTATTTAATTTTTCATTTGCTCGTTTAGCTACGTATGACAGTTAACAATGTTGGTGTAGGCCTATTACAATTATTTACGCGCGTAGGCCACTCCAACTCGCTCGATATTTCAAAAAGATTAGTGTGCTCTCTCAGAGCTGGGAGATTTCATCCTTATTTTAACCTATTACTCGAGACGGTGTTTTCTCACAGTTCTACGGGTTAATGCGTTCTCGGGTTCATGCGTTCATGCGTCCACGTCTCCTACTCAGACTTTTTCCCCTACACGGGGTATTTAATTTTTCATTTGCTTGTTTAGACATGTATGTCAGTTAACAATTTTGGTGTATTACAATTATTTATGTGTGTTGGCCACTCCAACTCACTCGATATTTTGAATAGATTAGTGTGCTCTCTCTGGGAGTTTTCATCCTTATTTTAACATATTACTCGAGTCAGTGTTTCTCACAGCGTTCTACGGGTTCATGTGTTCTACGGGTTCATGTGTTCTACGGGTCATGCGTTCTACGGGTCATGCGTTCTACGGGTTCATGCGTTTTACGGGTTCATGCGTTTTACGGGTTCATGCGTTCTCGGGTTTATGCGTTGGGTTTATGCGTACACGTCTCCTACTCAGACTTTTTCCCCTACACGGGGCCTGACTTTCGCTGATGTCACCTTCTCTGCAAGGCATTTTTTCATCTAAAAGCGATAGCCTAGGAGCAGCTGTTACTATTATCATTTCAAGAATCAACAACTCTCTGTCCTTACGCTTCCATGTTCCTTTATCTCAAGCTTCGGCAACGCACGTCCCCGAATCACCTGTTTATTTGCGGCCTGCCAATGACTAAAGGGTGGTTCAGAGTCAATCTCGCGACGGTGGTAGAAGGGTGCGGCCCACCATCTCCCCTCTACATTGGCCACTCCTTCCGGATTGGAGCGGCAACCACAGCTGCTGAACAAGGGTTGCCGGTCGCGTCTATCAAACGGCTGGGAAGGCGGTCTTCCACAGCTTACGAATCCTACATCCGGTTGAATTCATGGTTCTTCCTTCAAGCGCACACGATGCTCTAACGTCGGTTAAGGCAGGTTTATCACGTTTGCTACTACAGCTGTTTTTGGCGGCCTGTTTCCATTCTAGTTTTAGTCTTTGTGTCAAGGTGTCACTTTTGTTTTTATTAGTTTAGACGCGTTCATACTCTTTCTAGTGATATGTGATAAGTACTTTAAGAAGCTGCATTTCCCTCACATAGCCACAAGGGGAGCAAGACCTTATTGAAGGCTGCTCCACCACAGAAGGAGCCGAAGCCTTTACGTCACCCCGGCCACGCCCACTAGGCCACGCCCACTTGACGTCCTCTCTAGCGGGTGGTTACGAACTCGAGAGGCCAGAGATCAATAGGTATTAGGTAGACGGCAGAGAGCCACCCCGGGCCTAAGCCCGGGGGCTTGAAGTACGGTATTTTCCTCTCACACGCGTTAGATACAATTCCCTCCGTTAAGCTTCAGTTACCATACCGAAACATGCCGACTTTATAATAAATGAAGTCAGTTAAAAGCATCCCGGGATTGGACAACTTTCTTCAAGAATATGCAACATATTGTAATTCCGTTTAGGTATTATCAAATATACAAGTGCGTAGATTTGTTAAATAAGGTAAACGGTCGAAAATTGATGTTATGTCTTAAACAGTTGAAGTTCCGTTTGGACAAAACGTTATTACAGTTTATCGCCTAGGTCAACGGAAATTAAGACATTTTAGCAGTCTTATTTTGTAAAACACTTTCAGTCTCGTTTGTATTCGCCAACAACATTGCACTACGCATTTAATTATAGTTATCGTCATATGACCAGCATTGTTTTCCTCACGCGATAAAGGTTTGTCGATGACGACATTTAGTCATAATTTTCGGTGTCAAAAGCAACACTATTTGCAACTACTGGTGGTGGTGGTGGTTATCAGGTACTAAACTCATAAAGCAAAATTCGGCTATATAACTCAAGGTTAACCTGCAGCAACCCCGGCAAGTTCGACCACGTCGGTGGATCATCTAGAAAACACTCTTTGAGTTTGGTGTCACGTTGGTGGCATATCATGGAAAAAATAAAACTCAAGGTTCGCAGCGGCGACCCCGGTGAGTGCGTTGACCAAAGCGCAGCGGTAACAACTCAGGCACTCGTGACTATGACCACGTCGGCGGCACGTTATCTATTACTCATGGTTGACTGCAGTAACCCCGGTGAGTGCGTTGACCACGTCAACGCACAACTGGGGCACAACTCAGGCACTAGTCGTGAGTTCGTTGCACACGTCTGTGCGGTACAACACAGAACTCGACGTCCTACATCCGGTCGAATTCAAGGTTCTTTCTTCAAGCGCACACGATGCTCTCTAACGTCGGTTAAGACAGGTTTTACACGTTTGCAGCCATAGCTGTTTTTGGTGGCCTGTTTCCTTTCTAGTGTTGGTCTAGTCTTGTGTCAAGCTGTCATTTTAGTTTTTATTAGTTTTAGTTACATTCATACTCTTTCCAGTGTTATCCATTTAGTAATTATAATTCCATTTAGATATTATCGAAGTTACAAGTGCGTAGTTTTGTTAAATAAGGTAAATGGTTGAAAATTGATGTTATGTCTGGAACAGTTGAAGTTCCAGTCGAACAAAATAACGTTATAAGTCTTTATCGCCTAGTTTAGGTCAACGAAAATTAAGAGACATTTTAGCAGTCTTATTTTCGTAAAACACTTGTCTTGTTTTATTCGCCAACTATATTGTACTATGCATTTAATCACTGCTATTGTCACATGCCCAGCATCCACGTTGCGTCCAGTCTCGTTTTTCTCACGCGATAAAGGTTTGTTGATGACGACTCTTAGTCATAATTTTCATTGCCAAAAGCAACACTATTTGCAACTACCGGCGGTGGTGGTTATCAGGTACTAAATTCATAAAGCAAAATTCAGTTTCATAACTCAGGTTAACCTGCAGCAACCCCGGCGAGTGTGACCACGTCGGTGGATCATCTAGAAAACACTCTTGAGTTCGCTGTCACGTCAGTGGCGTACATAGGAAAATAAAACTCAAGGTTGCAGCGGCAACCCCGGTGAGTGCGTTGACCACGTCGGTGGTAACAACTCGGGCACTCGTGAGTATGACCACGTCGGTGGCACGTTATCTAATACTCATGGTTTGACTGCAGTAACCCCGGTGAGTGCGTTGCTCACGTCGGTGGGAACAACTCAAGCACTCGTGAGTTCGTTGCGCACGTCGGTGCGGTACAACTCAGAACTCTACGTTCGTTGCAGCAACCCCGGTGAGTGCGTTGCCCACGTCGGTGGGAACAACTCAAGCACTCGTGAGTTCGTTGCGCACGTCGGTGCGGTACAACACAGAACTCCACGTTCGCTGCAGCAACCCTGGTAGTGCGTTGACCACGTCGGTGGGCACAACTCGGGCACATGCAAATTTAATTACCACGTCGGTGGCATAATATCAAACACTCAAGTGCAGGGCACTCGGAGTTCATTGAACACGTCGGTGTTCAACACGGAAGTACACAATATTTGCTGCAGCAACACCGGTGACGGTGAGTGCGTGACCACGTCGGTGGCACATCAAGGGCACTCGTGATTTCGTTGACCACGTCGGTGTTCAACATGGAAGTTCACAATACTTGCTGCAACAACACCGGTGAGTGCGTGACCACGTCGGTGGCACATCAAGGGCACTCGTGAGTTTGTTGACCACGTCGGTGGTTCAACGCGAAAGCACTCAGGTCACGCAGCGACCCCGGAGAGTGAATCGACCACGGCAGTTGGTACAGCACGAAAGCACTCGTGGCTCGCTGCGTAACAGCTGCAGAGTGCTCTAAATTTTAATTGATCTCGTTGAGGTATTTCAAGTCAACTGCTTTTACGTGATTCATCGATCTCGCTGACGGTTTTAAGCTTATCGTTTTACGGTATGTATGATTGACTCTTAATATGTCGTATATTGGGTATGCCTTTTATCTTCCAGAAGCAGTATAGATCCTTGTCCACTTCTTCTACGCAGGTATGTATGGTCTCATTACCCCCTTTCGCTATTCTATTTTTGGGGTCGGCTCCGCCCCTGCTAGTCCTGGCAGGATACGCCGAGTCCGCACGTCACCCTGGATCAGTGACGGGGCTCATGCCAAAGATTTACCATGCAAAATATTCCCATGTCGTTATTTAAATAAATCCTGTTCATACTTATCAGTGATCGAGACTTTATGGGAGAAATGTTAAGCTTGCTGGTAGTTCTACCAGGAGGACTCAAATCACGCGCGGCTGGCCGCCAATCACCAGCTACCAATCACCAGCTACCAATCACCAGCTACCAATCACCAATCACCAATCACCTGCCTACACCTGCTCTATAAAGAGTAGTCTAACATATGTCTTTGCTGCTCAGGTCTTCGTTCGACGCACCTCCATCCACCCCACCACCACCAGGTCGGCCTCAGTCTACTTGTCCAGGGGAAGGCTCCGCACCTGCTAGTCCTGGCAGGATACGCCTAGTCCGCACGTCACCCTGGATCAGTGACGGGGCTCATGCCAAAGATTTACCATGCAAAATATTCCCATGTCGTTATTTAAATAAATCCTGTTCATACTTATCAGTGATCGAGTCTTTATGGGAGAACAAAGACTCACATTACAAACTCAGTCACAACATGAAAAAAACACATAAATACATGAAACATGTACATAACTACGAGACCATAGACCCCACATTAAACTCAGACAGTCACAACATGTAAAAAACATAAATACATGAAACATTTACATAAATACGAGACCATGAGATATGTTTAGGTTTCTCTTGTTTTATCTTAAAAACGAAATACACATAACATTAAGAAAGGGGAAGAAAATAAAAGTAATAATAGATAAAGCTAAACTCAGTTAGTGATGGGCATACATTTAAATGTACAAAAATTACAGAGGTCATGGATCGGATGTGCTGTTCAAAAAGAAATGCACTATTAAACTATGCCTTGTGCTCCGTTATGCAAGCTCCAAGTCTCCAATTGAACAATGTGTTTTTGCAGTTTTGAGTGCTTTGTGCCAACTTGTGCTCCGTCATGCAAACTCCAAGTGTCGCATTAGGGGAGGGAGCAGTAATCACACAGGAGGGAAACCTGAGATGTGGAGAAACAAGACCGATACCAAAGTAAAACAAGTAACACACCAAAACAAGAAAAGGAAACCGACAGACCATGACATGATCGCAAGCAGAGGACCGTGAGTTATTGAGCAGCAGCTGAACCGGTCTAAAAATCGGACACGTTAACGGAGCACTGAACTAGGCCCTCTCGGATGCCATTTGTTTCACTACGACTCCTTTCAGCTGCACATCCCTCTTCTCCAGCAAAAAATAATTAGAGATAACGGGTAATAAAACGCTTGAGGTGGCGTTTTGAAAAGAAAAATCTTAATTTTTTTTAGGACATGGCATGAAGGTAATTATGAGCCTTTGATTGATATCCAGACATTTTTTGCGGAGACACATTCCTGTACCCCACTTGTATTGGAGTGAACGGAGATATCTACTTCTGGGTCCCATGATTTGAGGGACCCGTCCACAGCCCGCTTAAACAGCTGCAATACCAGGCTTGGCCGCTGAGCACTGGTGGATTGCGGAAGTATGCAGTGTTCCTGGGGGCTTGGTCTATCTGTCGACGCCATTTTGTTTTTAAGACTCCCTAAGTAGATTGGCGAACAAAGAGATTGCGTGTTGCTGACGTGACGGCTGTCACAATCTCTGTGTTCGTCAATTTACCTATCGAGTCTCGAAAACAAAATGGCGTTGACGGGTGATCTACTGATGGTATTGTGTGTATAAAATTTCATTTTTAATAAAAAATCTGTACACTTACAAAGTTCTCAATGCCTCGTTTTATATGTTAAGACCCTTATTATACTACCAAAGAAGTGTCGGGCTACTTCTAGCCTTTCAAGTGGGTTAAAATAGCGTTTTTTACCATAACCACTGCCCCCTTCGTTCCAAGTTTATAGCGTTTTGATAGAATCAGCTAAAAACAGCCAACTGAAGAAAGCGTCTATAGGCCTATGCGGTTTTTGTGCTCCAAAATGAACGTTTCAACTCGTTATCATACAAAACATATCCCAAATCCATTTTACACCGGATTTACCCTTTAAGCTTGATTATTTTCATTAACATGATGAATCTATAAAAACCAATACGGCACAAAATATTTCTGAAAACTTTAATATAACTTCACTGACATTTGAACATGCACTGCTTTCCCTCTGCCATTTTTAATATCCCGTGCAGCGTGTGAACACAGAGGATTGTGAGTAGTTTTGGCTCGTCTAGGATCCAGCGATGCATCCTTGAAAAATTCTCAAAAACAAAGGACGCGAAAATGACACGAATTTCGAGTGTCGAGTTCTATGACGTAGCGTCCTTAAAAAGGCGGCCGTTGAGCATGCTTCCTTGGACAGGGCGCGCAAGATGGCGACCAAGGATGACCCTTGTCTACGAGGCTAAGCAAAATTACAAGCTCTGTCCCTTAACAACGTCTTTTTGCTTCCCCTATTATGTTCTAAAAGTCTTGTGAACTACAACGTTCCATCTCCCGGCCTTTTAACACCGTAATTCACCCTATTGAAGTAAGTTTGCATGTATTTGCCGCCAAGGCTACTACAGCATCATTGCTAATCCAGCATCAGCTAAACTGCCCACGAGTGAGGAGCCTGCACTTTCACAAGAAATGGAGCCTTCCGATAAAGGAGCAAAACGGAAGGAAAAAGAATCAACGCGCCCAACTGATGGTATGGTTTTTGGTGTACCTATAACTCTCCCAAGACACATGCTAGCTATGCAGCTACAACCTCGACTGCAGCTAACCCCGACCATGGCTATGCTCTCGCCTCGCCGCGAACAGAGCCCAGATGCTATGTCGTTGCCAGATTCTGACACAAATACACCAGTCAAGCCAAAAGGAAAAAGCAGAGAGCAGAAATGTCTCTGCATGAGTTACAGAACAACATCATTGGGATAATCTCAACAAAAATTAATGAGCGGGCAGATAACCTGGAAAGCATGATTAACCATAACGCATTGAGCATTGACGCCCTGAAGAAGTCTATTGACTTTGCATTTGCGGAGGTTGATTCTTTGAAGACCGAAATGAAGGTGGTTAAACTACTACTGAAAAAAGTAGTTAAAACTCAAACTCAATGACGCTGAACGATACCAACGGAGATGGAACCTCAGGCTCCATGGCGTCCCGGAGGAGAAACAGGAGGACATCAAGGCCAAAGTCATCACCATCTGCTGCTCCATGGTGCCTGACGCCAATGCAAAGATCAGAGAGGACATCGACATCATTCACTGGCTTGGCAGGTACCAGGAAAATATGAGGAGATCCAGGATGACCAACATCCGCTTTACAAACAGATCCACGCGGGACCTCCTGTGGAAGAAGGCGAAGACCTGCGAATAACTTACAAAGAATAAGTTGAGGTTTGCCGAGGATCTGACTTCTGCGGACAAAACTTTACGAGACAAACTGTGGCCCATAATAGAAGCTGCGAAGAAGGAAGGGAAAAAAGCACACTTTGCAGTCGTTTGTGTGATAATCGATGGAAAGCAGGTATACGTCCATCTTTGCCCCCAAAATAAACACGTCCGGCCGGTCTCAAATGGACACATCCTCCTAAGATGATGCATACCTTGAACTAACGACACCACTCCTCCTGTTTTCACCTAAGTGCTGAACATTTATTACATTTTTGTGGGTAAAGCTTATTATTTCTCTTTCTTACTGTTAAAAGGTTCGGAAGATTGTTTAACGCTGTTACTTAGAATATATTTTCTATTATTAAGGGATAGAAATTGTTCGCTGTAATTTCATAGCACCTTTCATTTTTATACTGTCTTTTTCTGTTTTTTCTCTTAAGGCCAGGGGGTTGAGACAGAATGTTAAACGAAAGGCTTTATTCTTATTTGCAAAGCAGCAAAAGACTGACTTTTCTTTTTTCCAGGAAACGCATTCAGTTATAGATGATGCATCTTTATGGAAAGCCGATGGGGTAATGACATTTGGTTCTCAAATGGTACAGAAAGAGCAGCTGGTGCTGCTACTTTAAAGAACTGTTTCGATGGGAATATTTTACATTCCAAGGGTGACCCAAATGGTCATTACTTTATTTAGATTGTTGGCATAAATGATACTATAATTTTACTCGTCAATATTTATGGGTATAATTCAAAACAAGAGATTGACATTTTATTTGATGATTTGGAAATCCACATTTTACATTGGTTGTCGAAATATCCAAATTTATTAACATTAATGGGAGGTGACTTTAACATAGCATTAGATAGTTTATTAGATGGATATCCTCCTCGAACTAACAATACTATGGCCTTTAACTTGACGCACTTTATGCTGAAATTCAACTTGAAAGATATATGGAGAGAAAAGAATCCTGGAATGAGTTGACTTGAGTAATAAGGCTTGTACTAGTTTATCATGAATAGATTTCTGGCTGATTTCCAAATGTTTAGACAATAATGACATTAAGGTCAATATTCTTACAACACCCCTAACTGATCACAAAGCTATCTCAATAAATATTTCACTGAACAATAACAACAATATTTCGCAGAGAATGGGTTCATATTGGAAATTAAATAACTCGATCCTGACGCACGAGGTTGTGATCAAAACGGTTCAGTCTTTAATTGAACGCTTTTTGCATGAAGCTTTAATTGATAAAATATTTAGTAGTAGTTGGGAACCTTTTAAATTTGAGGTGTCAAAATATTTAAGAGAATACTGAAGTTCTATATTTAAAGCTAAAAGAGCTGAGGAAAAAATAACATCAGAGATAACTCAGATTACACAAAAAACACCAGAAAATTTAACTGAAAGTGAAATTGAGTCTTTAATTATTCAGCAAATAATTTGGATGAATTATATAGAGGGAAGGCGGAAGGGGCCTTTGTAAGAAGTAAAAGAAAATGGCTTGAGGAAGGGGAGCAGAATAGTGCTTACTTCTTTCGACTGGAAAAATCCCGTGCAAAAAACAACTCAATACAGAAATTGAATATTGATGATGTTATTACAGATGACCCTAAAAGAATAGCTCTGTATTGTTCTAATTTCTATAGCACATTATATCAATCAAATTACAGTGAGGAGTCCACCCTCCAATTCTTAGATTCTCTCACTGAAACCAAAACAATTGATAACGACCAATCAGTCTTCTGTGACAGACCTATAACACTAGGGGAAGTTAAACTTGCTATTGGACATCTCAAACTCAATAAGTCCCCTGGAACGGACGGTATCACCTCTGAATTTTACAAAGCATTCTCAGACCAACTCGCTCCCTTCCTCCTCGGGCTCTTTTTAGAATATATAGATAATGAAACCCTCCCACCCACTTTAAATCAATCAGAATCAGAATCCGAAAAGGTTTATTGCCAAATACATTTACACATATGAAGAATTTGTCTTGGTATTCGTATTCGTTGCGCACGATCTTAACAAACAATTATCAGTAAACAATAAACAATAAGCAAGTGCTGAATAATAATAAGTACTGAAAAAGATAAGAGTAAATAAAAAATAAAAATAAATAAATAGAGATACTCTATATACATATACATAAGCACCGTAATAAGATAAGAAGATAAGATAAGATAAGAATATATGTACAATTGTGTGTGATGATGAAAGTAGTGCAAAACTTGTTGTCATCATAGGCAGATGACTGTGGGTGTTGATGGGGGAAGGGGGGGTAGTGTGCATGTCAGTGTTGGTGGGGGTCCGGGGCCGTTGTTGATGAGGGTTGATGAGGGTTGATGAGGCCAGTTGCAGACGGGAAGAAACTGTTTTTGTGGCGGGAGGTTTTGGTCTTGACAGACCTCAACCTCTTACCGGAAGGGAGTGTTTCAAAGAGTATATGTCCGGGGTGGGAGGGGTCCAACATGATCTTCCTTGCAGGTCCTGGAGGGACGGCCTCATAACTCTTATCCCAAAACCTAGGAAAGATAAACTCCTTATTGATAACTGGCGTCCAATCTGCCCTCTTAAAAATTATGTTTTTGCACAGTGTTTGCACAGATATTTACAAAAAGGATTAAAAATGTTTTGGATCATATTATCGATGAGGTTTTATGAGACACATTTCCAATAATGTCAAACTAGTTCTTGACTTAATTGACTATTCAGATTTATGTTTAGATGAAAGCTGTATTATTTTCTTAGATTTTCAGAAGGCTTTCGATACAATTGAGCATAAATGTATCTTCCATGCCTTAGAGAAATTTGGATTTGGTTCATACTTTCACAATGCAATCAAAACTATGTACAAAAATGGAAACTGTTTAATTAAATGACATGCTGGTACTTCCCCTAGATTCTTTTTAAATCGTGGTGTTAGACCAGGGTGTCCAATTTCCCCCTACCTCTTCCTACTTTGTACTCAACTACTCGTTGAATCCATAAAGCTTAGTCCACTTAAAGGTATCTCAATAGCTGATGGTGAGGTCATCATCAGTCAGCTGGCTGATGATACAACACTTTTTTTAAGGGATGCCTCTCAGATACCTTTAACCATTGATTTAATTAAAACTTTCTCCATTGCTTCCGGCTAAATTTAAACCTTAAAAATGTTGAATTGCTTGCTCTTAAGAATTGCGATCTACCGTCTATATGTAATATTCCTGTAAAGGACTCTATAACCTATCTAGGAGTTGTTATTACCAAAGATAGAGATTCCAGATGTGGTTTAAACTTCAACCCTATTATTGACAAAGCTAAAAAAAGGTTAAATCAATGGTTACAGCGAGACCTATATGTCAGAGGTAGGATCCTTCTTACCAAGGCTGAGGGCATCTCCCGGCTCTCTTATGCAGCTCTGTCCTTGGATGTAAACAAAAAGACTTCTAAACAAATTGACAAAATGTTATTTAATTTTATTTGGAGGAATAAAAGCCACTATATTAAAAATGCTGTGATTATGAACCTGTATGATAAGGGCGGCCTTAACTTCCTTGATTTTTCAACCTTAAATTACACTTTCAAAATTAACTTGCTAAAACAATTTATAAAGAATCCGTTTTCAATTTGGAATTTCATTCCTACCTTTATCTTCTCCAAATTAGGGGGTATCAGGCCGGGGTTTTCAGGCACACACGCAGATGGCAGGTCAGGTGCAACTGACTGAATTGTTTCTCTTTCTTAGTGCCAAATTTATTTATTTTTTGTTTTGCAAGAGCCCTATCTGCTCTCCTTCTCATAATTTTTTCCTTTTTTAGTTGCCTTATTAGGTCCTCCACGGTCGCCCTGTCAGACCCTGGCAGTCTGGTCCCTGGAGCAGCAGGCCCTGGCAAAGCTGTGTCTTCACTGCTGGCCCCTGACTGACTGGCCCTCGGCAAGCACATCCCTGGATTTGCCCCTGGCAAAGTGGCTTCTTGATCGCTCCCTCTGTCTCCTGTCATGTCCCTTTCATTGCTCTCGAAATCCACCTCAATTTCTCCCTCAATCTCTGTAACAATAACAAGGCAATGTTGCTGTTATATGTATTTTGCCTTTGCATTCAGAACTACTGTCATTTCCAATGCAATAGTACACTATACTCATATAGAAAATAAATAAAAGCGAAACATTTCTGTAATGTGAATTAAATAATCTGCCACAATCAAAAACCAATGAAAATGTTTAAATGGCAATTGTTAATTAGGTAGAAATGTGTAGATTATCTACATTTTGTATGCAAATCCTCAGAGAATCGCCGCCTTCATTAGCGACTTTGATGAAATACCCCTCAGGGCCTCTACATGCTTTTGAAACACAAACAGTGGTCCACAACATCAACTCGACCTAGCAACACGGTTTTTACACCGTTAACCCGTCCCTGAACATGATTTCTGCCCCACGTCAGATACATTTTTTCAAGCGACAATGCTAAAGACAACAACTCCCATGTTCCCATTCTACTTTAGTCGTCAAATGACGTTGTTTGATTGAGAACTCCTAATAAAGCTGCTCGACCAAGTGATACAAGTGCTGTTTTGTCTTGGAGCCGGTAGAGAACACAAATAAGGAGGCAGTATGTGCAAAATGGCCTTATAAAGAAACGTAGGTTCTATGGGTAGGGTACGTATAAAGAAAAGTTCCATTCTAACGGTATATAAGGAAGACAGACCAACTTTCTCATACAACTTGCAATGGTGCGTTCGTAATGCTGCATGGTACATATGGCGACACATTAGTGCCATAATTCACTAATGTGATAAAAGATGCATTCGGGTGTATTATATTATTCCACACGCGTAGATATTAACTGCGAGCGCGCAAATGATCTCTGCGCGCGCAAAACAGCTTCTTGCGCGCGCAAATTACCTCAGCGCTCGCAAAACAGCCTCTCGCACGCGCAAATTACCTCAGCGCGCGCAAAACCTCTCGCGAAAGATGTTTTTACGCTCTCGCTCGAATTTAATTTTGGCACTATGGGGGAGGGAACCAAGGCAGGGCGGGCTTTCCTATGATTGGCCGTTTCTGAAGCGCGATATTTGATTGACAGCCCTCCTCAGCCCTCTCATTCAATTCTGAATTGTACAGTAAATGGCTGAAACGATAGTTACGTATTGTAACTCCAGATTCTATGAGCATAGGCGCAGCCTTTTAAGTGTCGGCCTCATTGTCCTTTAAATAGCTGAAGAAAAGCTGTTTATTGGGAGCAGAACGTCCGCCGGCGCCCGACTATATCTGCGAAATGCGGACGTCGTTGAGGCACGCCGCACGCGGACGTAATTGAGGCCCACGCTGTTGGTGGTCGGGCATTACAAATTTTTCAGTGCTACGGCTCACGCCTAGGGATAACCCAATAGCGATAGCCTTAAAAGGCTGCGCCTATACTCATAGAATCTAGAGTTACAATAAGTAACTATCGTTTCAGCCATTTACTGTACAGTTCAGAATTTAATGAGAGGAGGGCTGAGGAGGGCTGTCAATCAAATATCGCGCTTCAGAAACGGCCAATCATAGGAAAGCCCGCCCTGCCTTGGTTCCCTCCCCCATAGTGCCAAAATTAAATTCGAGCGAGAGCGTAAAAACATTTTCCGCGAGAGGTCTTGCGTGCGCTGAGGTAATTTGCGCGAGCGAGAGGCTGTTTTGCGCGCGCTGAGGTAATTTGCGCGCGCGAGAGGCTGTTTTGCGCGCGCAGAGATCATTGCGCGCTCGCAGTTAATATCTACGTGTGTGGAATAATATAATACGCCCGAATGCATCTTTTATCACATTATGGTACGAACACACCAAACACGTACCCGCGTAAGATTTACGCGCGTAACGCAGCTAAAATGTTGCTTGACCATTTTGTGTCAAAAATGGTCCTACGTACGCAGCTACGCGCCTGTGGCTGCGCTGGATTTAGGAGTCCGAGGAAGGAAACCCAAACGCCGCCGTGTTTGGGTGCATGATAGAGCTTGGATCGGGTTAGATTAAATAATCTCAGATATAAATAACAATAATCGGGTTAAATAACTTCACATGGTGTGTCTGGTGTGTTTCCAGCATTCGTAGTGTTGATCAGCAGAGATATAGTCCGCCAAGACGTTGAGGTTGCTTAGCAACCAGAGACTCTGTCCATGCAAGTGAACGGAGCGTTCCCTCTTCGTCATAACTATCAAACCAAACATCCTTCACATTCACCGAGCGAACATTATGAAAGTAAAATGCACATTTCTCGCAATTTTTTTTTACATAAACGCATTTAATGGCGTAACTATGTTACTATTTCCACCCAGAATAAAGAAAGATGTCGGCCGTATGCTTCTGTGCAAGCGTCACTACTCTCTGCCAGTGACGTCGGGTCAAGCTCAACGCTGATTGGGCAACGCGGCTAATCGTCATGCGTATGAGCGTAAAAAGTCGTATATGTACGCGCGTATATATACGCCGCTAACGCGGGTAAAATGTTGCTTTAGCGCATGTAACCCATGTACGCAGCTCATACGCGCGTAAACCAATGGTTCCCTATGGAAAAATTGCCGATTTTATACGCGTCTATACGCGGGGTACGCGTTTGGTGTGTTCGT
This sequence comes from Gadus macrocephalus, assembly GCF_031168955.1. Lineage (NCBI taxonomy): Eukaryota > Metazoa > Chordata > Actinopteri > Gadiformes > Gadidae > Gadus > Gadus macrocephalus. The sequence continues at coordinate 20,243,313 of NC_082396.1, read as the reverse complement.
ACCTTTAGTGAATTATGGCACTAATGTGTCGCCATAGGTACACAGATCTAGCATTTTGAAAGGCGAATAATTTGCATGCAGATATAAAATATCACCATCGTCAATGACGGATAAAATAACTGCTTGGACAATTCATTCTTTAAGTCTTCACTTAAAGGATATTTGTTTAATAAAAAAAGTGTTAAATAGCTCCATTTTCCGACAGCCATCCCTGATATATGAGTTTGATCAGTAAGATAGGTCTCCCTGTCCCTCCGCTCTACAGTCTATCTGAAAACAGAATTTCTGGTATCCCGTTCCCTCCGTATACAATCAGCAGGACATACTCCACAAGGAGGCAGGCTTCTCTGCACATTCAGAGGCATGCAGCAGGATTTCAGTGTTGACTGAACTTGGCAGAACCGGTGAAGCTACTGATTCATGTGCTCCCAGGAACGGCTTACACAACCAAACACTGCAATCGAAAAAAAGGCTTAAAGAAGAAATCAAAGCTGCCAGGAAAGACAGGAGATGAGTCACGTCTCCTATCATGCAGGACATGACAGAGGGAGGGGGAGCGATCCAAAATAGACAGGAAGGTAGCCAACTTCACTTATTTTTCACACAGCGCCTTTAAATTAAGTGTGAATATATATATATATATATATATATATATATATATATATATATATATATATACCTGTTATCATTCAGTCATGCAATTAGTATTGCAATGACTAGAATAAGCATGCATATGAAGCTGATCTATTATAATAATATGTATATAATATATAATGTTGTGTGTGTGTATATATCTATATATATATATATATATCTATATATATATATATATATATATATACACAGTAACACAAATTGTCCACATGCCAAAGTTGATTGTAAATATTAGTATTTTCAAAGAGCTGCCAATGTTAGGATGCTCAATGTGCATCTAAGTAGACTTTGGTTTGTGGGCACTTAGTGAACGTAAAGCTTTTAGGCAACCATTAGTCTGCGTAAATGGCAGCTAAAAGCATTGGCCCATTTATAACCTGATACCAATACAGCTATTCAAATGTGTATCTGGCAGCATATTCTTCCAGTCAAGCTGACAAATAAGTATGCTAAATGATTTATAATCAAGACTGTTATACATACAATGCAAAAATAGTGGTTCATGAGAAGCGTACTCTGTTGTTTTGCCTACAGAAACAGCGCAGCGCTGTGTTCTGCATATTATTGAATGTTACTCTCTGGCTATAGGCTGGAAAGCTTTGTTATGTCCGCGCAAACACATTAACAAACTGATTCTACAGGTATGATGTGACTATGCATTGATTTTTACGAGTATCTGTGTCCTGGCAGCTAGCAGTCAACATCAATAAACCATCACATAGAACCGCAGTGATACTTTGATATGAGAAATATTCAACCTAAATATTGCTCATCTCAACAGAACATCAGAATGTTTTATTGGATAAAATTGATTCTGATCTAAGGGTTGGTCCTAGAAGAGATAGCAGCTTGACTGGAAAGGTAGGACAAGGATGCGTTTGACCACAATAACAGTGATAAGATCTCCTGAGAGGCATGTGGGGGCAAGAAACTGGTAAGGAAAAAAAAAGTATAACAGAAAGAATTTACCTTGTTGGAAAGAGATCAAGAGTTTACACTTTTCACCAAATATCAAGTGAGACCACGAATGTGGGACTAGTTGTGGGGCTTCAGCTTGGCTTCTCAACCCCCTTCCATGCATTTTGTGGTTGTAGTACATTTTATTTTTCCTATTTTCTTTGAAGTATGTGTGTGTGCACCAGCTTTGGTTTATACCCTTAGCCAGTGACCTCTCCTGGGGGAAGACTACAGTCTTCCCCCATCTCACCCTCAGGTACAGGGTCATTGAAGGCCTCAGGTTGACTTCCAGTTTATCGGCCCACGACATGTGCTAATGCCTTTATATGAACCCATGATTATGCACCTTTACAGTAAATGCAGCAACAAATACATTTGTTTTGAAAATTGTGACCATGTCTCTGTTCCTCTTTGCAAGCTCTCATCGCAGAGTTCCCATCTGGCCCTCATTGGTTGTAAAGAGGAACTGTAATAACTACTATCCTATGGGGGTGTCTTATTGACAGGAAAGCAGAGGTCCTTTTCCTTGAAAGGACTGGTGACTCATCAACTTCTGCTTCTGGAAAGTACCAGAGAAAAGAATATCCAGCATTGAGACACAATTTAAATGGCTCATCTATATAAATGATTGAATGTATTAGATTGGGTGGTTTTGATAATACATTAAAGGACAACTGTGACATTTACGGGAATTGGCTTTTGTTCATCTTACCCACTGCCAGATGAGAAGATTTAGACCTATATCATGTGTGGGTAAAGAAAAATCTATCGGCTATATAGTAAGCTATGAACAAAGTAGGCTACAAGGCAGATTTCACAACATTTGCTATTATTCTTCCTCTTTGGGAGGGACTTCCTAGTCCCTCCCAAAGAAGAAGAATAAATGTCATCCCGTGGTCACTTGAAGATCTGCGTTTTGTTTGAAAGAACACCAGAATTTACATAAAATAACACTGAACAACAACTGACAGATGACTACACAACACAAAAACATTGTTTCAAACAACATGGAAAATGTGGGGTTTCAGGGATAGAAGCTTCCAAATAAATCACCATGGCAATGGTAGAAAACTTTGGTTTAACTAACAAACAAAAAATCATTCATTGACTGAAGTTCACGAAAATAAAAGCACATTTATCACTAGAAATGTTATCAAAGCAAATCCTAATGCTGAAATGATGTTAAAATGTTGCATTTTCAGAATATTGAATTTAATAAATTTTGTTTTGGCAAACAGGACCTTGGCATACGTTGCTGTAGCTGTTCCCTCGGCCTTTAGACAGGGGACTACCAGCAGACGTTCATATGGTTAGTTTTCGGTCATATTGACAAACAATTGTTAAGGTTGGAGATTACGTTGGTACGTTCTGAACTTTGAAAATTCAGCATGTTTACCCTCCTGCTGGCGAGCAGTAATACCTGTGCTTACGGGCTGCGTTCTTAAACCTAACGCAGCTTGGGAAGTACTTTTTTTTTTAAAGCAAATGAGGCAGATTTGGCTGAGAGTGCTCCCTTCCTCCCAAACTAACTACCTGGATAATTTATTTATTTTTCGTTATGTTTCCAGCCTGTGTTCTGCAGAACATCCATCCAAAAACCTTTCCCAATCCGAGGCAAGCCCGTGTGCAGATTTCTGTAAATCTTTCATTCTATTTAGACTAAATTGTGTTTTGTTTTTTCTGTAGAATGCTAAACTTTCCTTGGGCACTGCTGTTCTGACAACAGAAATATGCTTTGAACATTTGAAATTTTCGAAAAGAATCAACAAAGCCGGATAAAGAAAAATAGCATCGGTTCTTCAGCCATCTGGGCAGACAGCCAGCACCGAGGCAGCCCCTGGCAGGTCAGATGATAGCTGGATGCCTGAAGAGATAACAATGTGCCCCAAGCTCCTCAACAATGATTGATACTCCATCACAGGGTAGGAAGCTCCCCTCTTGCTGTGTTGAGAGATGTAGGCCAGAAAACAGGAGGCCTCCCCCTGGATCGATTCTGAGGATGGGGAACTGGGTCGCAAAGTTTGCTCATCTATCTCGAACAGTTCAGCTCAGTGGTACATGGTCTTTGTAGTCGGGACGATTTAAATTGGAATGGTAAATGGACTGCATTTATATAGTGCTTTCCTAAACATTGGCCACTCAAGGCGCTTTAAAATATTGCCTAACATTCACCCATTCATGCACACATTCACACAACAATGGCGATGTCAACCATACAAGGCGACAGCCAGTTCGTCGGCAGCAGTTAGGGTGAGGTGACTTGCTCAGGGACACCTCGACATGCTAGGAGAAGCCGGGGATCAAACTAGCAACCTTCCGGTTACCAGCAAACCCGCTCTACCTTCCGAGCCAAAGGAGGTAGAGGGTCCCTCTGTCTTTGTAGTCCGACCAGTTGTTAAGTGGTCCGTCCCTCTGTCTTTATAGTGGGACCAGTTAAGTGGTCCGTCCCCCTACGGACCACTTAACCACTACTCTTGCATATTTAGTTCACCCAAAATGGGCCACTAGTATATGCACAGTCACTAACTTCTGCTGCTTTACTTCAGGGAGTTAGGATCATTATGAAATGAACATGAGCCACAGAAGAGGTGCCTATTTTGCAATCAGTACTGGCCCACAGACTATAGGGTGAGACAACTACATATTTATGCATTTTCAGTGAACAATTCCTTATTCCTTAGTCCATCCAAACATTTGACAACTATTCTCTCACCTTGTAAGTAGTCCATGTGCCAATCGTTTATTTAGTAAACTGTCTCTTGCAATAAATAGTGAAGGCAAGAGTGAACTACCATTATAAAGTTAACATTATTTGTCAAGGGGCAGTTTTCAAATATTACTGGTCCTGCACAGATCTATTGCATGAATATAAGATATATTTCAGATCACGTCAAACATTATTTGTGTAAAAACATTACAACATGTGTTGATATTCCTCTGATTATTTCATTCCTTACTGAAATATGCAGTAATTAAACCCCTTTTGTTCTCAGTGCCAAGAATAAGAGACAGAAATTTAGACTACACCATAATTCCTTCTCCTTGAAAAACTAAAAAACTGTGAGAAATATTGATGTTATTATGGATTCTGATCTAAATTTCAAGAGCCAAGTCAATGATAAAATCGGCCTATCACCTGATAATCCAAACGAGACGACGAGGTAATGTAATTGTTATGGTCTCTATCCAAAAAAGCTTTTAGGCAGCTACAGTTTATTCAGAATGCAGAAGCTAGAGTACTAACAAAGACCAAAGGATTTCAACACATTCCACCATATTCTTAAATCCCTGAATTGGCTCCCAGTATGTAAGTATAGATTACAAACTACTGCTGCTCACCTATAAATCACTAAACGCTTTAGGGCCAAAGAATATCCCAGAAAGGCTTCCACTATATGAGCCCTCTAGAGTTTCTAGACCTGTAAGATCAACTCGGACCGGTCGGCTTATTGTTCCCAGAGTAAATAAAAACAAGAGAAGAGCAGCATTTAGATACTATGGAACACATAGCTTGAATAAACTTGCTGAGGATCTGGGAATTGCTCTAACCATGACTACATTTAAATCAAGGTTAAAAATGCTTATATTCACCTTTGCCTTCTGTCAAATGATAATAATCCAATTGAAACATACTCTTTTATTGAATTTTTCATGCATCCTATGTGTCATTTATTGATTTTCTAAATTAAGTTGTTAAGTGTCTTTTATGGATCTTTTGATTTGTTTTATTTAGGGGTCCAAGCCAACAGGTTGGATCCCTATTGTTTTTGTAAGAATTTTTCTTTTTATTATTCCCGCGCTAAAAGTGGTACCACAGCCCAAACCGTAAATGGTGCAGACACGCCAATGGCATGACTAGATCCAGGTCCGGCTCCGCTACTCAGATAACAAAATCCAGACACGCCGGTCCCTAGGTGGCGCTATACCAAGGAATACGCGTTTCGGGCTATAACTCCCATGCCGAACCTCCCACAGTCCAAAACGTTAGACCCACAGATGCACTGGAGTCTGCTGCATCTTTTGGCATAGGCCACGCCCATGCCAAAAGATGGCATGGGCGCGATTTTCACAAAATCGCGAAAACCGCTAAACTGTATTTTCGCTACTCCTCCCACATTTCTTGACCAATCAACACCAAACTTTGCACACGACATCTTCAGACGCACACAAAAAAACTAATTTGAACACTTTTTTGATCCGACCTTCGACGACGAAACGGTAGCGTTTTGAATATTGGTTTATTAGCTAAATTCGACGTGGAAAATCAAAAATCCAAAGGAATCCAAAATTAGACATCGGATCGAGTCCGATGTGTATGGCGGACGGTACCACCTTGTCATTTGTTTACCCAGGTGCCATAGCAACACCATTGCTACCTTTCATTGGCTGAATCTTTGAGAACGTTGTAGACTCAATCAATATAAGGTCGCGGGGAGACAAAGCTCTGTTCGTTTGTATATTTTATTTACGTGACCATATTTTTGTTTTATGTTAAAAAAAAAGAATCAAAGAACCAGTTCTCTTGTTTTGGGCATGACATAGGACAAACGCAACATGTTTCTTAATCCACAACACGGATTTCAGTGTGAAAACCGCTAAACTGTATTTTCGCTACTCCTCCCACATTTCTTGACCAATCAACACCAAACTTTGCACACGACATCTTCAGACGCACACAAAAAAATAAATTCGAACACTTTTTTGATCCGACCTTCGACGACGAAACGGTAGCGTTTTGAATATTGGTTTATTAGCTAAATTAGACGTGGAAAATCAAAAATCCAAAGGAATCCAAAATTAGACATCGGATCGAGTCCGATGTGTATGGCGGACGGTACCACCTTGTCATTTTTTTACCCAGGTGCCATAGCAACACCATTGCTACCTTTCATTGGCTGAATCTTTGAGAACGTTGTAGACTCAATCAATATAAGGTCGCGGGGAGACAAAGCTCTGTTCGTTTGTATATTTTATTTACGTGACCATATTTTTGTTTTATGTTAAAAAAAAAGAATCAAAGAACCAGTTCTCTTGTTTTGGGCATGACATAGGACAAACGCAACATGTTTCTTAATCCACAACACGGATTTCAGTGTTTTGATCAAAGGATATGAATCTATACAGTATGGATGACTGAATGTAGGGTTTATCTTTTCACATGATGATATTTGAATGTTTGTTAAAGATAAAATAATCTCTGAGTGAAACACCATGTTAGCCTCCTCTTGAATACACCTTCTACTCATGCATGAGGCCTGTATAGGAACGGCTGATATTTAGCATAGAAAAATAATAAAAAAAAATAATAATAATAATGCGATTAATCATGATTAAATATTTTAATCGCTTGACAGCTCTAGTATATATATTTTTTGTGACTGTGTCCATACAACACATACGGACACAGCCACACACATTACTATATCAATGATCATCTATTAAAGAAAAAGTGTTACCATCACTGTTTTTTGTCCTTGAATTAATACAGAACAAAGGACTTGGTAGAAGTTGATGTATGTTTTGATAGGTGTATAAACCCATGGAAAAATAATGGTTGTGTTTAGCTTACCTCAGAAAGAGCCCTTTATATCTATATGGGGAACAGGTCCTCTGCCACGGAGCCCGCCATGTCGCACCGCCATGGTTCTACAGTAGCCCAAACAACAGACAAAACCTTAACCTAAACCATTTTAAGGTTTAAAAATAAATGTTGGGGTAGGAGTTGTAGGAAGTCAAGTCAAGTCAACTTTATTTATGTACCACATTTAATACACAAGGCACACTCAATGTGCTTCAAATAAAAATAATAAACTAGAACTGCGAGCAGTTATGCAGGGGTCCAAGAAATGTGCATTTCGCCGGCACAACGCAAAGCATGTGTTCAAAACGCTACCGTGAACCTGTGGATATAAAGGTTTTGACTGTGAGAGGTTCGGTGTGGGAGTTATATCCCCAAACGCGTTTTCAGAACATTCCTTTGGCCAGTTAGGAGATGTACAATTCCCTCGTTTATGGCGGCCCCTAATGGCGAAATTTTGTAGAAGATATACAATTTCCTCGTTTATTGCGCCCCCTAATGGCGAAATATCCCGAATTTTTCCTTAATGGCCACCATAGAACGAGCAATGGGCGTGTTTGGCAATGGGCGTGTTTGGCAGAGAAATGGGCGTGTCTGGCAGAGCAATGGGCGTGTTTGGCAAGTGGCTAAATCCTTCCACTGTCAAACATATTTTGCTCGGATTTGCGCGCTTTCTCTGTCTGACGTATCTTGGGTCATGCCATTCGACGTGGGGCCACTCATATATCCCCCTACATTTCCGAAAATAGACTTGAACTGTTTGGCAGAGCAACGGGCGTTTCTGGCAGAGCAATGGGCGTGTTTGGCAAAGTAATGGGCGTGTCTGGCAAAGTAATGGGCGTGTCTGGCAGAGCAATGGGCGTGTTTGGCAAGTGGCTCCGGCTGCAGATAGACCTACTTGGTTCGATCCACACTTCACGATTAGCCCTTTTTGAGTACGACATCCGCGTCCTTGAAGTATACTTATTTTCGCCGGATCTGAATTGGAATGAATAGGCGCCATTTTGGAATCCGGTGTCCATTCTATAATAGGTCCATGGGCAACATTGGACAACATCAAGGAGAGATATGCTTCCGCATCATGGGAAGCATGGCTACGCCCTACTTCATGACATACCGGATGGAGAAATATTCTTGTTTTTTAGCATTGTTAGCATTGTAGCATCATAAGCGAGAGGTCTGAGCAATAGCAGTTGCATTGTTTACCAACCATGGAAGTAATCCCCCGATGATTCTCTATATGTTTAACAATTATTATTTTAGATTAGTTTGCCACTTTTTGACTTTATAAGAAAAGCACCTTGTATATACCTTTTTGAATGTTAAAGGCACCCAGTGCAACTTTCAAGGCTTAAAAATAAACATTCAATTTCTAGTCTTTTTTAGAACGTAGTAAGTTTCAATAACTCCATACCATTACATACCGACATTTAAGCAGCAAAGATGAGACGTCGTTGTGTGGTGAGAACTGATACAAAATCAATAACAACAATGCCGCCATTTTCTTTATTTTTTGTAACCTACAATAAATAAAGCAGGCTTCCAGTCAATGGAAAAATGGCTTCTCCCCACCGGCGATTGTTGTTGTTTACGATTTTCTATCAGTTCTCACCACACAACGACGTCTCATCTTTGCTCCTTGAATGTCGATATGTAATGGTATGAAGTTATTGAAACTTACTACGTGTAAAAAAGACTAGAAATTGAATGTTTATTTTTCATTGAATGTTTACATAAAGTTGCCCTGGGTGCCTTTAAAACAGAAATAATTACCACTCGTTTTTTAATGTATTTCGGTTTCTGAAACGACAATCAAATGCCCAATATATACACAGACCCATCAGCTGGTGTACCCAGGGAACTCACAAGGTGTCAACAAGAAGTTCAAACAAATGTTTAATAGAGACCAAATTAGAGCCCTTGGACAGGAAAAGAGAGGAATACGGTGGGGGAGGGAAACAATTAAAAAAGCCATACAGGTGAAATTTCCCGCTGGCATCACTGGTCAAAAAAAACCTCCAGCAAATGCATATTCCACTGCCTAACATCCGCATGCTGCAAAGGATGATGCAAGATGTAAAGCTGGAGCCAGGAGTTTTGGGGGAAGTGTTTGAGATGCTGAGGCTGATGGCAGGTGGTATGACTGAAATGGAGAGAGAGTGTGTGCTCTCCTTAGATGAGATGTCCATTACTCCAGGCATGGAGCTCTATATGGGAACGGGGTGGCTATTTGGCAATGTCACACTGCCTGAGCACAGAGGCCAAGCGACGCATGCATTGGTGTTTATGCTGGCTGGAGCTACAACACGGTGGAAACAAGTTGTGGCTTACCACTATAGCGGCAATCCCACCATGGCGCAGTTTACCGGCCCATCATAGTCAGCATTATTGAAGCGGCGACATCTGTAGGGCTTCATGTGCTTAACAACACCACAGACATGGGGCGCCCCAATAGAGCAATGTGGAAGTCCTTTGGGGTGACCTACGACAAGCCATGGATCCAGCATCCTGTTGAGCCAAACCAGCGCCTCAATTCCATGCCTGACGTTCCTCATCTCATCAAGAAATTGATGAGTGCCATGATCCGTGGTCACATCATCACCATATCACAGGATGTGGTGGAAAAAGAGCAGCTGGCGTCGAGTGAGGTCTCTGTTGCCCCCTTAAAGGAACTGGTGTCCTTCGAAGAAGGCATGGAACTTAAGCTGGCCAGAGGTGTCCTGGAGCCTAGCCATTTTAAGAAGCTGATGGTGAGTTCAGCAATGCATGCATTCAGCAAGTCAACAAGTGCCGCCCTGAGGTACATGGTGGAGGAGGGGTGCAGACCAGAGTCCAACCTTACAACGTCATTGTTTTTGGAGATTATGAAGCTCTGCTCTGGTTTGACCTCATGTCATCCCGCAATGTTGTGTGTGCCCTCAGTCATTTCAGGTTGGAAAAGTATGCAAAGGCCATCAGCTTCCTCCACAACTTGATCCATCTTCTTCTGGGCCTGAAGATCGGTCCCCAGGGCAGCTGGACACCAGCAACAATACTGGAGGTCCAGCAAGATCTGTTGAGACAAGGGCACAAATTTGTTTTCACAAACCGGTTCACACAGGACTGCCTAGAAATACTTTTGGAGTATTTCCAAGTGGAACCCTGTTCCGACACCTGGAGTTCCACTATGCATTACGGGCTGTCACTGTAGGGCAGTTCCTCTCGACAACGCATACTGGCAGTTACCTGGATGATGCATCGTCCAGATACACACTTGGTGGATTTCCTGGACACCCAGAACAGCAGCTGCAGTGCTTCTGAGGTTGTGAGAGTGGAGCAGCTGGTAGACCCATCACCGCCTGACATGACAAAAACCGAGTCCTGTGTCCTCTACCACCTGGCAGGATACATAGTGAAGAGGGTCATCGACTTCTCACTCTGTGAGGAAGTGTGCACTGGTGGAAAAAGTCACCAACACCGCTAGTGAGAGAGCTGTATTACTAGCATTAAAATTATTTAAAAGGGGGGCATTATACCGGCCTTCTGATGAGGTGTTCACTCTCTTGCAGAACATGAAGCAGCTGTTCCATTCTCAGACGAGGGATTCCCTCATGGAATCCTCCAATGTAGTGGCACAGCTGGAAAGAGAGGCCATGGGTCTGGACAGCAACCTTCACTGATGCCATGAGCTGAAAAAAAAAATCCTGTCAACATATACAGTATCAGGCTGAGGCTAAGGATTCAATCAAAGTGCATCAGAGTTGCGAGGAAGGTAAACAACCATAATAAGGGGTACATTGGCATCAAGAGTCAGAAGGCAATTTCAACAAAGCAGACTTCTTCACCTAAAGTCATAACATCTAGGCCACTGCCAAACCAGTAGCGTGCGGTGCCCCTTCATTTCGGTGGGGCAGAAACTAATGGCGTATGACCACACCCACAATTTATATATATTTTTAACATGTATATTTTGAGTTACAATAAAACATGTTAACTAAACTAATTGTGAGTAAGAATTAAAAATAAACAAATAGCCTAATGTTACTGCATGCTTTTGAAGTGCCATCTGCAACACTCGCAAAGGCGGTCTTCCACTCATCTCCGGCCCGCACGCGAACCAGGTGGTAAGCATTCCTGAGGTCGAGTTTAGTGAAGATTGTGGCACCCTGAAGACGCTCGAATGCGGTCGACATGAGGGGCAAGGGGTACTTATTCTTCCGGGTGATGTTGTTAAGTCCCCGGTAGTCGATGCACGGCCTCAGTCCACCGTCCTTTTTCCCCACGAAGAAGAAGGGTGCTGCAGCCGGAGACGTGGAAGGGCGAATTAGCCCAAGGCGCAGCGCATCTATGATGTAATCCTTCATTGCCTGGCTCTCCGAGACAGAAAGGGAGTAGAGACGCCCCCTAGGGGGAGAGGTTCCAGACAAGAGGTCGATGGCGCAGTCGTACGGCCGATGAGGAGGGAGAGTGGTGGCCTTCTTCTTGCTGAAGACCTCCTCCAGATCATGGTAACAAGTAGGGACCGTGGACAGGTCTGTTTTTTCCGGCGGGGCCAAGATGTTCACGCTTGGAGGGGTGCCAGCCGACCGAACAGGAGACACGGTGGTGGGAAATGAGGTTCTGGCGAATTCCTCCTCAATGGTAACGCCGGGTGGTGTCAGTGGTTGAGCTGGGAGGTGACCAGCTGTGGCACAGGCAGGGCCCCACGCTTGTTCACGCTTGGTAGGGAGCCAACCGCCCACGCAAACTGAGGTTCATGGACAGCAAGCCAGGGGTAACCCAGCACCACCGGGTCATGCGGTGGTGCTGTCTCCTGGTGGTCATCACGAGAGGACATGATGAGAGGAGCCGTCACCCGCTCCAGATGTCCAGAGCCCAAGGGGCGACCATCCAATGCCTGGACCGCCTGAGGAATGGCCACCGGGGTGGTTGGAATCCCCAGCTGTTTAGCCAGGGTAATGTCCATCAGGTTGACTGCCGCGCCGGAGTCCACCAAGGCATTGAGGGAGGCAATGGGATGGTTCTTGCCTATGTGACGGAGTTGTATGGCGATGGAGAGACGGTTGGCGGGTCCAGGGGTCTTAGCGCTACCACTCATCAGTGGCCCTGGGTCCCTTGACGAGTGCTGTCTTTCCCCTGTAGGTCTGGGCAGTGTTGTACTTGATGCCCGGAAGTGCCACAGTACATGCACAGGCGTCTTTGGAGACGGCGGCTGCGTTCTTCGCGGCGGCCGAGTTCCATGGGTTCTTCAGGTAACCGGGCCGGGGCTGGATTGAGGATGGGGGTGGCTAGCCGTGGCAGGAAGGTCGTCATGGGTGCCCGGGTCTCCCGGCGGTCACGGCGACGTTCCTGAATGCGAGCATCAAGGTGGATGGCCAAGTGGATTAGCTCGTCAAGCGACTGTCCCCAGTCGCGGTTGACCATTTCATCCTTCACGGCCTCCTGTAACCCGCGGTAAAAGGCTGAACGCAGGGCTTGGTCCCCCCAGCCACTTCGGATCGCCAGGGTGCGGAACTCCACGGCGTACTGGGCTACAGACCGGGTCCCCTGGTTGATGGTAAGGACTCGTTGTGCGGCCTGGTCCTCTGTGTGCCCTGTGTCAAACATCAACCCTACGCGATGCAGGAACAGCTGGCTGTCGTTTGCCTCGGGCAGCTGGCAATCCATGAAAGCGGCTGCCCACTCCAAGGCTTATCCCGAGAGTCGAGAGATGATGTAGCCCACCCTCGCTGGTTCGGTGGGGAAGAGACGTGCTTGGTGGAGAAATATCTGGGAGCACTGAAGCATAAAGCCCCGACAGGCTCTAGGTTCCCCAGAGAATGGTTGGGGGGCAGATAGAGGTATGGTGATGGTGGGATCGACGGGAGGCAGAGCAGGGGCAGCGCGGGCACTGGGCTCGGCCCTACTGCTAGGATCTGAGGTTGGTGGAACAGGTGGAGGTCATGCACACAGCCCCTGAACAGTAATGTTCAGTTGCTGCATATCCAGCTCCAAACGCCTCAATTGCGGTGCATGGGCATTGATGATGGTGCCCAGCTGAACTAAAGCGTCCCTGATCTCCTGCAGCTCTGCTGTGCCTTGGCTTGACTCTGTCATGCTATCAGGCCGGGGTTTTCAGGCACACACGCAGATTTCAGGTCAGGTGCAACTGTAAGGTTTATTAAAGTCCACAAAGCTGGCTAGCTAGCCAGACCCACACGGTAGCAACCACAGCTAGGTTAGCACAGTTTGTAGCTTAACAGTGTCAATAAACAAAAGGTACGGTTCCACAATAGAACGGCTTGTCCAACAGAAAAGTAGTCCACACAAGGGTAATCCAAAGAAGGTATAATCCACAGGTCCACATAGGCAGCGATGTAATGTTAGTAAATGTCAATAGTGATGCTAAGCTAGTAAGCTGATGCTAATCGCGACTGACTAGCATTCCATAGAATATGCAAAGGCACACAAACAAGTCCTCATGGGAGAGGAGGAAACAAAGGGAAACGGTACTCACGAAACTCCATGACAGAGTGAAGAGGGAACAAACACCAGTGCTTAAATAGGAAGTAGTATTGTAAGTGGAAGTGGAGCCCAGTGTAAAGGAAATGGTTGATGATGGATGCTCTAGAGTGAGCGTCGCCCTCTCGAGGACTGGCGACCCTGCACGGACGTGACAGGGGGCCTTCATTTTGTTTTATTCTGTAATTATAATATTGAGAAAATCCCTACAAAATTGTCCAACTTTCACAAGCAGATGCTTCTCTCATGCTGTATGATTTATACACATTATTCCTCTCCTCAAATATGTTATATAATGGAATAACAGAGACATATTGTACAAGAACAAGTCTTTATTTTTTGAGAACTGGTTTGCACATGATTTACACCTGGTCAGCCAACTGCTCGACTGTAGTGGTTTTTGAATGTCATATCAGACATTTTTGATGGAGCATGGTATTCCAATTCCTCCAAGGGAATTTGCTATTGTCATTGATGCAATCCCTACAGGAGTTGTGATGCTTCTAAGAAGTACAGCAGGGGTTAAGCCAACCTTGCGATCTCTTGACCCTACCGAGTCTGCAGTTGGTTGGGTTTGTTTCTCCCCTGGAACACGTAACAATAATTGTGGAATACGATCATTGTTCCAAAATGATATAGTCTCTGTCCCATATTTTGCCTACTGGAATAATTTTGTATCTGACCTTAATTGGAAGAAAATCTGGAAATTACCATTTGAATTTTTGATCACTAACAAAATGAAAGAGGTATCTTTGAATATTATACACCGTTACTATCCCTCTAAAGAATTTTTGCAAAGATTTAAATTAGATATAGATGTCAATTGCTCATTTTGTAATATGTACCCTGAAGATGTGACACATTTATTTTGGAACTGTTCCCATTCAAATAATTTATGGAAAGATATTTGCACTTTTATCACTCGTTTCATTGACCCCAAGTTTTCCCTTTGAATTGAACATGCATTGTTTGGTTACTTCAATTACACCTCTTCAAGCAAACCAATATTTTATTATAAACCTTATTATCATTGTCTTGCAAAAAAGAGCATGCTTCGGGAAACAGCGATTCCGTGTTTGGTCTGTAGTGCCGTAAAGCAGTTCGGTGCTTCGCGAGATCCGAGACTCCCGCGAGAGTGGGCGGCGGGTCACCGGCAGAAACTTGCATGTTCCCCTTTTCCGCCAAGATGCGCAGGGGGAGCCGAAACAGAGACATATCGACCCATAAAAGGTTATAGAACCATCACATGACTCTTAACCTGTGTAGCCTATTAAGGTAAATTAATCCCAAAAAGTTCCCCTTTAACACTCAAACAGAAATTGTGTCTGGATTTTAGAAACACAATCACATAAAAGCTCATACTTTATTTTTTATACTGCTTTTTTTCTAAATTATTTCTTTTTTCTCTATTTTTAAGACACGCATGCAATTGTAATGACACAAGAGCTGCTTTCAGAATTGACTCCTCTTACAAATCATAAAATCAACGCTTAAACAAAATACATTGTATGACACTAGGTTCGGGCCCATCGAAGGAGAACTTGCCGTCAAATTCCAGCGCCCAACAACCATGCCAACAATATGGAAGCATATATGTAGCAAAATTCAAATGGCAATGCAATTTGCAATTACATTATGCAATTGACAATTCATTATGCAATATTATAATGCAATTTGTAAATACGTTATTCAAAGTGTATTTTAATATGCAAAGTGACAATGCAATCCTCAATTAAATTTGCAAAAGTTATAACAATACAAATAGAATAACAGTCAAATTCTTTGAGTTCCTTTATTCAAATTGAAAAGCTATAGCGTCCCCGTGATTGCAATCCACTTTGCCACGCTCCGTGTGTTGCGATATTCAAATGACATTTCAATCCACAAAATGAACGCTTTGCAAAAGATTTGGCAAAACGGAATCCAAAACGTTTTCCAAAAAGTCAATATGCAAAGTGGCAAACGTATAAGCCAATCAGCGTCTGGGCGGGAACTACGTCACTTGCTCGTAATTTCCTTGAACTCGTTCGTGTGTCTTGTATTGATTGAACATGTATTGTTTTTGTATTGAACATGAATTGTTTGTTGTATTGAACATGTATTGTTTGTTATATTGAACATGTGTTGTTTGGTTGCTTCAATTACACCTCTAGTCAAGCAAACCAATATTTTATTATAAACCTTATTATTTTATTAGCTTAATGGCATATTCATAAATGTAAATACTCGAATCAGAAACCGCTTTTTGTTGTGTTTGAGAATGAAACCAGGCAATAGGAATGGGACAGCTATTAAAACACTTAGTGTATGTGCTCTTTATAATATTTATATTTAATTTAATGCTGCATTTTGTATTTTTTGTGTCTGTATTTTGTATGTCTGCCATTTCTGTACCCCCTGGCTGTTGTTGTATTGCTAATTGTCAATAAAATGTATTAAAAAAAAACGTTTGTATGCGTCAGGTCAATGGTCACCAATGGAGGAGATTATTGATACGCTCCGAAGTTTGGCCGATGATGTGGAGAACAATCGTGTTGAAGACACAGATGCAGTTGATAGAGGGTGTGTTCTGGGAGATAGGATAGACGACTTATCCTCACTGGTACGTTTTGACGCCAGTGTGGTAAACAGAGACCCACCGTGGAGATACCCTTGGAGGCAATAGGAAGTGACGTAATTCCCGCCCAGTGGTGTAGTCTACGTGATACGCAGGTATACGCCGTATACCCACTAGGAACGCACCAGGATTTGCGTATACCCACTTAAAAATGTGCACGGATACGCATCAATCGTCTTGTGACAGATCTTTCACTTCTGTGTTTATTTTTCGCAAATACCGGTTGGGTATAACTGCAATAAAATACTTTAAGCAGGGGAAGTTATCTCCTACATTCACCATTCATAAAATTCCCCCTGCGCGCTCGCGCTCTGCCCTGTCTCTGTTACGAAGCGCGAAGCTGCCCCTGCATCTCCGCACGTTAGTTGCGGGCCGAGCCCCTCCTTCTCGCGTGTGTGTGCGTGCGCATGTGTGTGTCTAGTCCTCCCATATTAATGTGTAAACCACATAACAAGCAGTCAACAGAAGACAATGTTTTAATCCCACTTTATATCTCCTTGTTACTTTTAGATGAGAACCCCTGTCCAGCCTTTCAGACTGGGTGTCAGGCTAGGGAATTTAAAAACAGGCATCCTCTTTTAGAGTGAAGGGAAAAAAAGTTAGGTAAATGTCAGCCAACATACAGTTGGTATACACAATTGAAATTCATAATGTTAATCACTATGCAAATGAGAGTATAGCTAATTCATGGTCATTTTTAAGGTGCAGTAATTTCACAATTTTACACAATTCAATTACTGTATGGTATGTTAGATAACAACAGTAAGACCTCAAATTAGAGCAATTGAAAGAGTGAAACATTAGTCTCCTGTCATCTCCTTCTCATGCACTGGTTAGCCATGGTTGTA
The DNA here is from genome assembly GCF_031168955.1 of Gadus macrocephalus. Lineage (NCBI taxonomy): Eukaryota > Metazoa > Chordata > Actinopteri > Gadiformes > Gadidae > Gadus > Gadus macrocephalus. The sequence goes on along the minus strand of NC_082396.1, from coordinate 20,226,179 downwards.
AACAGTTCATTAAATTATTTTGAGTAGATTTTGTCCTTGTTTAGCATGTGCTATTGCTACTATAGATATACAAAGGACAACTTGTCATTTATGTGTTCTATTTGTTCATACTGTTATTAAAACTGATAAACCTACCCAGCTTTCCATGATTGTTGATAATCGTTTGTGGTAACCCGCTCCTTGAATGAGCCGGGTTACCGGTACAAACGACGCGTTCGGTGAAGGTTAAAGCCATTTCGGGCATTTATTAACAGTCAACTGTAGTCAACCAAGGCACTCGCGGTCTCTAGGGCCTCCGTGGGCCTCTAGCTGCACGAGCGCTTCCTTCTTCCTCCCGTGCTGTGCCGTGCTGTCCAAGTGTCAGCCCTTTTATATCTCCTCTGCCACCGGCCAGGTGTCCCCCAATCACCCTGATTGGGGTGCCGAAAGGGCTGCTCTCTCTCGCCGGCTGGTGGGTGGGGGTGGTACACCCCGTCCTCTACGGTACCCCGGGCCCGTCCAGGCCGAGGACCACGTGGCGGGATGCCACACGTTATACTCTTAAATCAGCGGGTTGTAGACCCCTGCGTTGGTGAGTGTGGTGCGACACCCCATAAGTGCCACACACGTACACGTACCGGTGGGACAGGTTTGTACGAGGCTGGGAGGGTATCATCACAGTATACTCACTACAATAAAATAGACTACACCGAATCCCGCCCATACGCTGATTGGCTGATACGTTTGTCACTTTGCATATTTACTTTTTGGAAAACGTTTTGGATTCCGTTTTGCCAAATCTTTTGCAAAGCGTTCGTTTTGCGGATTGAAATGACATTTGAATATCGCAACACACGGAGCGTGGCGAAGTGGATTGCAATCACGGGGACGCTATAGCTTTACAATTTCAATAAAGGAACTCAAAGAATTTGACAAAATGTTATTCTATTTTTATTGTTATAACTTTTGCAAATTTAATTGAGGATTGCATTGTCACTTTGCATATTAAAATACTTTGAATAACGTATTTACAAATTACATTCTAAAATTGCATAATGATTTGTAAATTGCATAATGTAATGACATATTGAATTGCAAATTGCATTGCCATTTGAATTTTGCTACATATATGCTTCCATACAACAACACAGCAAGATGACGGAGTTGGATAATGGTTGCCCTGTTTGGTCTCTTTTTATGTCCATGGTCTCTCCAGCCAGCGCTGTGACGTCATAATGCGGTCGATGAGTCGGGTATATGTTTCTCAGGGGAAGCCCCCTCGAAACAGATCTACAGCGAGGTCCCGAAACCAGTTTGGATTCGACTTGTCCCTCAGTCCCAGTGCGGACACTTCAGAAAGACAATTTGAAACATATAATGACCAAACTTTTGAAATGGGACCGAGATTCCGCTATGGCAGATTTTTTTCTACAATTAAACTATTGTAGAAAAATCAGTTGCTAATCTTTTTGTACGAGGACAGAGATGACTGTTCACCTTAACAATATTTTTCAGAAATTATGCTCTATAAATAAATGTTCTGCTTGAATGCGATTTTAGGTAGGGAGTTGATACAAATGGTTTCTTGAAATTGTCCCATGTTATTGCATGTTTTTGATAGTATTTATGGCCTATTACTATCTGAAATCGGTCGCCAATGTCATAGCTTTCTGTAAACGTTTAATGGTAATGCAGCGTGTCTCTTCTATCCACAATAGTCTTAATGCAACCATTTCTAACACCTTAATTTAACCAGTCTAGCATTATTGGAAACCTTACCACCTTTAACCGAATAAGCTAACCAAATATGCACTTTTAATATTATTCACTTACTATATAGGCCTGCCTATTTCAACATATGTTTAAGTTTTTTTTTTAAAGTGGCAGGACTTTGTGAAACGTTCGGTGTTTTTATTGATGATGAAAGCAGTGACAATGCAGGATATGACTCGACTGGTGTGACTTGTGATCAATGAGAAACGCAGAAAGACGATAAGATCAAAATGAATAAACAGAAGAGAAACTGTCCTTCTAATAGGCCTATTTACCAGAATTCAACACGTCTTTGAGCTACCTATGGGATAGTGCTAAATAGCCTATAGAAAAATATATGTATCCGTAAGCCACCGTTAACAGCAAGTTAAAAGTTAAAATGTAACAGCAAACTGACTCACAACGGATTTTGTGTGTGCGTGCGTGCGTGTGGGGGAGAGAGAGACCGAGACTATTGATTCAAGCACTTCCAGAAAGGAGCTCTCGATAGGGAAGTTTCACAACCCAGCCGACGTTGAGGCAGTGTGCTTATTATGGACTTATTATTAACACTAGACGCCGACTCTACTCTAGTTGATCAGATAGCGCGTACAAACTGGATTCGAAATACCCACTAGGGTTTTGCAAATTATTTTTATTTCTTTCCGTGTTTGCACTAGCAGACTGTTCTGGTTTCGTGTGACGGCCAGCCTGCGGTTGCCCATATTTGGAGGGCGGACGAGAAGGGGCGGCATCTGCGCACCTGTGGACGTGACGTCACTTTCCGATCATACCTGCTCAACAACTTGTCCTGCTGCTTCGGTCGGCGAAATACTACCGTCTGCTACGAACACAAGGAAACTAAACTAACAAAGAGCAGCCTCCTCGACGGATTGATTTAGTTCGATTGAATTCAGTTGAATTCTGAACACAGGATATTTTAAGACCAATGGGCTTGGTTTTGTGGCTTGGAGTTGGACTTCTCCTCGTCTTCGTCCAGGTGAGATTTCCTCTGACTTTTGCGTGAGCTCCGCGTCGCCATTCCTCTGTGCGGCCTACGCCCTACTTCGTACTTTTACATTTGACGCTGTCCAGTTAAGTTTTAAATTCATAAACATTAAAATAATATAGCCTCCGCCTATAGACGTATTACATTTTCCATATTGCCCGCAGACCTTTTTGTTATTTCGGTTTTTTGGAGTGCGAATCTGCGTTACAAACGAATGTAGTCGTGTATTCTAGTATACAAGTTTAACTAGTCATGTATTGTAGTGTAACTAGTTTTATATCTCAGCTTAATCGACATTTCAGTGGAATATGTGAAAACATTGGGAACCAAATAAACCTCATGACGTCCGTACAGGCCTATGAGCCTACATTGCATACATATTGAAGTACATTACATACATAGGCCTACATTAAATTACATTTGAAACACTATACATAGGCCTACATGTTGAAACACGTAACATAAATGTTGAAATATCGTGTGCCTCCTGGACCATCCTGGGCTACAATGATCTCTCCTCAAACCATCAGAGATATGTTCCACTATAACTTATTCCCCTGAACGTGTGCGTCTTTTCTTCTACAGGCTTGGGCATCAACTCCTGAAAAGCAAAAATGTGTGCCTGGCTTCAAGAAGGATTCGAACCTTTTCCAAGTAGACAGAAGACATCTTCATAGCGGACATGTCCTTGGAAAAGGTAACAATGGTTTTCTATATGCCGTCATGATTCTTGAGTACATACGGCAAACGTATGTAGCTGGGCCGGGGCCTACCTAAAATATAGACCCAGTTCAACTAGTATACTTTAGTTGGAAATAATTCCATACGACTAATGTAGTGCACTTAGCTAAAGTCAGGGGCGTGGTGTATTGCTAGTTTTATGGCTCAACAACAGGGGCGTAGCCACATGGGTGGCCAGTCTAAATAAAAATTTAAAAATAACAAATCCTCAGGACAGAAGCTTCAACGGACGGAAGCTGAAATATTTGCGCTATTAGTTTGGTCTAAATTTGACTCATTATTCTTATTTAAAGTGTTATATTTTAACATTACGAATAAATATTGCACTTAAAATAGCCCCCCCCCCCCCCCCCCCCTCCATTGACAATCAAGTGCCCCCCCCCCCCCCCCCCCCTCTGTCCTGGCTACGCCCCTGTTCAACAACTCTGAGAATCGAAATATTATGATGAGACTGAATGAGTATTGAAGTTGCCTTTGTCACAGTATTTCTTTTGTACAGTATACTAATTGTACATTATGACAAAAAATACGATTACAATGTGCAAATTGTTTGGACAAACATAAAGATGGCAGATGGGATCATTTATTTTTTTATGACCTGGAAGAACACCCATCAACCTCCAGGCTTGGTTTGATGCTCTCATATCAGGGATGAGTAGGCCTAATGCCTCCTAATTTGATTTTAAATTAGATACCAAAATATACCAATATATTTTATAGACAAGTATCCTGATGCTTTAAACTCTTCTTGTGAACACAATTACACTCATTTCGATTAATTGGTGAATTCTCCAATACAATGCAGAAAAATAATAAAATAACGTTATAATTGAAATAAATTTACAGTGGAAAGGACCTCAGTGTAAAAAGTAGCAAATGGGTGTTTCATTAAAGCATGTCAACTAAGGTTGGCCGATCGTCTACAAGTTTCCATCGTCTACAAGTTTCCAACCTCTGACAGTTCAACACATTGTAACCAATTCATTTTTCAAACCAATGAACAAATCTACACACTTGTATCTTCAATAATATCTAAGCGAAATTTCGATAGCTTTAATACTTTTTCAGAATCACCGTTTTAGTTTCTTACGGCATAGTTTTCAGTTGCTCTCATTGATTTTCTTTGACGCCAGAGCGTGAGGACATTCATGTACACACACACACACGCAATAGATCCGCCACATAGCCGCGTTTATGGACACTTTTGATCCAATTAGAAGTGGAAGAACAGCTCAATCAGAAGAAAAAAATATCATATATACGCCTCAATCGGAATAAAATTCTCTGATCGGAATAGAATTCCATGTCCCGGTAACTTATCAACCCTAGCATGTCCGGTTGCTAAGCGACGTCAACGTCTTCGGCTGACTACTTCTCTGCTGATCAACACTACGAATGGTAATTGTAAAAAGACGCACCGTGTGAAGATATTGTTTCATTTTGGCAAGGAGCCGTGTAATAAGCGGGATAATGTATAATATAATGTATCCCTTGCATATCGTATATGCGGGACGTATGCTTACCACTTTTGTAAATGCCATATATACCGTAGGCCTACATTCGGATTGCATGATAGTAATAGATCTATTCCGTTTGAAAATCTAATCGGATCAGAACAGTCCATGTTAACGCGGCTTAGACACACACGCAATGGCTCCACCATTGTCTTAACACACACACACTCACAGACGCACATAAGCACACACACATAGATGAGCGACCATCAGTTTTTCTGGGTGACATGCAGCGGAGTGTGATGTCATTTCGCTGTGCGAGCAGACCGGTAGGTTTCGAGCCCCTCCCCTCTCCTCTCAGTGAGTGAATACGTGAGGTCAGCTCTACAGAGTGTGTTTCCACCTGTGCCAGTTAGCTTCAATTACAATTTGCGGGGCTTTTTAAGCTGTAATTAGCCAACACGGCACACCACAGCGCTGTTTTTCTGGCAATAAAAAACAATTACAAAGAGAAAAAAATCACCTTTTCATTTGCAACTTGAGACGATCGCGATGGAAACCATCTATCATCGATAGGCGATGGAATCGACCATCGGCCCATCCCTAATGTCAATGTTGCAATGCTTCTGTTACATGTTCTTCTATGTATCTTAATGTAACGGGAACCCACTCGGCTCGCCACCACAGCACCGGTTTCCTCAAACACTAGAATGGTATAATGCATGGTCACTAATGGAATTTCTAAATTCTTCATGTATTAGTATTGATGTTCCTCCAGAAACATGAATAACTAATGGTTGCTTGCAACATTATTGATTTGCATCTGCTGTTCCTTGTGTGTACATTTTGTCATAAGCTTCTTTGTACACACTGCTATAGTGTTATTTTCTATTTTTTAAGACTACTACCAACCCTGAAAACCACCCTAAATTGAAAAATAGTTTGATTGTGAATGTCAACTTTTGTAGCCAAGTAGTTCTAATAAACCAATTGAATCTTTGCTGTTAAATTATCTCTAGGGAGTTATATATAGGGAGGAACAAATTGTTTACTTTTTCACTTAAGTTTACAATAAGTTGTTGATCCATTAAGAAGATCTGTAGAAACCTGTTGGACCTGTAACTCCTCTCACACGGAAACAGACGCCAGAGGCCTCCAAAACAAGCCATTGTTGGTCATCTAGTCTAAGCCTTTAAGTAAATACTGACCAACAGAAAGGAGGCGTCAATGGCTATATAGCACAAGGCTACGGTTTCCTATTTGTGTCCGTCTGTCTGGAACCTCTCGGTTAGTTTTCAATCTCAATGAGGCATTAAATAAGGCACACACAAATGCCTCTGGTCACGATAGACCTACGATCATCAGAGCAATGGGACGTGCGTCATCTAGGCCCCGACCGATATTGATTTTTGAGTGCCGATGCTGATTATTTTCAGAGAAAAATTACGATTACGATTTAATCGGCCGATTAAAAACAAAACTAAGAAAAGCATATAAAACTTAGTTTTGATACCTTAAATATACTTTAAAAACTTTTGACGAATATGTGAATTGAATGCAGAACCTTTGAGTGTTTTAGAATACATTTACAGTAAAAAATGAGTGTAATGTAAAATAAATAAATAACTCCCAATGTGCTGCGCTCGTGAGCAGTGACTAACACGTGCGCGCTGAGCAGTATGGTCTCACCGTTAGAGTCTACAGTATGACAAATTAACATGGCCTGGGACCTAAAGAAAAACAGGCACAACATGCTCAAACAACGCGTCTTGTGTACATTGGTGAGGTGAGCGCGCAGCTGCCTTGAGCGAGCGTGCTTTCATGTTGTACGGTAAAATTCAATCTCCTATTTTTTACTCCAGCTAAAGTTGTTAGTTAGCAAGGCGAGTAGGAGCGAACTCTGTAGGATAATCTTTCTAAAAAAATATATAATAATAATAATAAAAAAAAATAAAATAATAATCTGCGTCTTTTTGGCAGATGTTGATTATTTTCAAAAAGGCTATAATCGGCCGATTAAATCGGCAGGCCGATGAATCGGTCGGGCCCTAGCGTCATCAATAGCAGTCATCTTGGTGGTTTATCAAAATTCTTGTGCTCCCCTAGACGCTCCTCTTTACCGGCATAAAGTTGAACTTCCCACATGTTAGATGAACCTTTGATTGGCCTGACCCAGGCATTGTCAGTCGGAAATCGGTCAAAACGGGAGTGAGGCTAGAGCAAACAAAGCCGGTTCGTCTGGGACCACAGCATGTTCAACAACAACAAAAAAAGTTCATTCCAGGATTCTGCCTCCTTAGTCAACAGCTAAGTGAAATGATGAGATTCAGAACTGGCACATGCTTTTACAAGGTAGGCCTACTGAAGGAAACTAAAAGATAGTAATCCTAGTAGTATGTTCCTTCAATGTCAAAGTTAATTTTTCTTAGTTGATTTTGTATATAATGGTAATATGCTGGTTAAGTATACATTTGAAGTAGTTTGCACTGTGATTTAATTTTATGTGTGAAAGTAACCTGTAGGTTTTCTGGTATGTTCATAAAGAGCATTTAGTGAAAATATTTTTTCCCAAAGTATAATGATGTAACCCTTTTATATTAATTGAATCAGTTATTCAGGCTTGTTCCTGACTAAGCATCTAATGGCAGGGTAAAAGCTGGTCTTGAGGAATTGACAGTCAATTTATGGCTATTTTAAGACATACAGCATTTTATGACAACAATCTCACTGGTGAAAAACGCTACACCTAAATAGCCTAATGAAGATGAGCTTATGCTATGTCCTTTCACCAAAATATCCTGTGTATTTATAGGGTTCAATTATAATGTAGTTTCATTTTTAAAATCTAGTGGAAACATAGTGTAGAAGCAGCAGGTAGGAGTTTTTGGATGAGTGGGATCATAAGTGGGTTATCATTCTTTAATAAATCAATGTCATGGAGACTTTTTTCAATGCATAACTCCGGAACAACATTTGTAATGTTTGAAATTAAGTTTAAACTTTCGTTCTCTGAAAATTATTATTAATGGGTTAGTAATATGGGTGATACCATGACTGTAAAGTGGAGCACTTTCATAAACTACCAAGATGGTTAACACTGATGTGTCACACATTTCCCTTGCTCTGATTGGTTGTAGGTCCATCCAATTGCGTCCAGAAGCCCTTTGGTCTTTGCATGTTGATTTATGATTCATAAATGAACCCAGAGGTTCAGACTATTGGTCTGGTGATTTCAGCCTACAAGACACGGGGAGAATAGCCAGAAATGTTATTCACGTTTACTTGTTGTGACTTTAAATATTATCTGTATTCGGATACAGGCCAGAAATTGTGCTACATAAAGGAAGTTATATATTTTTGTCCTGCATCAAGTGTAGCCGTTGCCTCCCATTCACCTAGTGCTGGACGCAAGCTCGCGTGGGGACTGGGAGTCTTGGACGGCTGGCGTGGGCGTGTTGAGGGAATTAAAAATGTTGGACTTTACTTTATACAAATGAGCCTCACATGCGGCACACATTCGTCCATGCGATGGACGATCAGTGTAGAGGCGCACCATACGGACCAGTGTTTTTTTTTTTTTTTTCGGATTACCATTAGAGAGTTGGGGTGTTGCCACGCGTTCGGTGGGTCTGTTCGGTTACACGTGTGCTGATCACCTCGAGCCTTAAAATCCCTTGTCCCGTGTCCCGTGAGCGCAGGCTTTCAATGCAAAGTGAAAGGCTGGAGGGTAGTGGTGTAATGATCCATGCATCGATTGATCGGTGAACGATCCAACTAGGGCCGCAACAACGAATCGCTAAAAATCTATTACTAAATGCGTTGGCAACGAATTTGGTCGTCGATTAATAAGTTACTCATAGGCGCCGCACTGTTTACAGCCAGCCGCCGACAGGTTGGTTCACGGTTCATGCACGCCCACAGCGAGCTAGGCCATCTGGCCGTGGCCGTTGGCCGTTTTCACGCCTAACCGTGCTCAAATGGCCCCATTGTTCTCTGGCCTGCCCTCACACTAGGCAATCTGGCCGTGGCCGCTGGCCGTCGCAACTGTGGCCTGGCCACGGTAGGCTCTTGTACATACGTCATCACGTCGTAACACGTCATCACCAAGCGTCCGCTGCATGTACCATAATAAAGTCTGCCGCCAGTCAGAGTTTTTACAACAATGGACAACAACACAGAGAGCACACCAACAGTTGAACCGCTTGACGCGATGTTTACTGTTTAATGGGAATGAAGGCTCGTCGCCTTTATTATGTCCGTGGTCGTCGCATGGACTATACGTCATCCAGCTCAGTTTGCGTAGCCGTGCGTGTGCGCATCTGTACCGTAGCGGCCCGTACCGTAGCAGCACACCTCTCCCAAGTGGCCAAATTGGCCTGGCCTGGCCAGACTGGCCACACTCACACTGGCAGATTTGAGCACGGTTAGGTGTGATAATGGCCACGGCCAGATGGCCTAGTGTGAGTGCACCCTATTAGGGTGCACTCACTTAGTGTGAGCGACCACAGCTTGTATTTTGGTCATATCTTAAAACTGGACTGTAGGCCTACATAAAAGTGTTGTACCTTCACTGTCTTTGGGTTAAGAAAACTCCTTCAACTCAGTATCCGTCTAGTCCAACCGAAAACTCTAGTATCTATCTAGACTCTAGATAGATACTATCTATCTATCTAGACTATTTAATTAAAAATGAATCACCTCAGGCTCCGTGAATAGTGGGGAATGGTGGGAATAGAGGGATAAAAGACAAGAGATATATCCCTTGTAATTTATCCCTCGTCTTATCGATTAGTTTGTGTATGTGACGATTTCAAAAACGTGTTTTGTTTATAGCATGAATACACGCGATTGGTTGGTTAGATTGGTGGTATGGAGAGCAAATTAAAATGATTCCCTCTTAAATACGAACGTTCTAGATCGCAAATATTTTCTATAAATACTCCCGCTTATCATCACTTTGTATCAAAATCCCTATGGATGTTGCACTCATTAACTATTGAACACACAACAGAAAACACAGCTGTCATTATCACTGTCACTGACAGCGATATATTGTTTCACTTCTTATGACAAATGTACTTATTGTAAGTCGCTTTGGATAAAAGCATCTGTTAAATGATCATTTGTCAGATGTCTATCCTCTATTAAACTGCATTGAAGTGACACGTTTGTTCCATGCATTATTATTGCATTATTATGGGTGCATTATTCCTTTGCACAACGTATTATTCCTTTGCACAACGTATGTATTTTCGTAATTTGAAAACAATATCGTCCCATTCAGAGCAAGGAAGATTACTATGCTAGGATCTCGGTTAGCAGGCATGTATCGCGCCTATTTTACAATAATCTCAAACATTTCAATAACTCACACACCAGACCAACCAACCAGGCGTGACACCTCCGCCAAGGCCAGAGCCTTTTTGTTGCGATCTCTGAAATGAAAAAGGCTCGGATCGTACAACACCGGGTGCCCAGTTACAGCCGCGATACATTTTTCAGTCGACATTTTGTACAGTCAGTAGGAACCAAAAAAGTACGTAGGAATTCAAAATTCATCATCCCTTGTCTCTCACTGCTCTGGGAAGTTAGATAGCTGTTCACTTGAGCAATGCAAACTATTACTAGCTCACTTTCACCCTACCTATGACATCTGATCTAAAGAATGTGCCTTACATTGTTGGTGGTGAAGAGTAGTAGTAAAAAGAGACCAGCGTTTGGTTCGGTGCTAATTTCTCACCATTGCTCCTATTTCTTGTGTTTTGACTCAGGATTTATTCAGACGCAGTGTATAAAGGTTAACTTCTATTGTGCTGACATTTCAGTTGGTTTTGAGGACTGCATGGCCCATAAAAGATTCAAGTTCGGCAGCAGCGACCGCCATTTCCATGTCGAGCAGGACGGAACATTAATGGTAAGTGTGTTTTGAGATGGATAATTACAGCCTCTGTCCTAGTTTTGGAAGTAATGTGTATTGTGGTATTTTGTGAAGGTGACGAGAGAAACAACCATGCGTGGAAGAAAAAGGGCCTTCCTCATCTCTTCCCTGAATTCTAAGGGGCAAAAATTTAGTACAATAATCAGGGTGCAACTCCATGGCAATGGCCATCATCACCCTGGAAGTCACCCCATGAAAATTCAGGCACATCAGAATCCAGGAAAGGAACTGCAAAAGAGTGCAAATGTGGACCCTTCCAATAAGACAGAGGTATCTTTGTGGTCGCAGTCATAAAAAACAGTTCATTTTCTGAGATGTATATCATTGTTTGCGATGCCAATTTCTCAACATTAATTATTAGTTTATTTTTTTTGCAATTCCATCCCTCCTATTTTAAATTCAACATGAATCCTTTAACCCCTTTTAGGTTATTCAAAACCTGCCAGTTTTGCACCTTCTTAGGTTTTCTAGGAGGCGGAAGAGAGCTTGGGTTATCCCTCCTCTTAACATTCTGGAGAATGATAGGGGGCCCTACCCCAAACTAGTGGCTCAGGTAAGATGACGTTAGGCTATTTTTTAACTTGAACTACATGTGAAGATTCATAACTTAACATTATCGAAATCCCAAGTGAAAGGTATTGAATTACTATTCAGTCTTACCAGGGTAAAAATGTTTTCTATGCATTATCTTCCTTTTAGATTCGTTCTGATAAAGATCAAGAGTCAAGAATGGAGTACAAGATAATGGGTGATGGAATAAACAGCCTCTTCACTATCGACAGAAACAGCGGCCAGCTTTATGTGACCCAGCCCCTAGACCGGGAGAAGAGAAACAATTACACAGTAGGGAAAACCTGCTGGCCAAATTAAAATTTGTCAATATGCACGACCCTTGCATGCAAAATAATCAATATTTATCTATGCAGTTCCACGCTAGTGCCGACGTAGCGGGCATGGTGAATGCTGCGGCTGAGGCAGCCATGCTCATCATTGTAAATGTCCTCGACGCCAATGACAACAAACCAGTCTTCACCCAAGACCCCTATGTCGGAGAAGTTGCAGAGGCTTCAGCAAAAGGTAATGCCACACAGAGGAAATCAAAACCATTTCTATAGAATGTGTCGACTTGCAATTTGAGATTAACCTGCCGATGACTTAATTACAATTACAATTAGTGCATTTAGCAGACGCTTTTATCCAAAGCGACTTACATCGGTTAATGCAGACATTGACACACAGACGGAGAGTGAATGAATGCACTTGAATTTTAAATCAATACTGCAGCTTATGATTGAAAGCTTATATTTTGTGCCCATCTCTGCAACACACGCTTCTCTTCATAGTAGATTTTTGTAATTATTTTTTGGGATAAATTTAGTCTATAAATAGTGCTTGCTTTATCTGACAACCCGCACTATGCTATGGTTCATATGATTATCCATGTACGAAATATTTAAATTGACCTGAAGCATTAAGCAGCAAATCGTATTTGTACTTGATAAATTATTTAAACATTTGATTTATTAAAATTGTAATCGATTAATTGTCGGGGGGGGGGGTCGATTAATCGACTTATCGTTGCAGCTCTACTCTACATCTACATTGTTTTCTAGATGTGACCACCTACTACAACTGGAGCGCTTCATGTTTTTGTAAATCCATTCTTTCGGTCTATCCCTTGCAGACTTTGAAGTGATTACAATCAAAGCCGACGATCTGGACGACCCAAATTCTGATAATTCTTTAGTCCACTATAAAATTCTGAGCCAGGAACCAAAGTTGCCCAATGCTAATTTGTTTGACATAAACCCTGTTAGTGGAGTCATCAGAGTCAAGCAGCAAGGGCTCGACAGAGAGGTACGGATTTGTATTTATTTATCCACGGCAGTCATTTTAAGCAGAAAGGTTTCCATATGCACAATTATTTTATTGAAAATGGACTTCAATCTGTATGTTTTTCTGCAGAAATACCCAAAGTACACTCTGGAAGTAGAAGCTGCAGACATGAAAGGAGAAGGCCTGACTGTTAAAGGGCGTGTTCACCTCACAGTTACTGATAGTAACGACAACGCCCCGGCCTTTGAGATGGCTCAGGCAAGTACATGTGTGAAGACCTTTCATTCTTCATAGAACCAGACCCATTTCTTTTATTGATTTTCGGCTTGTGACGTGTCAGTATCAAACCGCTTGGAGACTCTGACTTGACTTCAACTCGCCTCTTGTGAGACTTAATCAAGGCTTAACTGCTTTAAGTCTTGCTTGAGAAAACCATTTGATCCAATTCTGAGAGTTATGGTAAATTGTCATTGCCCAGTGCCCTCCAAGATAAAGCACATGGCTAATAGGCCTATTGACTTTGTAATGTGAATGTCTAGTATTCAGGGGTTTTTCCCGAAAAAGGGGGATTGAGGGGGATCATAGAAAATGCCCTGATTGTTCAGAAATTAGGGGGAGTTGTGGACTGGAACGACTGGGGCAATCCCTGGTCCATTTATAGTGGTGTTAACTGAAACCCTAAACGCAGAAACAATGGCGTTAAAGTGTTGTTCATAGACGCGATCCCTGTTCAGGTTTTAGCAGTCCGCACAAACCCCCAGTACAGATCTTCATGGGTCCAAAATGACGGACCCAAACCCAAATTAACCCCTAAAATGATTAAGAAAACTGGACAATTCCAGGCTATCCATTCAGTTCCAATCCACATATTGGGCAAAATTGAATTGCATCATTATTTAATGGTTTATATGGTTACATTTTATTTTCCTTTATTGTTCTTTCTGTTAAAAAATGCACAGTTTAAAGCCAGTGTACCAGAAAACAAAGTGGGAGCGCAGGTTGTGAGGATGTCTGTGACGGATGGGGACGAGCTTAATTCTCCGGCCTGGAATGCAAAGTTTCAAATTGTTGCTGGAGATAAGAATGGCCAATTCGCCGTGGAAACCGGAACTGGCAAGCATGAAGGAATCATTACAACTGTGAAGGTGGGGTTGAATTTTGAGTAGTGGTTTAAGAAAAATGTTCTGTACACGATACTACCAAATACGTTAAAATGTACCAATATTTGATACAAATCTCTTCATTTGAATCAACTAATCAAAACCTCTATTTAGGGTCTGGACTATGAGATGACCAAGACCTACACGCTGCTTGTGACCGTTGAAAACGAAATTCCCTTTGCCATCCGCCTTCCGACAGCCACTGCCACGGTGGTGGTTTCTGTAGAAGATGTGAATGAGGCTCCTGTGTTTAGCCCACCCATTCAGGTTGTGAAGAGGAAGGAAGATCTTGCAGTTGCCAGTGATATTGTCACGTACACCGCAACCGACCCTGACACTGAACGCAGTCAGAAAGTCACGTAAGTTAAAATCTTTAGTTTATTTAATGATTACTTGCCACTTCTCAAACAACCACTTTTTTTTTTTTATTGGATCATGAAGCATTTGCATGTCACTTTTCACTCTGTATATCCAGGTATAAGATCATGAAGCATTTGCATGTCACTTTTCACTCCGTATATCCAGGTACAAGATTATGAAAGACCCAGCGCGGTGGCTCAGTGTGAACCCTGACACGGGTTTGATTAAAGTGAAGAATGGCATGGACAGGGAGAGCCAATACGTTCAAGACGGCAAATACACTGCCCTGATAATGGCATATGATGATGGTATGTAGGAATTTTAAAGATTCATTATGTTTAGGAAATATTGGTGCAAAGTACAATTTAATTTTAGGGTTTATGATGCATTTGATTTATTTTTCTTTTTAAGATGTTTCTCCAGCCACTGGTACAGGAACCCTGGAAATTGAACTAGAAGATGTTAACGACAACATCCCTTCAATCAATGAGCGCATCATTAAGGTGTGTGTGTGTGTGTGTGTGTGTGTGTGTGTGTGTGTGTGTGTGTGTGTGTGTGTGTGTGTGTGTGTGTGTGTGTGTGTGTGTGTGTGTGTGTGTGTGTGTGTGTGTGTGTGTGTGTGTGTGTGTGTGTGTGTGTGTGTGTGTGTGTTATTAAGCACATGTTTTCTCTACCTTCTTCAGGTTTGCAATAAGGATTCTGCCCCTCAGCTGCTCTCTGTGACAGACGCCGATGGGCCAGACTTTGCTGCACCCTACACTGTATCACTAGTGGGCATGTCCAAGAATAACTGGACTGCTACGATGAATGGCACAAGTTTGTACTTCTACTTTTTACAGGAACATAAATGTTGAAATAATTGTAATGGTATGGGGTATTATAGTGAACTGTTAATCTACCATGATTAATGGATATGTGAAGTAGCTCTTGACATTTGAACATAATCCACTATATTTATGGGACAGACCCTGTTCACAGCTTAAAAATCATTAAAATGATGGTGTCTAGACTTATTTTTCTCATCGTTCCCTCTTTCTTTAATCTAGGAACAGGGATAATCCTGACATTAATCAGGGACCTTCCCAAGGGAGACTACAATGTAGTCCTGAGAGTGGCAGATAACCATGGTCTAGAGCAAGACAACATTGTCATGGCCACAGTTTGCGACTGTACAGGAAATGAGGTGACCTGCAAAGGTGGGATCCGTGAGGGAGCCATTGGTCTGCCGGTCATCCTAGGAATATTGGGAGCTGTTCTGCTGCTGCTATGTAAGTTTGTTTATAAAATAAAACATTGTCACAAAACGTTTCTTCAACTCGTGATTTAAATTGGCTATTCTTTAGCTCTTTTTTTTTTTTTACATTTATTTTGTGTAACGACACTTGCTGACATCCCCTTAAAGGGAATTTCCGGTCTAAAATGGATTTGTGATATGTTTTGTATGATAACGAGCTGAAACGTTTGTCTTGGAGCATAAAATAGAATACCGTATATAGACAATTTCTTCAGATGGCTGTTTTTAGCCGACTCTATCAAAACGCTATCAACTTGGAACGATGGGGGCACTGGTTATGGTAAAAACTAAATCGCTATTTTAAACCACTTAAAAGGCTAAAAGTTGCCCGACCCTTCTTTGGTAGTATAATAAGGGTCTTAACATATAAAACGAGGCATTGAGAACTTTGAGAAATGGCGTCGACGGGTGATCTACTGATGGTATTGTGTCTATAAAATGTCCTTTTTAATAAACAATCTGTACACTTACAAAGTTCTCAATGCCTCGCTTCATATGTTAAGACCCTTATTATACTACCAAAGAAGTGTCAGGCTACTTTTAGCCTTTAAGTGGTTAAAAATAGCGATTTAGTTTTTGCGATAACGGGTGGCCCCATCGTTCCAAGTTTATAGTGTTTTGATGGCATCGGCTAAAAACAGCCAACTGAAGAAAGCCTTTATTTTGTTTTTTGTGCTCCAAAACGAACGCTTCAACTTGTTATCATACAAAATATATCCCAAATGCATTTTACACCGGAATTACCCTTTAAAACAAAACAGCCAAAAGCTAAATACGCATTTCCTATTATGGCATGATTTTTTTTTTTTGGTCTATTTGGACTCCAATTATATTAATAAACATGAAGTCATCGGGGTACTTCAGTTTGGTCAACTGATTCACCATGAGGCCAGCCCTTAAATGGGTTAAGTAACTTTCTGGAAGCTTCAAGGGTGAGGAGGGGACTGCACTTTTGGACCACAATATAACTTGCTGGCTCTCATGGCAATTTCCTTTTCAGCTCTGGCACCAACATTGGTTAAATGTTCTGAATTTTTACAATGATGTAATACTGTGGACCGGGCTTAGTTATATAAATGTATAGCTATACATGTCAAGACACATCCTTTGCTGAATAATGATGATGGCACTGTGATGCTATTACAGATTGAAAAGTTAATTCAGCAATTTGCCCATCTGATCTAATAAGACGACTGTTTTATCTCTGCAGTGCTGGTATTGCTGCTGCTAATATTCATTAGACGCAGAGGTGGAGAGCAAAAGGAGCCTTTACTACCAAATGAGGACATCAGGGACAACATTTACTACTATGATGAAGAAGGGGGGGGAGAGGACGACCAGGTACGGTCCCGATATTGGATCAATTGATAAAGAAATTTGTTTAAATGTGATGATGTAATTGTTGTTTAGGATGGCTGTTTTTACTTCTGTTGCATTTATTATATAAGTTTACCTGCTGTGGTTTGACTTCTATTTTTTTCTTTCAGGATTATTATGATCTGAGTGTGCTCCATCGTGGTCTGGACAACCGCCCTGAGGTCTTCCGGAATGACGTCATGCCGTGCTTCATGCCTAAAGCCGAGTATCGACCTCGGCCTGCCAATCCTGAAGACATTGGAAAATTTATTGATGATGTGAGTCAATTCGTGATATTAAGTGTCATTTCATTTCATGATGATTCTTCAAATACAATGCTTTATAAAATCACTGAGGTCTTGCATCAAAGCAAGTTACTTAATGCATCGGTTGGTGTAATTTACTTGAGTTTCACAGAAAATGTCCACACCCAAATCTGGCCTTTCCTATGCTTCTAGCTAACTTGTCATATCAAGCTTATAGCTGGTCATAGTGAATGGGGGAAAAAAGTTTAACTCCACTGTATGCTACTGTTCTATTGGTCAAGTAAATGGTGATCTCTCTGTTTGAATGTAATAATGCAATGGCCCCCCACTATATTGTATGCCCTCTTCAGAACCTGACGGCAGCAGACAACGACCCGCTGGCGCCCCCCTATGACTCCCTCCTTGTATTCGATGACGAGGGTAAAGGTTCTGATGCTGGCTCCCTGTCGTCCCTCAACTCCTCAAGCAGTGGGGACCAGGACTACGACTGCCTCGGGGAATGGGGTCCTCGCTTTAAGAAGCTAGCAGACATGTACGGAGGAGGAGAGGATGATATGCTGTAAATTCCTCAACGGCAGGCTTGGCTGGTCTTGTTGGACAAAGCAAATACAAAAAAAAACAAGATTTTTTTTTAAGTATATGGAAGGGCAACCTATCACAAAGAATGGTGTACATAATTTTATCTGAGCTATGAACTAGATAATTCTGCACCTTTTGATACACTGTTGATCTATCCTGTGTTTTCTTTTCAATTCTTATTTGCTGGCACTGATTTAATATTTTTCTCTTAAGTTGGCTTTAACATTTTATATCATAGCTTGTACTTTTTTCATTTTTTAAGTAATGACATCATTGATGTTCTGTAAGAACCTTTTTTTTTAAAGCTTTTTTAAATTGCAAATAGAATTTTGAGTTTTATATATTCCTTATTTTCCTAGGATGTATTTCCACTAGGTAGATAGGATGACTAAAGTAAAGGGGATATTACGGGGAATGTTTTGAATAAATTTACTTGCAAGGTTTGTTGGTGTAATCAAGCCGAAATAAAAAAATAGTGCTAATCTGAGAATGTCTTGCATAAAACTTCTGTGTTTTACCTGATGGATGTGGTTTTGTGTAGTCTTGCATTCTTGGTCAATTGTTTAGCTTTCTACTATCATGTTTTGTAGAGCTTTGGGCAGTTTC
This sequence comes from Gadus macrocephalus, assembly GCF_031168955.1. Taxonomy (NCBI): domain Eukaryota; kingdom Metazoa; phylum Chordata; class Actinopteri; order Gadiformes; family Gadidae; genus Gadus; species Gadus macrocephalus. The sequence goes on along the minus strand of NC_082396.1, from coordinate 20,207,849 downwards.
AGCATTTTTTTAAGAGGTGTGGAATTGTTGAAGGACATTTATGCAGTGTCCGAAATGGCATTGTCCGAAATGGCCGCCTGTATTGATTGTTGCACACAGATGCTGGGTTCCAAAAGGCATTTGTGCTGTTCACCACTCACTTCCTTCAAATCTTTAGATGTAATCTTGATCTCCATTGTACCTACGTTTGCTGCAGCTGCTTGACGAGAAGCTTTGCGGCTGAATCGTGATGTGGACTGATAATCGGTGTATCCTAACAAATGTTTTAGAGATTACAGACAGGTCATATTTATGGGCACATATAACAAACGTGATTCGCCAAAAAAGTCTGACAGCTGTGATTAGATCTCATGATGCTGATGCAGCTCAGCTGTCCTCACAAGTGTCCCCAACTGCTTTAAAATGAAAAATAGCTGCGAGCAGCAATATGGGTGTCAAGCAGAATGGGACTATAATCTAAATCTGCTGGAAGGACGTCATCGGCTAAGTGGCTACATGATCACCGTCTCAATAACCGGTAATAACGACAGATGGTGGAATGAACTAGATTATGCGAGTACGCGTCAATGTTTAGAAAATGGAAAAATGACCCCACCGGGGGCCTGTACTACGAAGCTCGATTAGAGGGTTAGCAAGGTATGTTGAGCTGAAAGCCTGGGTTTGCCGTACCACGAAAGTCGATCTCTTTAAGCGTCGCTGTATCACCATGGTGACTTATGCTCGCAACCAAACCTGGTCGGGAGCAGTTTTTCAGCTTAGGGTGCACTCACACTAGGCCATCTGGCCCTGGCCGTGGCCATTTCCACACCTAACCGTGCTCAAATCTGACAGTGTGAGTGTGGCCACTTGGGAGAGATGTGCTGCTACGGTACGGGCCGCTACGGTAGAGATGCTAATGAGACGACACGCGAACAAGCACGGCTGCGCAACCTGAGCTGGATGACGTATAGTCCATGCGAAGACCATGGTCATAATAAAGGCGACAAGCCTTCTTTCCCATTAAACGGTAAACATATGTCCAAATAAGCAACAGACTCAGCAAAGTGCGAACTGTGTTCTCTGTGTTGTTGTCCATTGTTGTTAAAACTCTGACCGGCGGCAGACTTTATTATGGTCCACGCAGCGGACGCTTGGTGATGACGTATTACGACGTGATTGCGTACGTACCAGAACCGACCGTGGCCTGGCCACAGTTGCGACGGCCAACGGCCACGGCCAGATGGCCTAGTGTGAGTGCAGGCCAGAGAACAATTGGGCCAGCAGAGCACGGTTAGGTGTGCAAACGGCCACGGCCAGATGGCCTAGTGTGAGTGCACCCATAGGCTGAATCCGAATACTCATACTTGACTGTTATATAGTATGGATTTTGTAGTACGCCACAAATATAGCGCATCCGAATGCTCACGCCTCGTTTCCACATACGTACATTCTCGTATGCGATCCGACCGTCTCCGACCGAAAGTCCATTCATTCCTATGTGATTCTCCGTAATGTCAGTTTTTCCGCCGAGACTCCTCCCCTCCGTAAAATTCCTGTCCGGTAGGTCCGTAATATACGCTCAAAAAATTTAACTTTCGCCGTCGTTTTACAGAGATACCGTATGGAAGTTCCGTATGGAAGTACCTGGCAGGCCAAACTCCTCACCGATCTCTTTCCAAGCCTGGTTGGTTTTGTTTTTATCTCTGTGTATGTCAATCCTCATGTTCCAAAGTACCGGTCTCCTAAAAACGGCAATTATCATACGCTCCCCTATCTTTTGTCCGTCAATAAATTCATGTCCGTACGTAAAACACTAGCGACTCCTTCACTAAATTTACGGAAGGACGGATACGGAAAACATACGTATGTGGAGACGAGGCGTCAGTACGCATTGTGTAGTACGGAAAACGTTTCAGAATGCGTACTACCGCCACAGTAAACAACGGAGTTCACTACGCTATCCCACAATGCAACCGGAGTGTGGTAACGAACGAAGAAGAGATGGCTGACCCGACACCACCAGAAAGACGCCGTAGAAAGCGGCGAAAAAAAGAGACATTAAAAAGAGTAAAAAAGTAAAGTAAGTAATTAAGTAAAAAGAGACATTTTTAATTTAATGATGGGTTAGCGATGACAAGACGGAAAACAGGTAACTTATCAAGGTAATTTTGCCGGCATCTGAGGGGAGATACGTCATCTCCAAACATCCGGTGGAGTTCGGCGGTGTTCGGAAGCGTTCTGTGGCGTTCTACGCATAGCTATAGACCGTTCTACACAGTCAAGTGTAGTACGGTCAAGTAGTAGACACTGAACAGAAATAGTATGTACTAAGTATTCGGATTCAGACTGTATCTCTCATAAAGAATATCGTCGGACAATGCCAAGGGATCGGATCTGTCCCGAAAAACCCTCTGTCTCCGGAGAGAAGCCTGTACGATAAGTGCGCCGAGGTCCACGGGAACACCCACAAATGGTGACGCCATTGTCGGAGGAGGGGCTAGGAAGCTGGGCACGCCGATTTAAGTAGCCGATCTCCGGGTAGACTAAGCTGGAAAGCTGCTCCCGACCAGGGCCCCCGTTCCTGATAACGATGGATCTTGGCTCGTAAGATCATTCTCCCGATGGATCTTTCGAACCATCGATAATTTCTTTGTCGCGTTTCCCGAAACTCCTCTTGACATGAACGCGCGTGCACTGCGCTAACGACATCGTAGGATTGTAACTGTCTACTGACACGGTGCTGAAATGTGTTCCGTAGGAGGGGGAGACGCAGGAAAATTCGCAGGAAAATTGTGTTAAAAAGGGTTAAAATATCTCCCCATCAAGGACAACAGCAGAGTAGCCTACGAAAAAAATAGACTGCAATTATATGAATGCTAAAGACATTAAAACACAATTGATTAGGCTTAAGCCGACATATATCAGTCCTAATCCTGAATGCACTGTGCGTTTCACGGCATTTTCCACTGCATGAAATTAACAATCGTTGACAGGTTTGATTAATTAATCTCTGAACATAGGCCTATATAGTGCAAGGGACAATGCAGTACGTCAGTGCAAATAATGGCTGGGAGACAGCGTGTGCTAGCGCTCCGTGCGCAAGAGGAAGAGGAAGAGAGAGAGAGAGAGAGAGAGAGAGAGAGAGAGAGAGAGGCCGGGGCGTCCCCGGAGTCGCCTTGTTGCGATCAATGCCCGAATTCGGGACAACTTTGACCCCCTCGAGGTCTACACTGGCGGCAGTCATACAGCGCTACAGGCTGCCCTGGGAGGCCATCGGACAGCTGCTTGGGGCGATCAGGCAAGACCTCAGACGTGCTACAAGGAGGAGCTTTGCGCTCACACCGCAAGTGCAGCTCTTGGCCGCCCTCAGATTCTACGCCACAGGGAGCTTCCTGCAGGTGGTAGGAGATGGCCAGGGCCTGTGCAAGGCGTCAGTTTGCAGATCGGTCCAGGCAGTGACATACAGCCTCCTTCGTCTCGTACCGCGACACGTCCGTTTCCACAGCAGAGACGAGATGGGTGCGACCCAAGAGAACCTTTTTCGGTCGTTCCGCATCCCACAAGTGGCCGGAGTCGTGGATGGAACTTTGATTCCAATTCTCACGCCCCACGTTGATGGCCATGTCTACATCTGTCGGAAGGGATATGCCGCTGTCAACTGCCAGGTGGTGTGCGACCATCAGGGCATCCTCCTGGATGTCGTAGCGAGATGGCCTGGAAGCACTCACGACTCCTTCGTGTTCCGCGAGTCCTCCATCGGACGGCTGGCTGCAGCCTCCAGGGGAGAGTGGCGGCTCCTCGGAGACAGTGGCTATCCGCTTAGGCCTCACCTGTTCACACCAGTGGCTAACCCTGGAGACGTCCACGAGGAACAGTACAACGAAGCCCACCGTCTGGCCCGGTGCATTGTCTAGCGCACGATCGGCAGGTGGAAGTTGCGCTTCCGATGCCTCCACCCACAAGTCCGGCGGAGGGCTCCAGTTTGCGCCAGCCAAGTCGTGCGCTGTGATCTGAGTGACAGCAATGTTGCACAACATTGCAGCCAAGGTTGGGGTGGCGTTGGGTGAACCGGACGAGGACGAGGACGAGGAAGATCAGTTTCGGGACGGCCTCCCGGATTACGCTGCTGGTTTGGAATCACGCCAAAGAGTGATCGCGGCTTTTTTTTAACCCCCCCCCCCTCCCCATGTCACTAAACATCCCCGTCAACGTGACCAATCCCCACCATATCCCAGCCTTTTGCCTTTAATTTTTTTTTCATTTCTTTCATTCATTATTTTATCTAATTTTTCTTTCATTACTTTCATTCATTATTTTGTTTAATTTTTAATTTTTTGGGTTATTTTAGGCTATGTTTTATGAGTAGCCTATGTCACAGTCTGCACAAATACCCCCACTTTCTCTAACACATTTTGAGTGCCCTGCCTGCGCAAACATTTTCTGGACTGTCCCGTTTTATTTTGGCCATTTTAAAATCTTTATTAATAAATAAATTAATAATCTTTATTAATCACCAAACTAAGAACATAAAGGCGCAATGCGTTTTAATAAAACGCATCCAATACACGGAATGTCCGATGGTGACGCCACTGAGGCTATAGTAGGCTAACGATGCTCTTAGCGTCCTACGAGTACCTACGAGTACCCCTGGAGTACTCGTTAGTTACGAGCGTTTTCACGACGTTCGTTACCAACAATGCTTTCGGGAAACGCGGTGAAAACTCTACGAAGCCCTTACGACGCCCTTCACGATCCACGTAGGCTAACGACGCTTTCGGGTAACGAGGCCCAGGTTTGGTTGCGAGCATAAGTCACCATGGTGATACAGTGACGCTTAAAGAGATCGACTTTCGTGGTACAGCTAACCCAGGCTTTCAGCTCAACATACCTCGCTAACCCTCTAATCGAGCTTCATAGTACAGGCCCCTGATGGTAAGGGCGCATTATCGTCTGCCCGACAGAACAAATGACACAAATAGGGGTATTCGGAACAATATCCCAAACAGAGACAAAATGTAAACAAGCATCCGTTCTGGAGGTGGTTCATGAAGCATCTAATCCAGTAAGAATTGTTTATATTGTAAGTGGGCGGAATGGTAAATAACGTCATCGTTGCATTATATATGCAGTGGCGCTTGGCGCCACAGGAGTGCAGTGTCTACCCAGCTTGCGATGTGTCTGGCGGACGACGCATTGTCTTGTTTGTTGCTGCTTAGCCCAGAGGACAGGGCGGACAATGTTGCCCTAGAGCACTAAGGAGGCATTTTGGACTGTGTGTTAAGCCGGGGCTAATAGGCTCAGAACTCTGTAATAGGCGCAGGAAGCCGGGGGAGACACTGCGGGCCCTGGCCAACGATATTGAGAGCCTGTCTCGGCGAGCATACGCCCACATGCCGCCAGCCGTGCAGAGCGAACTCGCTCGGGATCAGTTTCTCCAGGCCCTTTCCCCTACAGAACTACGCATGCAGACCCAGCTAGCCCACCCGTGTCAAGGGAGCTCTCACCAAAGCCCCGGTGCTCTCCCCTCCTGACCCTGCCCTGCCCTTCATCCTGGACACGGACGCTAGTAACGTTGGCAATGGCGTCGTGCTGACACAGGAGGGGCCAGAAGGGGAGCAGGACATTTAACAAAGCTGAACGCCGCTACTGCGTCACTGCTGGCCATCGTTAGAGCTGTACGCCACTTCAAATATTACCTCTGTGGCCTGCGCTTCACTGTAAGGACTGACCACTCCGCGCTCCAGTGGCTCATGTCTTTCAAGGAGCCAGAAGGGCAGGTCGCACGGTGGATCTAGGAGCTGCAGTCCTACAGCTTCAGTGTGGTGCACAGGGCAGGGGCACGCCATGCTAATGCAGATGGCCTCTCCCGACGCCCCTGCAGTCAGGATGGCTGCCGCAACTGTGAAAGGAGGGAGAGCCGTGAGAAGGAGCTGTGCAGCCAGGAGGAGGGATGTTCTGCGGTGGAGGTGGCGTCCCCAGTCTGCTACACCGCAGGATGGAGACGGCAGCAGCAGGAGGACGCAGACCTTCGACCAGTGGGTCCAGTGGTTGGACCTACAACGGCGGCCCCCATGGGAAGAAGTGGCCGTTCTCTCCCTGGTCACCAAGGGACTGTGGGCTAAGTTCGAGGCCCTGCGGCTGTGGGATGGCGTGCTTCAGCGGGCCTGGAAGGAACCTGCCACCGGAGAGGTGAGGTGGCAGGTGGTGGTGCCTCACTCTCTGCTCTGAAGTGCTTCAAGCGGTCCATGGCGCTGTGGGCTCAGGGCACTTTGGGGTGACAAAGACCCTGCGTTGCCTCCGCCTTGGCTTCTACTGGGGGCAGCACAAGAGGGGCGTTGAGGACTTCTGTCGCCGCTGGGATGGCTGCACAGCCCGCAAAGGCCCCACTGAAAGGTCCCATGCCCAGTTACAGCAGTTCCCTGTGGGGTTCCCTATGAAGATGGGTTGGGGTGGATGTGGTGGGCCCGCTACCCTGCACAGAGAGGGGGAACAAGTATGTCCTCACGGCCATGGACTATTTTACCAAGTGGCCGGAGGCGTACGCTCTGCCTGACCAGGGGGCGGAGACCATAGTGGACGCTTTGGTCGGGGGGATGATTAGCCGTTTTGGGGCAGCGGAGTCCATCCACAGTGACCAGGGGAGAAATTTTGAATCCCGTGTCTTTGCGGCTTTATGTAGCAGGCTGGACATACAGAAGACCCGTACTACCCCCCTGCACCCACAGAGTGACGGCTTGGTGGAGCGATTTCATCACTGTATGGAGCAGCAGCTGGCCATTGTCTCGGCTGAGCATCAGCGGGACTGGGACAATCATCTGCCTCAATCAGGTCAGCTGTCCAGGAGTCAACGTCCTGCACGCCTGCTCTGCTGATGTTGGGCAGGGAGCTTCGCACCCCAGCTGACCTGGCGTTTGGCCGGCCGCCCGATCCCCCCTGTTCCTCCCAGCCCAGAGTATGCCAGGAGACTCCAGGACCTCCTGGAGACGGCTCACTCCTGAGCCAGGGGACAGCTGCTGAGCGCAGGGGTGAGGCAGAAAAGGAACTATGATGTGCGTTCTCGTGGCAGGCACTTTGCGGCTGGGGAGCTGGTCTGGACCTACAGCCCGCAAAAGAAAGAAAGAAAGAAGGGTAGATGCCCAAAGCTCGATATCGAGTGGATCGGGCCATGCAGGGTCCTTGAGAGAATGGGGGAGGTGGTGTACAGGGTCCAGCTACCACCTCGGGGAAGGGGGGTGGACCTCCATAGAGACCGGTTGGCCCCTTATCGAGGCACCACCACCCCTCAACCTGCTCCAGCGAGCCCTGCAGCTCCCCGCACCGGTGCGAATGGGCCCCGGACACGCACACCTCAGTGTTCTGGCCCTGGGTCCCCACCAAACCACCTAACCCTTAGCAAATTCAAAACACCCACTTTTCTCCACCTTCAAACTATTACCCTCAGGTAGCAGGTTTCGATACCCAGCCCTCTCCAAAAATAGAACAAAACAGTCATTCATTCCACAATCCATCAGCCTTTTAAACAAACATTTAAAAAGAAGGTTTTAATTGTTGGTTTGAAATGCCAACATCTTTAGATGTGTCCCTGAACTATGTGGGAAATATGATGATTTGGGGGTTTTGTCCTGTCAGTGGTTGTTTATCTTTATTTACTTTTTGTTGTTTGTTTTTTATGTCGTTGTTGTTAATGGTCATGTGTATCTGTCTTTTCACTGAGAACAATTTCCCCAAGGGGACAATAAATTTCTAACTAACTAACTAACTATCCTTGTCTCCCCTCCCTGTCGATCACCACAGTCAGCAACTTGGCCCCCAGCCCCGCCCCTCCCTTTCCCCCTGCCCGCCCCCGGGCCTGACACTCGTGGGCCCCTCTCGCCCCCAGGCGCTTCTCCCCAGCCCCCTGTGGCCCAAACGCGCCCTCGTAGGGAGGGGAGAGCGCCGGGTCGCTTCCGGGACTTTGTTTGTTCCCTCGAGGACGAGGAACTTTGAGGGGGGAGGCAATGTAGCGACCCTGGGACATTTAAATAGTTTGTGTGTTATGTGTTGCTTTGTTTTTCGTTGTCCGTTATGCCACTTGTTCTATGCGCATGTATTGTAATGTTCTTCTTGTCAATCAGTGTGGGGGCAAATCATTAGGTCAGCTGGGGGAGGGCCTTGGAAGAACAGGAGGGTGGGGGCTTGCACGTGAGAGAGACCGTGTTGGGGGTTGCCGGGGTAACCGGTGTTTGTTTTGTGCGGGATTTTCGCCGTTGATTACGCGTTTCAGTGACCTTGTTTTGTTACTACCTTGTTTTGTTACTACTTTCAATGCCCATCTTGGACAGGACGACGGCTTTAAATTTGCATTCCACCCAAAAACAAACAGAAATGGCCAAATGCTAAAAGACTACCTCCAAGAAAACAATCTTGGTTGCCTGAGCACCATTTATCAGAAAAGGTCTGGACAGCAATGGACTCACACAGCCCCAAATGGATACAAAGCCCAACTAGATTATATAATCATAAATCGGAAGTGGAGAAACAGTGCTAAAAACTGCAGAGCATATAATTCCTTCGTCAGTGTTGCATCTGATCACCGTATTGTTTCAACCCAAATCCGCCTGAGTCTACGTGCAAATAAGAAAATATCAAGCAATGTGGCTCCTTATGACTGGTCAACTCTAAAGACGAACCCTAAGATCCATGAGACTTTTGTTATTCAGCTGAATAATAGATTTGCTTCTCTCCAAGAGTCTGTATCAGCCCCCTCCGTAAATTCCACCTACGACAATTTTGAAACGGCATGCAGGGAAACAGCCAAGAACACCATCCCGCTGAAACCCAAGACAAAGAAACGTAAACCATGGGAATCTGCAGATATCTGCCAAAAGCGACACAAGCTGCACACAGCTGCACAACTTAAGAACTCTTTACCGTCCCATGAGAATGTTAAAAAATTCAAAGATACTCGGTCGGCGCTCAAAAGCTCATAGGAAGCTGAGCAAACGGAATATCTACAGAGTAAAATCAACCACATCAGAACCACGGCTAGCAACAAAAAGGCTGCTGAAGCATGGAAGACAGTCAACGAAATCAGCGGAAGGAAAAAGAACACCCGAGGCAAACTGAAGGCCTCAAGCCAGGAACAGCGGCTACAGCTTTGGCAACAACACTTCCAAGACCTACTCGGTAAACCACCACAAAACTCCAACGAGCAAGTGACGCCAATAATTACGGGCGAGCTCAAAATAAAGAAAGGTCCTTTCACAATGGAAGAACTCAAGCTGGCAATCAACCGCATACAAAATGGTAAAGCCTGTGGACTCGACGAAATACCAGCAGAAGTATGGAAGTTAGAAGAATTCCATCACACCCTACTAGACATGAAGAACAGCGTCTATAATCAAGACCCTATTGCGAGGTGGTCTGAAGGCTGCCTACTCCCCTTCCCAAAAAAGGGTAATCTTGGGATCACGACGAACTACAGAGGCATTACGCTAACAGCAATCGCGGCAAAAACCTACAACCTGATGCTACTAAACAGAGTACGCCCAGAGATTGACCCCATACTGAGGAAGAATCAAAATGGTTTTAGAGCAAACAGATCTACCTCGGGACAGATACTGACCATTCGTAGGATGTTAGAAGGAGTAAATGCAAAAAACCTTCCAGCAACTCTTCTGTTTGTCGACTTCTCGAAAGCCTTTGACTCCATCCACCGTGGAAAAATGGAGGAGATCCTTACTGCATATGGAATACCAAAGGAAACAGTAGACGCCATCATGATGCTGTATAAAAACACTAGGTCTATGGTGCGCTCTCCCGATGGAGACACGGATTTCTTTGACATCACCACCGGAGTCCTACAAGGAGACACCTTGGCCCCCTTCCTATTCATCATCTGCCTGGACTATGTGCTTAGAAAAGCCCTCGACGATAACCTGGAACTTGGCTTTACACTCACCGAACGAAGAAGTAGGCGACATCCAGCTCAAAAGATCACAGACGCTGACTATGCCGATGATATTGCAATACTCACAGATTACCTTGGAATCTTTAGCTAGCTAAAGAAATCGGACTCTACGTAAATGCCGTCAAAACAGAATTCATATGCCTGAATCAAGATGCATCGGCAGGTATGAGCTGTCTGAGTGGCGAAAAGATCAAACGGGTGGACGATTTTAAGTACCTGGGCAGTTACATCGCCTCGACCAAACGTGATGTCGACATCAGACTCGGAAAAGCATGGGGAGCACTCAAAGGAATGGATAAAATCTGGAAATCGAACCTCCCAGACAAACTCAAGAGAAACTTCTTCAGGGCAACAGTGGAATCCGTCCTCACATATGGCTCTACCACCTGGACCCTAACATCTAAACTGGAGAAGAAGATAGATGGGGCCTACACCCGTATGCTCCGTGCAGCTCTAAACAGATCATGGCGTGACCATCCGACGAACAAGGAACTCTATGCCAACATTCCACCCATCAGTCAATCCATCAGACTACAGAGACTTCGCTTCGCCGGACATTGCTGGCGGAATAAGGAAGAACTGGCGGGAAAAGTGCTACTCTGGTCGCCCTCCCATGGAAGAAGATCACAAGGCCGCCCCAAGAGAACCTACCCTGAACAACTGGCAGATGACATTGGGTGCCACGCCGAAGAACTCCCCGCCCTAATGAGCGATAAGACGGAGTGGAAGAGGAGAGTGTCGATGCTTAGCCGAGCTAGCTCGACAAAATGAAATTAAAAAAATGAATGTTTTGTTACATTAAAAGGTTCCTTCAAATACCTATGACTGGACATCGTTATGTCACCGGCGAGGTCATTACAATACATTGAAGTTGCTGGAATAGAGGACTGGAATAGACTTGCTGCTAACATCGCACCCCTGAAAGTCAAATGTCACCAAATTATTAGGGCATCATCAGGATAGGGTCATAAGACTATGAGCCAAATTTGGTTTGGATGCATGAAGGCCTTGCAGAGAAATGACGTCTCCCTGAGGTCAAAGGTCACCAAATTATTTGGATGTCCCCAGAATGATGTCATGAGTCTGCGTACCAAGTTTGGCTATGATATATTGAAGATGCTGCTGAGAACAGGCCTACTTCCTGTTTGGCGGCTTTGCCGTCAAGTTTGATTGGCTGTCAACGCCAAACGGTTTTGAATTTGAAAAAGT